>NW_020229839.1:665000-1115844 GCF_003227725.1 Camponotus floridanus
CGGTGACATACAGACAACGCATAAAGAGCGCGAAATTAATCGTCGGACAGTACTATACCCGTCTTTCCCTTTAATACCAAAACCTCTAGTAAATACACAATGTAAACGAATATTATAATTAATGATAATTATGCGAATGCAGAAATGTGAAAAGAAATAAAAAGGGATAAAAACGAAAGAAGGAACGAAACGCTGCTCCGATTTATGGACAAATATAATATCACGAGAGTCATTCTAAAAAGCGAAAACTAAAAAAAAAAACAAGAAACGACAAAAAAGACAATGACAAAACACGATGAAAACGTTGTGACGAATCCACTGGAGTTTGAGCTTCCCAACTTGAGTCAAGGGTTTTAGCTGCTGCAGCAAGCAATCACAAAGCAAAACAATTATTTGTAATCAAGTAAGAGATTCGCCCGCGCGAATTTCGTGCCGTCGTTCATCGAGGCGATGTATTCGACACGTCGGTGAATCTCTCGGGGGAGAATGACTCCCGAGAAAGAGTCGACGAGGAAACGCGTCGCTTCATTGAACGACGACATTGAATTCGGCAGGTGATTTGTATATGCTGCCGCTTAAAAACAGAATGCTGCTTTGCATGGCCAACGATTGTTCGCTGGATCGCATGAGAAACGCGATTATAAACTCGCGATTAAAGAGAATCACACGCATATTATCTCCGGACGTTAATTCTTAACTGGAGTTCTGCTGTCGAGTTAAATCAAGTATTTCGGCAGGCTACTAATTGAGAATTAAATTGAGAGTTTTTACGGAATGTTACACAGTACCAAGATACTTTTTCAAGTATCGTTGCGTATAAGTAAGTTTTACGTGCGATGCGGAAAATATCTTTTTTTGCCCCCGGGGTATTGTGTCAATAATAATGATTGGAATTTATTCTCATGCGCTCTAGCGTTCATGTTGGCTGGATATGCTCGTGTGTACCTACCTACCTAGCTTTTTGCGCGCTACGCATTTTTGACTCTGCTAGGAAAAGGAAATGAAAAATGAAAAGGAGGGCGAGAAAGAAAAGGAAAATGGTCGATTAGTGATTGAAAAGAAAGAGAAAAAGAGAGAAAGGAAGTAGAACAATGAAATGCGTAAGGTGTACTTTTACTCTGCGGAGAAATCAGTCAGCGCTTCGACTTATAGTCGCGATTGCCACGATTATTCGAATGAGATGGGGAACAAACGGGAACGCTCACTACGTTTCAGCGATTAATCCGCTTAATCGGATTACCCGTTGACTATTGTGTTGGCTATTTCCGAAATTGCGTCCACAAAGTTTCGACGGGACTTATGAGGATTTCATTTATAAATTCAATTCAATTGGCAAAACGTTTAGGGAAAATGAAACATTTTCTTTAAACATTTTTTTCGAAATGTAAAATGTAAATAAAAATCAAATTGAAAAAGAAAAATTATTTTACAGGCATATCTTTTTTTTTATTTAATATAATGATTAAAATATTCAGAAAAAATAATGAAAATCAAAATGAAGGAATAAAATAAGGTTTTATTCCTTTATCTGGCAAAAATATACAGAAGAAAAATTGAGAAATAGAGAGCAGTATATATCTTTTCTATACTTTTCAGTTTAACATGATTACAATATCTAATATATTGGATAAAAATATATTAAATCATAAATGAATTAGATTTTTCTTGAAATTATAGCAAATGAAATGTTTTAGAAATATTGAAATAAGCATTTTTTTTAAAGTAGATTTGTAAAACATCAAATGCAAAAATATATACCATAAAACATCCAGAAACAAAGTTAATCACTGATTTATAAAGAAGTGAATAAAATCCCGCTTAAATAAAATTTTGTTTAAAGTGTTAATGTTGTTAACATTTGAAAGATTTACTGATGAAAAGTGCCTGACGTCACTTGAGGTAGCAAAATGTAACGCGTAAATAAACAAGCAACTAACATCAAGTGTACTTCTTTAAGTGTACTTCTTAAAGTGAAAAGTCTGTAATTTATTAAATAATTTTCATAAATAAGGTTTTTCAAAATTAATTCAAGATAAAATTATTAAATTGAAATAAAATAGCCACGTTCTTTTTTATATTTACTAAAACTGTAAGATAAATAATTACCTACACACACACGTGTATTGAGAAAACTCTGTAACTTCAATTTAATGTAAATTTATGTAAATTTATTTAAATTACTATTATTATTTATTTTATTATACTATTATTTATTTAATTTACTATTATTATTAAATTTACTATTTTAAAAAACTTTATAAAATTTATGTTGCAATATTATTAATATATAAGAAGAAATTTCGATTATTGCAATATGTTTATCATAACTGACTTTTGACTTTGCAAATTTGTGAATTTATAAATTAAAAATTTAGTAGCAAATATTTGTCAGTTGATTATTTTCCACAAATAAAAACTTATCAAATGGTATTTAAACTATGTAATTATAAGATAATCCACAATGGACTTACACAATGGACTTTAATTTCAGATTCGAAATCGTAAAAAGATTAAATATAAGCAGAATGAAAATATATATAACATATAGTTTTTCGATAAATTAGTAAAATATATATAACATAGTTTTTCGATATAACATATATTTTTATTTAATTTTTATTTGTATTTTTATTTCACAGTAAATCGGCCATGATATTTAAATAAAAGCAGGTCCTTCATCGAATAATAATTCGAATATCGCGAATTAAATATAAAAGTGTTACTGGATTTCTTCGCAGAAAAACCACCTTGAGACTTCGTGTGTAAAATGTTTCCCTTGTCGGTACGTAATAATTCGCACACAACGAGAAGTCATATAAGCGCAAAAGGAAAAGAAAAGTAGCGAGAAAGAAAGATAGTGGAAGGAACGAGATGAATTTTTGTATGGAACAGGAGAGAAGCAACCGGATGTTTCATATATACATACCTACGTATAGTATACGTGGGATACGTATATGTGAATACTTTCCGAGATTGAGCAATCGCTCCCTCGATGCTGTGCGCGATTCTTCAAGAGAGAGTTCCTTTTATTCAGAGTACTATTATATATGTATATATACGTGTATGTATGCAGACTTTTTTCCCCGAATATGCGGGCGATTTTCCTCCAGCTGGCATGCAAATCGATCAGAAAAAAAAAAGAAAGAGGGCAAAGGAAAAACATATTTTGATATGAGGAACAGCGGCGAGTGTCATCTCCCGCCACGTGTCGCGCAGCGATTTTTGATAATTGTCAACGGCAGAGGAATGCCCCTTCCCCCCGTCCCCCTGTGTAAAAGCGATTAACTTATATTTGCAAACATAATGGAAAATTGTCTAGATAAAGAAAAAGAGAAAAAAAAACAATTAAGCGACTTTCTAGATAAAGAGCCTTGACATTGGTAGTTCGATGTTGATGGATATTAAACTTTCGACTAAGCTAACGAGGAAACTCTATATAGTATTTTTGAATTAGATTATTTAACACCTAGAGAGCGGTATATTGTAGCCCTTAGGACGAGAGTTTTACCGAACGAAACTAATTGCATGTCGATGTATCAAGCATTAAGCTTAATAGCTTTAGATAGTAATCATTGTTGCTATACGGACGCCCTTTGCTGGGATTTTTCCTGCGATTCGACCCCGCGACGGGAGATCATCGAGAGCAGCCCGCGGACATTTTTGCGCGCTGCCGTTTCGTTATTTCTTCATTTTCGCTTTTCATGCTCTCCTTACGGCTTCTCCTCCCTTGTCCCTCTATCCGTAAACGAAAGAGAGTACGAGAGAAAGAGACAGAAAGAGATAGACAAAGAAGGAACGATTTAATCTCGCGTTAGTAACGCTTAGTGTCTCTAGGTAATATTATACACGAACGTATTATATACAATGACTTAGACGAAGTAGGCTATTCAAGATGAAACGAACTAAACGAACAAAGCGAAATGCTTCTTTCGAGCTCTCGCGATAAACTTTACTTAGGCACGCTCTTTATGGAAAATACTCTATTTCACATTGGACACAGAGAGACCTCGTAGCCGGAAATACCTGCCTTGGAAACGTTCGTGTGTACCTTCGGCCTGAAATCGAAGTAAAGCGTGTCCAAAATATTCCCCGCCCCGTCCTCTCCTTTGTCTCTCTCTGTTTCTCTCTTTCTCTCTCTCTCTCTCTCTCTCAATAGTTGCACTAGAGATTATCACGATCGCTTATCGATAGAAAAGTGTCTACTCTACTGATTAACTTGAAATACTAAATCCTATAAAAGGAAAAAGAGAGAGAAAGAGAGAAAGAGAGAGAGAGAAAGAGAAAGAAGATATCTACATATTACTTATGGCTTGCGAGACAATGTAATTACACTTTAATCAACGACTTTTCGAAGTATAACGTATTATAGAAAGTAGCACCGGAGTTCGCTTTTTGTCCGGATCAATATTTAAATAATAGAAATCCGACCTCTCACCCCTCTCTCCCCCGCCCTTCCCTCCCATTATCTTTGAGTCGTCATCTCCGTGTTGAAATCGATTCAAGTCGAGCGTATTTCTTCCCCGCTTGTGTGTAAGCTTTGCGCCTCTTGCGAGTTGCTTCTTAGACCCTCTATCCTATTTACACGCGCACAAACGCAGACGTATATACATACATACATATACACACACATACATACACACACATATATATATATACATTTGGACAGATGCGGAAATATACAAATATACGTACACGTGTCAATGTCTCAGATAACGCGTTTTATCACACTTAAATAAATATATTCGCATATCTTGAAAGTCACGCTACGGACAACCATGTATAAATAGCAAAATATCTCTTATTAACGCGTGCGTAGTTAAAATCGGCTTGCTTAACAAACGATACTTCTTTACCTTTGCTATTCGCTGCATTGACAATTTCCTTCCGTATCAAGTTGATTTCTGCCGTGGATTCAAAAACGATCACGAGACATCATTTTCTTATTGTTAGTTTGAAATCAGGCTCGTGTTGTATATGTCCCAGATCCAAAGATGAATTATGTGGAAATTTTTCTGTAATTATACAATAATTCGTTATAGCAAAGAAATAATTAAAGTTAATGAAATATAATGTAAGAGATTTTATTATGCTAAAAGAAGAGAAGATTTTACATTTTACCGCAAACTTTTTTTATTACAGATTTTTTCTTATTTTATAAAAATATTTCGAATATATAGAGGATGATAAGCGGTACTTTAATATCAAATTCACTTCTTTCAACCGATAACAACTATTACTACTCGGTTTGTATTATTTTATTCGAGTGCCACTATCTCGCGCTGCACTTTCAGCTTTTATACGCAATTCGTCTCAACTCACTGCGGTTTTTTTCGACAGGCAATTTACGGGAAGCAGAAAAGCGAGCGAATCGCGTCGCGCGGGCATGCGATTCATGCGACACGACGACGAACAGCTGAAGTGCCACGTGCGTTACGTTGCATCGTGTTACGTCACGCGATCACATGGCCGCGCGGCGCGATCGCGCGCTTCATCTGTCACCGAGCGGATCAGCTGTGCCTACCATGAGCGTAGCAGCCGCGATCTGTCATCCTATCTTCCGGCCTCGCGCGCGCGAGGGCTTAATTTTACGAACGTTTTGCATTGTTACAATGTTTCTTTCCTGTCAAGCGTTTTCCCCGAAATTGTGATGCGAGACACACATCTTTCGTTGGCAGTAGTTTTAGTTCCCCGGTGCCTTTATCCTCTCGGAAAAAAAATGTGATTCAATGTTACATTTTATTTTATATCTTACGAAGATAGCTTGATCTCTAATCCCTTATTCCCATCGTCACATGCCCTCCCTTCCCTTTGAACATAATAACACGGTCGCCCCCCTTGACTACAAGTTTTCGAGAACAAAAGAAAACATTAAAAAAAAAAATTTAACGGTGAACAACGCGTGAAGACTAAATTGAAGTAAATCTATCGGGAATCTACAAGATTAAAGAACAAAAAAAATTAAAAATTACGTAAAATAATTAAGGTCATGAATTTATAAAGATATTTACACTTTAAGAATATATATATAAAGAGAATCTTCTGTGGCAGCATAATATACGGAAAATTACTAGTTCGACACTTAAACTAACCGTACGTTGGAGACGAGGACGAAGGATTTTCTGGATACGTAGACGCGAGGATAGTGTCCTGACGATCCTTCGGATCACTGCGTCTTCCGACAGTGATGTAACTATTAACATGTAATCCCTTAACGTTATATTTTTCCGGTGGTAGCTCGCGCGTTCACGCTAAACGCTTCGTTTCCAATATCGGTATTAACACATGAGCAAAGATGCTTCGAAGCGTCTAGGACAGCGATTACGTCGCGTTTAGCGAAAATAGCGAGAGCTGCACTAACCGCCGGCAGTTTGTGATATATTTAGTGAAACAAATTAAAAGATGGTTGTTATTCAAATTAAAAAAAAGAAGAAAGAGAAGGAGAGAGAGAAAGAGAGAGAAGAGAAACGCCTAGCGGTTTTACATCACCAAACACACACACAGACACACAGACATGCACACACATACATTGAAAGGATTTGGTAGTATAATTGCGCGCGCTGCTGAGAGCAATCTGATTTCGCGTATAACGTTGAAAATAAATCTCATAGGGCATTCCGTGGTTTTTAGATTATAAGAGGGAAAACTGCCTTCTTCAAAGTCAGTTTTTGTGATCTTTGCGATTTGAGAAGAATATTTAAGAATAGTTGATGTGTGTACGTGAGACGGAAATGACTTGAAAATTGAAGGCGACTTTTTAATAGCGATATTTACATACACGTCAATCTTTATCATTATGATGTCTTATATAGTTGAAAAAACAAATCTGAGTGTAAAATCTCTAAGAAATAAATATGCCTATTTAATATAAATATTTCAAGATTTCTTGACAGTGTTCTCCATTTTCTATTTTTTTAACTTTAAGATTTCTCGCGCGCACGCACGTATTGAACTAAAGAAATAGAAAATCTCTTGAAGTAGTAGTTATCGCTTTAACGAGACACCTTCAATTTATCGGCATTTGTTGAGCGAGGAAACCGTGGAGAACAGAACAAAACGTTTCTTTGAAAAGGCATTAATCGACCTATTAGCTTAACATTGTTTAGCATTACTCGACAATTTTATATAGCCAGAGTCACACACATACACACACACACACATACACACATACACGCACGCACGCACGCACACATACATTTTACTCATTACGACACATAATTTTTTATAACGAATCCAGCAATGCAGATTGATCCACGTACCGTCACCGATCTTCTCTCAGCAGCGTCGAGATTGTCATGTATAACTAATTGTAAATTCTAGGTATTATCGCGCGTATAATAAGGAAAAAAGCGATAAAGTGAGAATGCGAAAACTATCGTAAAGGAGAGGAGGAATAAAAAGAAAGAAACACAAAAAAAATACTGATAATACACGTAATAACACACACATATACACTATATATTGTAATATTATTTTTCGAACATAGTAATGTAAAATGTAGAATATAATATATATATTATATATATATTATATATATATTATCGTATCGTAACGATCATTTCGTATAGCGCTAAGTTGAACGAGGTGTGTTTTTGGAGGTTTAAGAGAATTAATTAAGGTAGGCCAGGAAAAGAGCGGGCGGGCGTGCAAGAGCGGCGCGAGGTATATATATATACACACATATATAAATATAAATATATATATATATATATATATATATATACATAATACTGATATTTTTACCAAGTTTTTCGAATATTGGGGGTCCCCTCGATTCCTATATAATGAGAACTTAAATGTACCCCTCGCGCCACTGCCGCCTCCTCCGCGTCATTTATTAGCAAGCACCCGCTGACCAGTCGATTGAGATTCGATTTCGAAGCTGTAGCTATGGTGTTCAACTTTGTACAATTTTGAAAGCAAGCGACACGCAGACAACGTAAATAACAAAATCAATCGCCACACTTACTCCGAAATTGCAATTTCTGCGATTCGTTTCTAATGTAGTTAATAAAGCTCCATTTTATATTTAAGGGAACAGTTGACATTTTTTCTTTAACAAATCTAATGCTACATAAAGTGAAGATGCATTACATTGATTTTTCCATTTGACAATGAAGAATTGCAGTGAATATGCGAAATTGTATCATCTGATTGAAAGCAGATAGAAAAGAATATATATTTTAATAGATATGAATTTTATAAAATATTTTTTATTATAAATAATTTTATTAGGAATAATATATTTGATAAATATATATATTTTTTAAATATATATTTCTTTAATATTTATTTGGCAATTACTCGAAATCATATTGGTGTCAGTTGTTCCTATACCGTAAGTAATAAAATTGTGAGTATTACTATAATGTAACAGAAGAAAATAATAGAAGAAAGATATTGTTGCAGTTTGATAATCTTGAATTTTTAACGACTGGTCCGCGGAGAATTTTCAATTTGTCGCGTCGGGGATGGAAACGACGCGGACGAGATAATTCGACAAAATGTAATCGAGAGATGAACCGACGTCGGAATGCGAATCCTTGTCCGATCTCTCAGGGCGTTTCATTCCCCGACGCGATGCGTGCGTATTTTAATTTTGCATTGTCCGCGAAAGGACGAAGAATTGAGCAGAGAAAGAGGCGTGTACAGTGGGAATGTGGTTGGTTGCTGTAATACGAGATAAAAAGAGAAAAAAAAGGAAAGTCTCAAAATCCACTTCCCCGTTCCCTCTCCCGCCCTCCTCTCTTCCTTCATCTCCTACTTTAAAAACCCATCATTTGTGGGAACTCCTCGAATGTCGGCCCGAAATGGACAACATAAAGCGAAACTGTTTTCCGATGGCGAAAAAAAAACGGACTGTATAAATTTGGCGACGATTATCCAATACGTAAAGAAGGAAAATGTTTTATTAATACAACACGTGTTGCGTTTTAATATAGTTATCGGATCATTATTGGTTGTCGAGAATACGCGCGCCGATCGAAATTCAAAACTTACGACGAGTTGCGACTGAGATAGACCTCTTCCTTTCGTTTTGTTTTTATATGCAGTTGTTATTCGATGTTTTGTTGTACGAATATGCTGGCATGTTGAATTGTGAGTGAGAACCAAGAGTCGCGAAGCTGGACATATCTATTTTTTGCGACGCACAATCCGCTCGTTACGTCGTTTGAGTTCCACGAGCTACTTTTTACGTGACCACTGCATTAACTACCGCTCGTGACAACCTACTTTGTCTGTCGTTCCCCGGAGCGAATTTGACCTCGCGGTTTTACGGCCTGTTCAGCGCAACGAACGAGAGAATCTCGAGTATTTCATACAATGCAGAGATAGGCCGTCGTAATGGCTTGTACGTGTGTTCCATCATAACGACATGAGCAGATTGCGCATCGCTCTTAATAGAGAAGAGAAGTAATTTTACGGACTAGAGGAAAATTAACATTGTGATGTTCATTGATCAAATATGTCAAAAGAAGAAGGCCCACTGGTTGAGGCCCGACATTTCTGAGTACACTATAAATAATAAATATTATGTAAAATTTATTGAACCATCTGTGTTTTATTTGACCTAATAGGTATTCATCGCAAAATGTCTCTTGTTCACATACTTCCTAATTAGTGATAATGAAGAAAAACGACGGTATTTCCAAGATACAAACAATTCAACCTTTAATAATATTAATTCAAGTATAATATAATTTAAAAGAAAAATTTTTTTAAAGAATGATACACTAATGTGCATTAAATTTTTTTATCAGAGAAGGAAAATTTTTAATTAGTCAATAAATATATCTGTACATGTGTATGAGATATTTGCATATCTGGTTTTCTCTTTTCTGTCCTAATAAAAAACGCCTTGTTTGTGGCAGTGAAAAATTGTACTACGATCGATGAGTATTTCTTTCTGCGAAACAAGGTTCTGGATTCAGAATTCAGATTGCAAATATCGAAGAATTTAAACGTATTTGCTGGGATGATATTTCACGTGCAAGAGATATCAGATATCATACGAGGTGCAAATTACTTTGGCAAATGCTTAGTTAGTTATTGCTGCTGATATCTTGCAGGCCGGTGTTTGAAATGTACCGCGTATCGGCCAATCACTGTATACTTGAATGTACGCCGCCAGGTAATCTATAGGGTGTCTTGAATTTAAATGGGAGCAAGTTAAAAAAAATCGCAAAAAAAACAAAAAAATTTATCAAAAATTTAAAACAAATATTAAAATTATTATTAGGTAAATATCATAAGATAAAAATTATAAAGCATGCAATTAAAAAAGAGAGCGAATTAAAATCCTTCTGAAATAAAATTAAAATTATAAATAAATACGCGACAATGCGAGATTATTGCATCTTGTTTTGTTCGTGTTTATATCTTTATACATTTTTATACATTTTAAATAATACCCTCACTAAAGAAATGACAATATAAATAAATAAGCAATTAATAAGTGAAAAAAATTTTTATTTTGTTGTTTTTCGCAATTTTCTTCAAAACGAGCAAATCTCTAAAGGATTTTTTTTCTTATATCGATCTTACATTCTCGAAGTTTTGACATTTAAATTTCGGTACACTCTGTATATTGCGCTCATTCACCGCAGAGTCTGTGCAAATGTATGAGGGCAGCGAGCGATAAAGCCGCGATTGCGCATTATCGGAAAATAGCTCTCTAGCTCATTTTCGTTACATGAAAATCCATCGTGAGGTTGGCCGGTAATGATACGATCCAGTATGAACAATATAAGCAAGATATTCTCTTTTTTCTCTAATAAATATGATTGCACGATAAGAGCGAAAATTACAAGATTATCTCTAATTTTTATCGAGTATGAATCTTCTTTCGAAATAAATAAACGAGATAACATACCAGCAAATAATTATATATGTTGTTTCTGTGCAAGTTCTTTCGAAAACTTGACAAGTTTTTGAGAAACTTTAATTTATTTTACTATTTAATTAGTTTATTTTATCATCTGTTGTATTGCGGCAATTTTGGAGAATATCACGTGTTATCTTTCATTAATGCATAATTAACTTTGTGAATAAATGAATAATTTAAAAAATTCAACCTTTTCCAGAATTAATTATCTTTTTGGAAGCAGAATTTTACTCGATTCTTCTAAAAAATAAATTTTTGATCAAGACTGATACATTCCCATCCATTCTAATATCAATTCTCTGTAAAGTTACTCTGATGCTCCACTTACAAGCGAAATTAAAGAAATAATAAAAAAAACGTTATGTCACTTTGAAGTCAGCGAGTTCGATGCATATATACATTAGTAATTCATACAAACTGCAGCTGAAGAACGAGATCTCATCACAAACGTATTTCCATAGACGCGCAGTTGAGCGAAGGGGATTTTCACTACAAGACAGTTGGCAATTCTGACTCGTCTGTTTCTACTTGGCCTACTCTCTGTATTCCGCACGGATTTTCGCAATCGTCGCGCGGAATCGCGCGTAAAAACTCGCGACTCGCGTTCGCGATCGATTAGGCTCGGCAACACGGCTAATGAACCTGGATGCAAAGCGCTACAATCGGCAGCAGTCCATGGCGGCATCTCGCAATCGTGATCGCGTGATTGACTCCGAGGCGTCATAGAAAATCGGAGCGGATGGATCGCAATGAGTGTCTCGTACGTGAAAAATGTCACGGTGCTATCGACGAGGACATCATCGTGCGCGAGTGAATGTGACGTTGTTGAGAAATGATCAACGAAAGACACAGGTTTCCTGCTCGACGCATTCACTCGACCTAAGAACTCGCGTGCGAGTAAAATTAGTGCACGGCAAACGCGATTGTTTACGTGAGCATTCCTTCTGTCAATTGGAGTGAACAGTTGGACCTTTGCCGATGCGGATATTTGCGGGTAAATACGATCTCTTGCGGTTGATGCAACGAAATTTGAGTTTGCTGGTTCACCGATCATCGTTCTGAACAATCCGAGTGAGATTTCAGCGTTAAAATCACTTCGTGATCGTAGAAAATGTTGCTTCTCTTGTGAATTTATCATTATAAACTAGATCGATCCTTGACGATTTCTCGATCAAAATATTTCACCTGTGTGCGCAAAAGTTTTATTAAACATTTTTCCCACAAAAAGAAACTGTAATAGGTCACGTGACTGTCGCAATTATCTATCTTAGTGTATTGTGAATCGGTAGTTGAAAGTTGTTCTATAGAAGATTCTGTTTATTTAAATGCGCAAAAGAATTTAAAAAACATTAACCTCAGGGACATTAACATTCGCGAGTTGCAAAACAGGTATTGCGTCAATTAACATAGTAAATATATGATAAAAATGTATACTTTTAAATTCGCATTTATAATATTGCGAATAATAAATAAAACTTTATATACGGATGTTTTATATACAATTGCTATATAAAATAAAATAATCTAAAATAATTTAATTTGAATTATTAGCTAAATTAATCTCTCATTATTGTTCAATTATTTAATCTCTTTCAATTGTCAAAGAAAGAATTATATTTGTAAAATATTCGTTTAAATTGTGTTACAAGTGCAATTAAATATAATACAATTTGAATCTATGACAAATGTGATAAATATATATCGACAGTTGACCGGCTTCGTCTGATCACGTTCGTAGCACGCGACTGTTTCCATTTAACTTTGTTATGCTGGTCGAAGATTGCACTGATTCATTCGATTAATCGATTTTTCTTGTAACAGAATAAAAATCATCATTATGTTACGCAAATTATTATTTCAATATCAATATATTAAATTTCTCTCAATAATTCATATTATAATTGCGTAATATAATTATTATCTTTTTTTGTACTAATTTCTCATGACGCTTTTAAATTTTTTAATCAATATCAACATTTTATTTGCAATTTCTAAATGACTTTTAAATTTATTCTATCAAGTTTTTTATTCTATTATATGTATAGAGTTTATAGAGAATTGATAATAAATCAGTATCAGGATATAAAAATTAGAATAATTTTTTAATATACCTCTTGCTTTCTAGAATTATACGCGTTATTTTAAATAGAAACTGAGTTTAGATTCATTGCACGATGTGTAAAATTAGCATAAATATATTTCAATATGAATGTAATTTTTTCTTTGCAGAAACAATAATATCAAGAAGTGTACATTTGCCATTTTAAAGAAGTTTTGCCATTTTAAATTAAAGTACACGTTTTATCTCCACCATGGATGATGATATAGACGATAAAGACGACACGAAGCGGTAAAGGCACACTAAAATTCTGATATAATCATCTATTATTATTTATTCCAATAAATAAACATTTGCCTTTTAGAAAATCGCGTAATCTCAGTGAAAAGAAACGTAGAGATCAATTTAATATGCTTGTGAACGAACTTGGTAGCATGATTAGTGCCAATACACGGAAAATGGACAAATCTACAGTGCTAAAATCAACAATTCTATTTTTAAAGAATCACAATGGTAAGCATAAGATCTTCATAACATTTTATAGACATGTATTTTTTATTCCAAAATAAATTATGTAAACTAATTGACTATATTAGAAATTAAATTATACATAGTAATTGATTATTTCAGAGATAGCTGTTAGATCGAGAGTTCATGAGATCCAAGAAAATTGGAAACCGTCTTTTCTCTCCAATGAGGAATTCACTCATCTTATCTTGGAGGTAAAATTGTGTCTATAATAAACCATAAATTTATAGTAAATCTTAATATGTGTAGATATATTTACCATTATATAAAATATAAACTTTTATACAAATGTAGGCATTGGACGGATTTATAATAGTTTTTTCCTCGAATGGACGTATTTATTATGTCTCTGAAAGCATTACATCTTTGCTTGGATATCTTCCGAACGAATTAGAGAACACGACTATTTATAATATAACATATCAAGAAGATCAGCCACATTTATATAATGTCTTGTTAAATCCTGCTAACACGCGAGATAAACGCGCTGTGAAAAAAGGTACTGTTCACAAGTAATGGAGAGGAGCCAGGAGATTTACACAATTTTTATTATATACAATCTTTTGTATTGCGACAGAAGACCAAATATCTTTCACGTGTCACATCAAAAGGGGCGGATTCCATTTTCGAGAAGATTCCGTTTACGAACTTGTACAATTTATTGGATATTTCCGTGAGTAAACAATTTTAAATCTCTATAGCATAGTTTGCAAATTGTATATTTTAAAAAAAATCAAAGTTTTTCTAAAATAAAATAATATATTCTAAAATAAAATAAAATTTTATTTTTAAGATCAAGTAATTTTTCGTATATTATAGGATCTGCTATGGATGACGATGTCGACAACTTACTTCCAGGTCAAAAATTTAGTAACACCAATGCATCAGACAACAAGTATTAATCTTTATATATGCCATGAATAGAAAATATATATAAATAAAATCACACTGGAATGTGAACTTATGTTTATTTTTGCAGATTAGTATTCGTGGGTACAGGACGTCTTCAGACTCCTCAACTTATCCGAGAATTATCCGTGACCGATAACACCAAGTCAGAATTCACATCCCGCCATAGTCTGGAATGGAAATTTCTCTTTTTAGATCATAGAGCACCACCCATCATCGGATACTTGCCTTTTGAAGTTTTAGGCACTTCCGGATATGATTATTATCATGTGGACGATTTAGACAATGTCGTTACGTGCCATGAATCATGTAAGTAATGAAAAAAAAACGAAAGCACATGCAGCGCAGATAATTAATTGCTTTATTGATCTTTAGTGATGCAGAAAGGCGAGGGAACATCTTGCTACTATAGATTCCTCACCAAGGGTCAGCAATGGATTTGGCTGCAAACTAGATTTTACATTACGTACAATCAGTGGAACTCGAAACCTGAATTTATCGTGTGCACGCATTACGTGGTCAGTTATGTCGACGTAATGAAGGAATTGCGCGCGGAATCGGGGGGTTACGATAAAACGGAAAATCAAGATGTTTTAATACCCGTAAAACAAGTAAGATTATAAATGTGATAAAATTCGCGATCGAAGAATTTCATAATTATTGCAATATTAATTATATGAAGGTAATACGTATGTATAAAAATTGTGAGAAACTAAAACATTTAAAGAAATTTTTGTTGTCAACTATTAAAATAATAATTTTCTACATCACATAAATTTGATATTTATAAACTATAAAAAATTTATGTAGAAAAGATATTTAATAGATATATTATTGACGAACAATTTTTTATACATTTTTATTTATTGCTTTTTGTTTTTTTAACTCTATTTTATGCTATATTATAATTATTCTTATTGCATGTTTTACTAATATAAAGACGGGGTTAAATAATACAGTAAAGATATGATAATAATGATTAAAACTTATTTAAAACATATAATATGAAACTGAAAAACAGAATTATTAAACATTTTTACGCGCAGATTTTTTCTTGCATAAATTTTTTGACAAACAAAATCAAATATAGTAAAAACGTCATTTAATATGCAATAATAATAATAAAATAATAAAATATTAAAAACATATAATAAAATATTAAAACATTTTTTTACAGAAAAAAGGAAAACTTTATTATATATTTATGTAAATTTATATAAACTTATTATATATATATATATATATATATATATATATATAATTTAAAATATTATTATAATTTAACTTAAAATATTGTATAATGTAAATCGATTTATCGATATTATAATTCAGGTCTGAGACATGATTTATATGATGACATTCTTACACATATGCGTAGGGCACAACATCTTGTCAAACACCGTTGACGCAATGGTCAAACAAATCATCGAAAACATTAAAGTCAATGACAATCGCTTCCAATCTCCAACATTGCGGTGATTCCAATACATCTTCCATATCAGTCTCCTTACGAAGTTCTCCATATTCACAAATAACGCATGGATCACACTCGAACGCGGCTTCTGCAAGCAGTTCTATAGTGTCAAAGCCGATTGCGTCGATGGACAGCAGGCAACAACAACAACAAACGCAACAGCAGTCGCAGCAGCAGCAATCGCAACATCAGCTGGATATCAATCAGTCATGCACTAATTTTATGGATCCTGCACAATATGCGACTGTTAATCTGCAATCAGTCACTACGGGATTCGCAACGCCTGCTGCCCCTATACTTTCAACTGTACCCACTCACGAGGTAAAAAGTTAAATATTAAAAATTAAATTCGATATTAATGCATGTTAATATATATTAATACATATTGCTTGTTATGTATATAAAATATATAAGTGTTTATTATAATTGCATTTTTTTGAAATACTTTTGCGCACATCCTTGTTAATATTATTTTTAATTTTCTATTTTTCTAAACGGAAAGATGTTTTCTATACACATTTTTTAACATCTGCTTAATTTTAATAATATTCCATGAGTAAATCTAATGTTACATTCGACTTATATTCGTAATATTTTACGTACTTGTATGTGCAAATAATTTAATAACAACATTTTTATTATCCATTTTTTTGTGATTCTAATAATCTATTTGTTTCTCTATCCTTAATATATTTCAGATGTTACATCAACAAAGCATAGTGATGACTCCTGCGCAAAATCAAATACAAGACGAATTACAAAGGAAGCATGAAGAGTTACAACAGTTAATTGTTCATCAGCAGGAAGAATTAAGAAGAGTTTCAGAACAATTATTTATAGCTCGATACGGGATTCTCACGCCACTATTAAACGTTCGTATATTTTTTGAATGATAAATTTTGTGATATTTTTACATAATTGTTTTTAAATATATATTTACGTTACAAATATCAAAATATTGTAAATTAGAATTAAATGCTTAAATACTATCAGATTCTGTTTGCTTATAGAAAAACACTAAAGATCATTGATCAATATTTGGATTTCAGGCGAGTATATCATACAATCCATCGAATCCGTGTCAACAAGCGAATCGATGCAATACCAACAATACTAACGTTCAGTTGCCCACCTCCAGTAACGTACAAAGTGTTAATGTACTTCCCATACCGATCACCGTGCCAGTGCCTATAGTACCTACGGAATTATTTTCGCAATCCTTGCAAGTCAGTCCATCGCCGAACTCGACGCATGGCAACGTAGGTGCTATAATTCAAACTCAACAACAACAACAACATTCGCAATTACAACATCAACAGCAGCAACAAGTACCGCCGCAACAGGAAAGTAATCCCGATCTCGTGTCTTTTCAAATCTGTCCGCAACAAGCCGAAATGATCTACGCTAACATAGACGCGTCCTCGAATCAGCAATAGAGATTATCGCAAAATTAAAAAGACTTTCTATGACTCCCATTGTATCCATCGTAATAGGCAAGAATTTAATTAATATTCTTGAGAACTGAGATAATTATCTTAAATTCCTTTAACTCTTCTGCAAGTGAGGAAATCTCAATATAATAACTCAATAAAAATAACAATAGATATACCAAATTATATCTATTGCTATTTTATAGTTGCAATTGTTTTTCTATCTATAGAAAAAATGCATTTTCGAAAAAATGTGTATGCGTGTATGTCTGTACGCATGTGTGTGTGTGTGTGTGTGTGTGTGTGTGTGTGTGTGTGTATAAAGAGTGTATAAAAATATTTTCAAAAAATATTATGATAACTGTGTTTGTGATATATTGCATGCACAGATATTGTGTAATATAATAAACTGTAATATAATATACTGTAATATAACTTTGACGTTTTAACGTAATGTGCAATTTTTAATACATCGATGTATTTATGTACAACAGACATATAAAATATTGCATCAAATGTAAATTAATGGAACACGAGACTACTTATCGCTCTCTGATTGTTGTACTTATCGTTTTATATAATCATATTTATATATTTTTTTCAATCAATGGAATTTTAGTCATAAAACATTTTCATATTTATGAAGGATTACTCGATAACTTTTAATTATAGAACTACATCACGGTGTAAACGAACGCTGTATGTGTCACTCTATATGTGTATGTATGCGTAAAATCAAAATTTATGAGAAAACAGACAACAAAAAGAATTTACAATGAACGAGATAATAATTTTTTATTAATTATTACTTTTATTTATTGTAAAATTTTATTTATTATAAAATTTATTCTGGTAATTTTTCAAATCTATAATCGTGCCAATTCTCTTTGTACAGTTGACGATCTTTAAAAATCGCATTTATCTGCCATAAAGAAAATATTTATATCTATGTAATGTAAAGAGAAATATTCTAAACATTTAAAAGTTATTGCGCTATATTGTATAAAATTAATTTTGATAATCTCTTAAGAATGGTTTAATTATTTCGATAAAGCGTAAAAAATTCATCATGACAAATCAAAGAGCTTTGATCAAAAACACATTAAATTAGTATATACATTTATTGAATTTATTTGTCCGAAAAATGACGTCATAACATGACATCAGAAAAGGGACCAAACTCCACATTTTCCGAAACAGGGTATATTCAGATTTTTTATGTGTATATGATGATAAAAAAGAGTAATATATATTTTGTTGTATATGTATATGTATAATATTATCACTTTCATATCTAATGTATTTTAATTATAAATGTATGTTAGATCGTTATAACATTTCATAATTGTTGCTCGATGAAAAAATATATGAAAGTAAGGCAAAAAACTTTCCAACGAAATCGTAGAAAATCACTGTCGTGAAAAGCGTTCAAATTGATGTGATAATGTTCTTCAAATAACTACGTAAAATATGTAATACAAAACTGATATAGATTGGCATAAGTTATTAACTGACTGGAAACAATAATTGATAATTTTATATTATATGTAATCGGAAAATATTTGAGAAATATACATATATATATATATATATATATGTATAATTAAAAAATAATTTTATATTATATTATGTGTGTGTGTGCGCGCGCGCGCGCGTGTGTGTATGCGTGTGTGTATGTATGTATATATGATGTTTCCAATTTGCTAACAATTATTTATGTCAATCTATATTAAAATTTTATATATATATTTTTTTTAATATATATTTATATAATATGTATGTTTTATATATATATGTGTGTGTATATATATATATATATATATATATATATGTATATATATAAAATACACACCGAAATATAATTTTGCGAAATCTGAAATGTGTCCATAAATTTTACGTTTAGTGTTTTCCTTCATTGTTAATTTTTTTCTAATTTTTTCGTCGATAATTAATAAATCGATAATAAATAAATTATAAATTTAGTATAAATTTGCTACTTTTAATAGAAAATAAAAATTAGGAAAGACAAAATTCTAATACATATATTTATATGATGTTTATTTAATATACTGAAATTCAAAAATAGCAAAGAAAGTTTTTTATACTTTACAAAAATTATTTTAAGAAAAATAAACATTAATTACAGAATAATGATTTTTTCATACCTGAAAATATGAGATAATAAAAATTTCGCGGAAAGCTAAATAAATTTTTAATGTAGAAAAAATAACAGTTTTCATTGTTTGAAGATATTATTTTAACAAACACCACAATTTGTTTGCAACATATCAATACGATAATATTTCAATGATGCAAACAAATTATGATATTATATAGAATACATCATGTAAAGCACATTAAGCGAGCAAATACACATCGACTAAAATTAATTCTAATGGTGCAATTTCCTCAAAGCATCCATCAAAATTTGAATTTCTTGATTCACATTATTTACGAGATCTTCGACTTGTTGTTTACTGTCGATAATATTGATACTCTGCGTATAAGCGTCATATCTAACTCCGAATTTTTTCGGTATAGTTTCAGCAAATTTCCTAAAATAAAAAAAATATTTAATATTTATAAATATTAAATCAAGATAAGATATATATGTCAATGTGTCAAACTATCCTTTCCAGCTAAGTATCCCATTTACTTTCATTTCAAATTATTACGCAACGTGAATTATTATGTCTTTGAATTGCAACAAATGCATTGCACAATAAAAACATATGTTGTCTTGTAACAAGAAATAAGATAATCCTCTCTATACATGTTTTTATTATTGTCATACTCACGTCATCTTTTCTTTTGCATCCTCGAAATTCTCGGCAACGTAATATACGGGTTGATATTCTGTTATCGGATATTTTTGCAATGCAGTTTTTGGCGGGTCAAAAGGTCGGAGTTCTGGTTTGTCACTTAAACAATATTCTAATTCGCCAAAAGACGAAAGTAAACCGGCACCAAACGCCTTTAATTCACCATTTTGCCGGCACAATCCGTATTCAACCGTAAACCAGAAACACTGCAAGAATAAGATGTAAAAATTATTTATAAACATAAAATTTGATTCTTTCCACTTTCTTTCTCAACTTTTTTTATCAATAATTATTTTTCTACCGACGAAAATAAGATGTATTAATGCGATTATATAATAATACTGGATTAGTACTAGAAATTAATTTAATAAAATTAATAAAATTAATAAAATTCGTATTTTTATAATATTATGTCTTTTCGTGAATTAAAGTTGATAAGAACAGTTTTTATATAGGATAAAAAAGATAGTTTACAAACGCTTAAGGATGCTAGAGGAAGAAAAGTTGAATATTTTTTATCGTGTCATTAAAAGTCACAGATTGTTTCTGCTCTAACAATAAGACAGTCAATAGTCAAAAGATAACTTCATAAAAGTTGTTGAAACCATCTGCTATGCATTGCAGAGTTAACATTTGCATTTGAGTTGATCATTGATTGGTACATTCGAAAACATGAGAACAAAATTTCGTACAACTACAGCAATATGAGCAATTAACTTCTCTATGTTTATTGGATTTCATAGACCAGACGATTCACATTTCGACGATTCTGATAAAAAAGATCCATAAAAGTGAAAATGAGATCAGTAACTTACAATACTGCTTATATGCAAAATGAGCGAAAATGAGCAATAAAAGATTCGCAATCTTAGTAATTTGAAAATGTTCTCTTTAACTTTCTTTGCCATCTCTAATTATTTATAAACGATTTTTTTTAACAACCTGTATATGTTTGTTGTGTTATTATAACTATGTTATAATATAATAGAAAATTAATAAATAAATGCAATCAACTGGAATAGCATTAGCTCGTAAGGAATAAACTGCAATAAGTTCGAATTATTTATAATTCTTATATGCTATTTTAATATAGATAGAAATATTATAATTTGTGCTACCGTTGCAAGTTTTTCTATGTAATCATCTGGAGCACCAAGGGATGCCAAACCGATAACTTGTGAGAATTGTGCAAAGGATGGATCGGCAAGAAGTGGTACATGACCTAAAATCTCGTGGCATACATCCGGTTCCGGCGTATAGAGAGGTTTACTACTGTGCCGTATGTATTGCGTACTGTGAAATACCCTGAAGGCTAATCCGGCGAGAAAATCACGTGAAGACAATAATCCTGCCACTGGACGAAGTGTGAAACCAGTAGAGTCTAAAATATCGAGATGCAAAGATTGAAGAAAATTATTTTGAATAAAATAAAATTGTATCAATAAAATTGACTAATTGGCAGCTCGTTCTTCTTATGATACAAATAGAAAAAAACTGATTATTCAGAACTAATTAGAACTATTCAGAACTAATCAGAATTTAATAAAATGTCATTAATGTCACTGCATAAATCTCAAAAGCTGTTTTTCTTCCTGTGTGTGTCCTCCATATTAAAAAAATATAAAATAAAGAATATACAAGGTCCGTCAATTTTCGACCTTAACCAAATAAAGAAGTAGATTGGCTCAAATTAAGAAGGAATGACCTGTATTGTTTTGGGATTGTCGCAATAACGAAATATTAAATAAAGAAGATCGGCCAATCTGCGTGAGTAGAAGCGCGCGGCGACGAGAGTCGTCCCAATGTAATCCGATACTACGAGCGCGGCGAAGCGATGTCGCTCTCCGAGACATGATGGTGGTTTGCGGTATATCGCAATACTGCGCCGAAAAATGACCCGTCCTTTTAGTGGCGAGAAAATGATAAATATTAATCGAACGATTGCATTTGGCTTGCCATTTTACTCGCCGCGTTACAGTGAATATCGCGCGAGAGAGGCAGGCAACATGCGCGGCGTCGTGCATGATTTCGATCGTCCGCGCGCAGACGAAAATCGGCCAATTTATATCTCGATTTCCGGACGCGATAGCGATTTCATTCTTTTTGCATAAAATTCTACACCATTTCGCGGCACTACCGTTTAAATCTCGTCCCGATCGCCCGAGGAGCGGCTGACTTACAGTGAATATCCGAAATCTGCTTCTTAGACGCACACTTAAGTGTAATATTTATATATATCGAATAAAAAAGCGAGTCGGAACGCAATCAGTCGAATAGTGAATTAAATATTTATATATACCAAACGAAAAGATGAATCGGAATGCATTCGTTCGATTAATTCGTTAAATATTTATATATATAAATTCGTTAAATATTTATATATATAAATATTTAAGGAATTAATCGAACGAATGCATTCCGATTCATCTTTTCGTTTGGTATATATAAATATTTAATTCACTATTCGACTGATTTCATTCCGACTCGCTTTTTTATTCGATATATATATAAATATTACACTTAAGTATGAGTCTAAGAAGCAGATTTCGGATATTCACTGTAAGTCAGCCGTTCCTCGGGCGATCGGGACGAGATTTAAACGGTAGTGCTGCGAAATGGTGTAGAATTTTATGCAAAAAGAACGAAATCGCTATCGCGTCCGGAAATTGAGATATAAATTGGCCGTTTTTCGTTTGCGCGCGGACGGTCGAAATTGTGCACGACGCCGCGCATGTTGCCTGCCTCTCTCGCGCGATATTCACTGTAACGCAGCGAGTAAAATGGCAAGCCGAATGCAATCGTTCGATTAATTCGTTAAATATTTATATATACCGAACGAAAAAGCGAACCAGAATGTAATCGTTCGATTAATTGATTAAGTACTTATATATCGAACGAAAAGATAAATCGGAATGCAATCGTTCGATTAATTAATTAAATATTTATATATATCGAATAAAAAAGCGAGTCGGAATGCAATCAGTCGAATAGTGAATTAAATATTTATATATAGCAAACGAAAAGATGAATCGGAATGCATTTGTTCGATTAATTCCTTAAATATTTATATATATAAATATTTAACGAATGAGCCAATCTACTTCTTTATTTGGTTAAGGTCGAAAATTGACGGACATCCTGTATATTACCTTTCAAGAGGGGCCGGTATGGTCCTGCACGCTGCGTCGCTGAAATTCGCCTGAGGCGAAGGCTGATGGCAGAGAACTAGATGTCTGTCGTAGTCGTGGACGTAAAGTAAGACAGAGAAAAACGTAAGTCGTACAAGGCCATGTACGACATACGTTTTTCTCTGTCTTACTTTACGTCCACGACTACGACAGACATCTAGTTCTCTGCCATCAGCTGAAGAGTAAAGCTAGCGCCAGACTATGCGCGATTCGTAATTCCCGATTCGTAATTCGTGATTCATAGAAATTCGTTGGACATTCAGGGAGATTCGTTATTCGTCAATGTAAACCTTCCACACTATTCGCGATTCGCTATATATCATTCGTAATTCGTAATTCGTCGTTTCTTAGTTCGCGTTACTTCGACCAGTTTTTTTTATGATATTTATCTTTTTGATCCCATAAACATCTATGTTGTCTTATGTCTTCTACAATTTCAAGCACGCGATTATTTGTCCAGCTCTCCATTGTCTCTCTCTTCATTATAATTGATGCAATAACCTATCATAGAGAAATACGAACTAGTTACGTATAGCGTAGCGCGACACAAATAGATTAATTCGTAACGATTCATCTCCTTTAAGTTTCGACAAAAAACCGCTCGATTAGCGAATCAGTGTGAATGACGAATCGCGCATGACGAATCGACGAATTTTTCCTCCACATTATTTGCGAATGTTATACGAATCACGAATCACGCATCACGATTCGCGAAAACACGCATAGTCTGGCGCTAGTTTAAAGCGTAACGCGTGTTCGAATCCACACAGGCCCCAATAAACGCTGCGTCGCCGAAGCTTATCTGAGGCAAACAGTAGGCGGAACGCAGGTTGTAAGAGGTTCGGGTACGCTCCTCGAAAAAAGCGCCTTCAAAAAGAGAGCGAATAAAAAGAATCAAGATATTACCTTTCAAGAAATTAGATATATCTTCAAGTTGAGGTATATTGTCTTCTCGATAGCCACAATTCTCGATGAGCAGTGGGAAAACGTGATTATGCTCTCTACAAGCATATTTCGGATAAAGTTTGGTCAAGTTTTTAAAGACTACACCCCATGTAGCTATTTCTTCAGACGTATAATCCACTCTTGGAATTGGTTGTCCGCTAAAATATTGCATTAATAAGATCCACATTTGATTAATAATATATAAATATTTTTATAAATACAAAAATATTTCTTTTTATTCTATTTTAATATCATGATTTTTTTTACACACTTACTGCTTGTAATTATAAGCAATATCAGCAAAATATTTTCTTCTTTTTCTGTATACGGGATCCGTGAAACCAGGATGATCGCTATCAAGCTCAGCACCATATGATAAAATTTGATTAGCGAATTTGTCAAGATCACGTATTCTCCTCGGAAACCATGGTACCGTATCTATATTATCTTTGTGATTTCTGAAAATGCATTTATGATATATATTTGATATATTTTTATTATCAAATAATATCTACACAAATACTGAATTAAATATGCAAATAATAGAAATCTAATTTATTAATACATAATTTATTAAATAAGATTTTATGAATTATAAATTAATTATAAATTAATCAATTATAAATTAATTATGAATATAAATTAATTAATAAAAGGATTGTAGGCGTACTTTTGGTATACATTATAATAATCTTATAAAAATATTTAGATCTTATATCTTAAATATTTAAAACTTACATCTTAAATATTTAAAGAAAAGATGAATCTACATTAGGATTATGTAGGACTTCTAATATTATTTTGAGATATTATCAATAGAAAAAGAATTTGAGATAGCAGCGATCTTCTGTGCAATCGAAGAATTAATAGCTATTATTTTAAAAAAAAGATTTAAAAAAATAATGTTACTGTTTATGAGAATATACGAATATCTTTGACCATTTATAAGAATATCTTTGAAAAATATGTAATAATTAAAATATTTAAATAAATCTGAAAAACTTACCTAGAAATAATCGAAAAGTAACTGCATTGATCTCGCAAAGATTCAATTGCGGAGGCTATATTACCACCTGGTGCACATTCCACCATAAATTCATAGCCATTTGATTGTCGAAGAGAACTTCTGGATTCGATGTGCAAGAGATTCACTTTGTGTTTCTAAAATAATAATCTGTATATTTGCATTTCTTCCAATATCTAATAGTTTAATTAATATCACTTTATTCACTTACGGCGAACAGTTGTAGATATCTTCCTAACGATCCAATTTCATCTTCTTCTGTAGGAGAAAAAATTAAGCAAGTACTTTTAGCTGAATCTCTGCCCTCTTTGATATAATTTCCGCCATGGATAAGCTTCGGCTAACAAATAATTTAATTAAAAATAATTATGATGCATTAAAAAAAGATATTATTCCTTATAAAAGTGTTTTTTTTAGAAAAATATTTTAAGATCTCAAATTTTTAAAACATTTCAATAAATATAAAAATATAAATTAAAAATATAAACGTAATTCATGAAGAGAAATATTTTTTACAGGCAATATCATATTGTCAATATGTTATTTAATAAAGATTTTCGTGAAAATATGAATAAACATGATAATTTTGTTTTTTACACTAATAAAACATTTATTTATTTAAATAATTTATTTATTTTTTAATTAATAACAAGCATACCGATAATTCTGTTAAATCTATCATTGTACGATTGAGTATTTCTACGTTCTTATGATTCGAATATTTTAACATATCACGAGTAAAACTGCTGTAAGGTAACTGTAAAACTATATGATCAAGAAGTCTCTCAAATCCACATATATAGCTGCAAAAACTCCCCTCTCACTCGAGATGCGATCCGATTAAGCGACTCAAGGAAATCCCTATATGTGGAATGTTGAAAATTGTTTCCGTATACGCAAACTTTTTCTTCATTTTTTTACGCATGAATAAGGATATGGTTACATGCGCAGCGAATATAATTGCTCGAACGAACGATTAAATGTTTTTATACAGAAAAAAAACATAAAACTTTAAATGCTGTAATCTGTGAATGATTTTGCATCATCTTAATAGCAGAGATTTTAAAAGTCAAAGTTGATTTCTCTGTAATTTACTTGATATGAAAGAAATTTATTTTTCCATTATTATTATTATTATTATAAGTGTTATATGATCTTCGGGTCATCATGTATAAGGAAAATCTAAAAGAAGATTATGAAATGTATTGTGAATTTCTATAATTCGATTAAACCGTTATTTACAAACATGTAATATGCAAGAAATGATTTTCTTTCATCATATTTGTAATTTATTGAAACATCGATAAGTGTCCGATTAAAATTAAATTGCTGATATACGTTATATTATATTTTTTATGTATAAATCATACGTACTATATTACGTATATATACAGATGTATTTTATTCAAACATATTATGAAAGAGAATGATAAGTATTCCGTATATGATGTAACGATTAGTACATCACGGTGTCAATCACGATCAGTCTATGATAAAACTACAATTTAATATGTGATAACATGTTACTTACTACTTGTAACTTTCAATTTATATATATATATACGCATTAAAGTGATTTCATTTAATACATATATATATATAATATATATATATATATATATATGTATTAAATGAAATCACTTTAATGCGTATATATATAAATTGAATGTTACGACTTTTTTTGATAGATAATAATACTTATAATTTATATATATATATATAAAAATATATAAAAAATATATATATATTATAAAAAAAAAAAAAAAAAAAAAAAAAAAAAAAAAAAAAAAAAAAAAAAAAAAAAAAAAAAAAAAAATAATATATTATATAATCATTTTTTAAATACATAAGTTTTTATATACATTATATATAATCATTATATAATCATTATATAATCATTGTTCATAATCATTTTTTATTACAATTTCACCTCATATGTACATTTTTCTTTCTCTGTTCCTACAGGAGAAATATTCATTTACGAAAACAAAAAAAATTATTTTATTATTTTCAATAAAATAATTTGATAAGAATTGTACAAAATCGATATTCGACTGTTCGCTAAAAATAATAATTTTATTATCCTACCGTGTCTGGAGGTGAGCTACTAAGAAGTGAATAATCTTCTCCCTTCTCAGCATCCATTTGGTCAAGTTGTCGGCTTGTTTGCGCATACATTATCATCCAAAAATATA
Organism: Camponotus floridanus; assembly: GCF_003227725.1. Taxonomy (NCBI): domain Eukaryota; kingdom Metazoa; phylum Arthropoda; class Insecta; order Hymenoptera; family Formicidae; genus Camponotus; species Camponotus floridanus. Next base: position 692,457 of record NW_020229839.1, read on the forward strand.
AAGATACGCCTAATTGATTGACTTTTGTTTGATTTAATTGAACTTTACTTGTTCAACGTTGTAGAAGAACTGATGCTGGCTGTAGTGAAGCTATCAGTTTTAACAGGTTGAGGAAAGAAATATACCCTTGTATTGCGAAAGAATAAAAACAAGTACTGATGCATGCCAAGAGAGAGATATATATACACTAAACACGCGACAAAGGGTCGAAAAGTTATCGAAAACCTAACGCTCGAGATAATATAATATCTTTCATAAAGTAAATCTTTTATAGTCATCTATCATGCATGCGTAAATAAATAGGACTATATCTTGCTACGATAATTTATCTATACGTTATTAATGGCAACGCATGATATGATATTATATTAATACTTAAGATTTATAAACGAAATAATGTCTTATATAAAGTATATAATTTCGAGATAAATAAACTATCTTTCTTTTAAATTATAGCAAATAAAAACAAGTATATTTCGAATTTGTGTAAACCATTTCAATTTATATAGAAAACTTTTTAAAAATTTACCATTGTAAACTCAAGAAATAAATAATAGAGTAATTATAGATATAGATATATTGAAATAATTTTTGAATTTTCGAAATATGCTTGTTTCTATTTTCTATTCATTTTATATTGATAAAAATTTATTTATCAATCTAAACTTTTTATCAATATAAAATGAAAAGAAAAGAACAAAGAATTCCATTTTTTTTAGCATGCAATTAAATAAAATAGTATCAAATAGACAAAAGGAAACGTAATAAATATGATAAAACGCAATAAAAAAGAAAGGCTATAAAGACCGTGGCGCAAGATGTTATAGCGTAAAATAATAAAAAATTCTAAGTAAGAGACATAATATATTAATAATCTGTTAGATATAAAAATAAAATTACATACGTACTTTTCGATTTTTTCAAGATCTTTTTCAATGTTCAAGGAATCGTTAGAAAATAAACAAAATTAAAATATAAAATTGTTTGAATCATCCGTTACTTTGCGCATCTTTGCTTTTGACTTTTTTGACTTTTTAATTACCATTTATTTTGATTTGTGTTTTTTTCGAATCTTATTTATATTATATCAATGATTGTTAATTTTATTTTTATTTTTATGTTTATTACTCACTTTGTTATTCGAAAGTTATTGAAAAGGATTCGAATTGGATCGAAACGCAGCGTTTGTTGTGTTTAAATTAAATAAACATTTTCATATGGTTTGTTAAATTGAAACAACCGTTCGATTTTTGCATAAATTTCACCTTTGCGTTGGTCCTTGAAGCCTTTTAACTATTTTTAGTGATTTTATCTAATGGACCTTTATTTCATTATAATAATTTTGATAATTTTTTAAATATCGTTCTGAAAATGAATGAATATTTTCATGCAATTAATATCAGCGATAATATCATGCGATCTGCAGTATATGTTAAACGAATATGGAATTGTGATTGACCTCAACCATCCTAAGTCATGTGCTGCATCAAATATATCGCTATTGCGTATTTCATTTCTTTTATAGTATCCCAAAAAGTTCACATCACTATCTGACCGCTAATGTAAAATAAAATATATATTGAGTATACGAGACTTAATCAATCTTATCACCCAATGTTTGTGACCCCGTGCTTCATTCGATCACGACGGCATGTCATGCGATAAAATATAAAATGTTATTAACATATTCTTCAATAATATGTAGCACACTGTTACGATGGCACTTATGTATGTGTGTGTGTATATCAGCCTATGTTAGTAATTTGATAATGTAAACGATAATGTAATGATCTTTGTACCAAGGATAAGTTGGAAGAAACACTAATCTCTGTTCTCTCTCTTCAGTAAGAAAGAAGATTTAAGGAAGGAAGCACGCTACATAATTTCTTTTGCCGGAATATATGTGTTATACATGTAATTTTTTGGTAAAAAAAATGAATCGACAAAATTTATTTGACAATATCGTAACACTATCTAACGAGTGAAGTTATATTATCGTTCAGTTAAAGGCAAACTGCTGAAGTGATCTAGTGAAGTGATATTACATGTCTTTAAAACAATCAATCATTAGGTAAACTAACGCGATTATAGTCGTTAAAATTTTTTGTTGCGTTGCACTATATTATTTATTATATTTTACTATATTTTATTTCACTATTACGTTCTCTTAGATTTTTATATAATTTTTATATTTATATGATACGCGATAATCCTAAAATTATAAATATGTTTTTGATATGTAATAAGTTTTAATTAATCTGAAATGTGCTAATTTGTTTTTGAGAAAAATAAAAGGAAAATAAATTTTAAAAAGAACATTGTCAGATAATTTTGCCAATAATTTAATACTTAATAAAATTGTTTTTCTTTCGATTAATATTATTCTGACATAATACATTAAATTATATAAACTAAAATTAAACAATGTAAATAATAAAAGCGATAATAAAAATATCTCCATAATATTGTATATTTTAGTCAGTCGCAATAAAATATTATTTTTACTAAATAATCACTTTTTTCAGGAATAGTCGAATATTATTTTGTCATCTATACATATTCGAAGCTTAATTTAAAAGGATTAGTTACATAGTCTTTCATGGATTCGAATTTATTGTTCGATATTAATCGATTCATTCATACATCTTTCAATGCATACCTGAGAGAAACAAGATTTGAGGACGATTCTCATAAAAACAGACGATATTGCAAGTGGAAAGATCGCAGATAATACAAGATAAAAATGGCACTCGATTTCTTTGCTGGTTGCTTGGGTGGTAAAGTGTACTTTTGCAAATTGAATTACGTTGTTTGCATAAATTGTTTTCATATAATTTTTTTTATCAAAGTGAATTATTTCATAAACAAGTGTAATCGAATTTATAAAAGTTAATTTTTTATCTCAATTATTGTTCGTATAATATATTAGGTTTAAATGTCATTGGTTTAAATGATAATAATAAAGAAAAGTTTTATTTTATCAGATGACTTGGTTTATCGCGTGAGTCGGAAATAACATGTCGAAATAGCAATTTCTCGTTTTATCAAACTTACGTAAATAAAAAATTTAACTAATATTCAAATATTTATTTTTTTATACATATCGTTTTACAAATAAAAATAAATTTATTTTTAATTGTAATTTATTTTCTTAAATAATACATTGCACAGATTTCATGTATTATATAAAAATATGGTACTAAAATATGGTAATGAACATAAAAGTATTTATAAGGATTTCGTTTTAGTATATTAAAAACTATTTTATAAATTTTAGGATGTGCCGGTATTATAGTGGGATATCCTTTGGACACAGTCAAAGTTCATATGCAAACGCAGGATTGCCGCAACCCGAAATATCGAGGCACTTGGGATTGTCTACGTACTATAGTCGCAAAAGAATCGGTATTTTTAAGAAGAGAAATTGATTATAGTACCGAGTTAAGAAAATGAGAATCTCAGATTTTTAGTTCGCTCCTCTTATTTACGGACAAAATCTAATAATGTCGCCATTTATGTGTATTTTTGTACAGATGAGCGGCCTTTACAGAGGCATGTCATCGCCAATCGCAGGGGTGGCTATGGTAAATGCCATCGTCTTCGGTGTTTATGGACATACTCAGCGGCATCTATCCGAACCTGATCGATTGTCGGCACATTTCTTAGCCGGTGTATCTGCCGGAATTGCACAAACTCCCGTCTCAAGTCCAATAGAGTTGGCAAAAACACGTCTACAATTACAGTCTCCGCTTCAGAGTGATTCCCGTGGACCGATGCAGTGTTTGAGGAACATCTACAAGAAGGAGGGCTATCGTGGCATTTTCAAGGGCTTGAATATTACGTTTCTCAGGGAAGGACCAAGTTACGGCGTATACTTCGTGACCTACGAGATGCTGACTAAGACATCCTCGAAACAGCCGATCTCGACACCTCATATGCTACTGGCCGGAGGACTCGCTGGAACTGCTTCCTGGGTGATCTCTTATCCGATTGATGTCATCAAATCACGCATACAAGCGGAAAGTAGCGATCGTTATTCGGGGGCTTTAGATTGTCTCAAGAAGTCCATACGTGCCGAAGGATACAGCTGCTTATACCGGGGGTTAAATTCAACGATTCTTCGAGCATTTCCGACTAATGCAGCAACCTTTACTGTGGTCACATGGACATTCAGATTATTTGGTGAACAATCAAGTGAAGTACCGCAGAGGGAGGATATCGTATCGATGCAGACAAAAAATCGTATGACGAAAGGATACGAGTCCTTCACCAGCACGTGGAATGCATTTTTCGATAATATTTCGGGGAGCAACGGCTTCACCACGTCATATTCAATCGGGTCCATCTTGCCAATTAGTGGATTAATGCCGGATAACAATGCTTGTCTGACTCACAATTGCAGACAATCAGATTGCAAGCACGACGCATTGAAGCAGAAGCACATATTTGAGGAGAGAAAAAGAAAATCGCGAAATAACGAAGGAATTGAGGAAGATGAATACACCGACGAGAAAAATATAGAGTGCAACAACGTCAAGACGATCGTAAACACGTGTACCTGTGTCTCAAATTTGGATACTACTTGACGTGTCGCTACACTAGATGACTTCAATATGTTGATGCAACGGAATGACTCGTGTAAAAAAGAAATTTATGTGCATAAATTTTCCTTCGACGATTAATTTAATTGACAATGAATGTTTAACAATGAACTTAAGGGAATACAATAAGGGAAATTATTTAATAATCTATATAATTTTACGATAATTTGAAATAAATTAATAATTTAATTAATAACAAAAACTTGTTAATAAACTCAGGCTCGGTATGAAGCAGGAACAGAAGGATCTCTTTTGTCGAGCAACAGTCTCTGATTGAACGGCGGACATGTAAGACCACATGTCACAGCCAAACGCGACATTTATTCGCTTTTAAAATCATACAAAATAATTTGTATCTCCTTCTAACAATCCCCTCACCGCTTTCACACATTCCCCTTCATAGCCTTCTGCATTTCTTCAGTTCGCGAATCGGTCTTCGATCTTTCCATCCACGTGTCAAAATTTTGACACATTCCAAATTCCAGCACATATGAGCCCAACACACGACAATACATTTCAGCCATTGTTAATCACTCTCAGCAACTGATCGCAAGCGGGACTTTATTGCAATCACGACTTCATCCCAGATCGAAAAATTGTCAAGTCGCAAATTGTAAAAGTCAATCTGCACCAAGATACGAATTGCTAACCTCCCGCGCGATTACTAAATTCTCAGGAAATAATTATTCTCTATATTCAGTAAGTATAAAATAAATTAAATATATAAGTTATATATATAATCTTAAAAATTTGATAACTTAATCCGAAATAATTCGATTATATAAATGTATCATTATAATAATAATCTCTCTCTCTTGCATATATACTTAACCAATATAACTCAAAACTGTTTTGTTAGTAATTTATTAATCATATTTATTAATTATATTTTGATACATTATTTCATTGTAATAAGAAATTGTTAATCGATACATCTTTAACTTTTAATCTTATTTTATTAATAAAATAATTTTTTTAAATTATAATTGTATAATTTTTTCAGTACTATATTATATTTAAATTTATACTAAAAAATACTAAATTGTGACTTATTTTACTCTGCATTAAAGTAATACATTATTTGTTTTCTTTCTCGTAGATCTATTGAAGAAAAATTGTTGAATTTAATAAAAATATTTTAATGTTGCAATTTACGCGTTAATATCTTTGCGAGGCCATCAAACGTCTCAATTATTTTGATATGGATGTAGAACCAAGTACGAGCAGCAAAAAAGATGAAAAATGTAATGGAAATAATCAACGTTTAATAGCCGAAAGCGGGGGCCGTTGCATGAGTACGCAAGCGATGCAATCGCTCTATGATTTCCGACAAAATAATTTGCTTTGTGATGCAGTATTGAGATTAGAGGACGGTGGTGTTTTTCCGATTCATCGAGCTATACTTTCGGCATGCAGTATTTATTTCAGGTTTTTAATTCTATCTGACATATTTTCTTCGAATTTCTTATTATGTATTTGTATATATATTATATATATATTATATATTATATATATATATATATATATATAGAGAGAGAGAGAGAGAGAGAGAGAGAGAGCCATTACATAAGAAAAAAATAATTTTGTTTATCAATGCGTAAATATATTAATTTCAGAGAGAAATATATGAATTTTTATATGCAAAACATTAACCCTTTTGATGCCGACCAAAAAAGTTGTATCTGAATGAAAAATATTGAACCAAGTTGTAGTTTGATAAGGTTTAAGAAAAAAAATTATAAAAATTTTATAAAAAATGATAATTATAAAATTTAAAAAGAAACATATCAAGAAATAAAGAGAAAATTAATCAACAAAAGTATTTCAATATTTGTTAAAAATCACACTAAATAATATTTATTTACAATTATAAAAAAAGTAGCTAACGATGATATATTGTTGTTTGGCAGCTGAAAGGGTTAATGTGTGTGAATATCTCTTACAATAACAATCTATAGAATTTAATAATTTTAGTCTTGTTGATTTTATTATTTTAATTTTTATAATAAATTTCTATTAAAATAAATATTATCCTTATTAAAATTTATAATATGCAATATAATAAATTTATATATTAATTAACATAAATATCAGATTAATTTTCGCAATTTTTATTGCCTAATTCATTTTGCAGGACATTATTCACAACTACATTGCATTCGCGTGAGAAAACCGATGTCCTTTTACCAGGTGTGACAAGCCCGATGATGAATCTCTTGCTGGAATACGCATATTTGCGATCTATTGATGTAAATCGTGAAAATGTATGCGAATTGTTAACGACGGCAGATTATTTAAGCATTCTGGGTGTACTTGATTTGTGCTGTGATTATCTAAGAGATAATTTGGCGCCGGAAAATTGTATCGGAGTAATGAGATTTGCTCGTCAACATTTTTGCAAAAAGTTGGAAAATGATGCTTATCGTTTTATTGTAGGACATTTTGTCGAGGTTCGATCAGCATGATAATTTATTCACATATTTTATTTTCCTTTTCTTGTTCAATTTCATTCTCTTACATTAGGTATCTCAGAGAAGCGAAGAAATTTTACATTTACCTATCGAGGAATTGAAGCCATTAGTAGGTGCCGATGAATTAAACGTGAAAAGCGAGCAAACAGTTTGGGAATTAATACTAAGATGGATAAATCACGATGTAGAATCTAGAAAAGATTACATAGTGGATCTAATGAAGAATATTAGACTCGGTCTCTTAGACACGCAGTTTTTTCTGGAGAATGTCAAGGATCATCCTTATGTCGTGGGTAATGACGCGTGTAGACCCATCATCATCGAAACTCTGAAATTTCTATATGATTTGGAGATGATCACCCAGAAAGACGGAGAAGTGCCGACACCGGAAATCGCGCGACCTAGAGTTCCGCATGAAATTCTGTTCGCCATCGGTGGATGGAGCGGCGGCTCGCCGACAAATTATATCGAGACTTATGATACGAGAGCAGATCGGTGGATTCCGGTAGTATCAATGATATTTTAATGTACAACTTTTTTAACATAACGAAAAAATATCGTCTCATTATGCATAATCGCAAAGTAGACTGTAAAAATCGAGAAATATAAATTAAACAGAAATAGTCAGAGGCAATGAGAGCGCAGGTTTTTATGCGCACGTATTATGTAATAACAAATAAAGGAACACGATGTATACATCGTACATATATGTACGAGAAATATAAATTAATATAATGTAAAACCATATACATATATAATAAATAGATACAAATTATTATTTATTTGGCATTAATCCATTTGTTTCATAAAAAGAAATTGAAATAACATAACATTCATGATTCTCTCTAAGTCATGTTTATACTGAAATTCAAATAAACACAATTTCAACAGAGTTAATTATTTAGATCTTTTGTTTTCTAGATTGAAGAAACAGATCCCACCAGTCCCCGAGCTTATCATGGACTCGCAGTAATCGGATTCAATATCTACGTCATCGGAGGGTTTGATGGAGTCGATTATTTCAACAGTTGTCGTTGTTTCAACGCGGTGACCAAGGTGTGGCGAGAAGTTGCTCCCATGAATGCTAGAAGGTCAAATATATTTCAGAGGGGCTAGTCACTAGTTCTGAAAGATTTGGATGACTTTTTTGGATCTTATTTATTCCACTTATTTACAATGTAGATAATAAGAATAAAGGAATGATAAATATAGAATAAATATAGAATAAAGGAATGACAGAAATATCATACTTATGTATATACTTTCAAAATCATATTTAAATGCACATTTTTTAATTGATCACAAATTAATTGTATTATATAATAGCACTAATGCTTGATGTAGTAAAATGTGTGTATGTACGTATAGATATTGTACAAACAATATAACTGAAGTGACTAGCTCCTCTAATATCATTGGCAACGAAAGCTCGCATCAGGCTTAATCTATTTGTCACAGATGTTACGTTAGTGTGGCAGTTTTGAATGATTTAATCTATGCAATGGGAGGATACGATGGATATCATCGACAAAAAACAGCGGAGCGATATGACTACAAGACAAATCAGTGGTCTCTCATTGCACCTATGAACGTGCAGAGATCTGATGCCAGCGCAACTACTTTGAATGGTATTATTGGATCTTTAAAATGAGCATATTGATACATTTGTTTTATTTCGTCAAAAGATAGTGGTTGCAGCATCCAGCTATATTAAAAATAAATAATGAGATGAATAAATATATTATAAAATATTTTTTTAATGTAATATTTATATTAATAATTTTTTTGTTACATATAATATAAACATGAAGATAAATAATTGAAGCATTAACAGAAAAAATATATTACAAGAAAGTTATGTAATGAAAAAAAATATATACATATATCTTTAAGAAGATAATTTTTTTGCTTCAAAATAAATAAATTTTCAAATTTCGGATGTGCTTTTCTGTCAGTTTTATTTTTGCAATATAGCGATCATTATAATTTTTCATTCTACAGACAAAATATATATTACGGGCGGTTTCGACGGGCACGATTGTCTCAATACAGCTGAAGTATATGATCCAAACACCAACCAATGGACAATGATAACTGCAATGAGGTCACGTAGGAGTGGCGTGTCATGCATATCTTATCATGGCTACGTTTATGTTATCGGTATTAAGATGTACTTACGAACGAAATCTTACTATTGTAAAACATATATACAAATATTTGTATAAACGAGAAAATTTTCCAAAACTGTTTTTCGCTTGAAACTATCTTAGTATGCCTTGAATATATTTAACTGAATATTATCAATCATGCACAAATATCAAAATGTCATCATTGTAAAATTTAAAAAAAAGTTTGTCTTTTTAATTACTTTTTATTTCATACATAGGTTTACGTATATATAAAATAAAAATTAACAATCTCTGTCTATAAAGGAGGCTTTAATGGAATATCGAGAATGTGCAGCGGGGAAAAATATAAACCTTCTACGAACACATGGAGCCATATTCCGGATATGTATAATCCGCGTAGCAATTTCGCCATTGAAGTCATTGACGATATGATTTTTGCTATCGGTGGATTTAATGGTGTTACTACGACGTACCAGGTGGAATGTTACGATGAAAAAACAAACGAATGGTAACTAATCTTTCTGTAATCAATTTTTTATCAATCATTTTATAACTCTTATAGGAAAGCAATAATATATAAAGATAATATAAGCAGTTAAAAATCTAACTATGACATAATAATGTCTGTTTTAAAAACCTCGCACCTCGATTCAATTTTCTGGACACATTTCTCTTATATAATTCAAAATATTGAAAATTTATAAGACGTTCTGTACAATTAAATTTGGAAGAAAAAAGAAGTGTCTGCTGATACAAGCATTTAAATCTCATTAGTTACTTTTCTGTGTAAAAATTATAATATTTATTCCTACAATGCATAAACGCAGGTATGAGGCAACAGATATGAATATATGCAGATCAGCATTATCAGCCTGTGTGATTATGGGTCTTCCAAACATATATGATTATATACACAAGCATCGTGAGCGATTGATGGAGGAGAAACGTCAAAAGTTACTGGCTCACGAAGTACGCCGAAATCAGCATCAACAACAGCAAGAGCAGGAGCAAATGAGACAAACTTTGCAGATTAGTCAAGCCATACCAACACCACCACCTCTACCACGAACAAGCGAGAACGATAATAATAATAATCGTTGGCATTAAAGTCAATAATTATTATCATTTAAATTGGAGGAGTCATGCAACATCTGTCTCATTTAATTCATTCGCAATGCAAATTTTGGATTATTGCCAGTCGCGCAACACGAGACGATCACAAGAATAAATTAGAGAATCGATATCATCTGATCAAATTGTCAATGATAATAGCGCAGGGACAGCTGTTTATATATACTCGTCAATTATTCTTGTTTACTTCGCGAAAAGAATTTTCAGACTATCATTTACTCATCTTTGTTAAGTTAAATTTTTTTTTGATACTGCAGATATTTTCTATCGAATCTTTTTGCGATATAATTTTACATATACTATACAATGTCATCTTAAATAATTGATTTTTAGAGGACAAATAGCCATTTTATATCGAAAATAATGACATTCTATTGTTACGCATAATAATGTTAATAAGAAGTTTAACAGCTGCAACTATACATTGAAAAAAATCGGAAACATTGAAGAAGAGCAAATGATAAAACAGCGTAATAAATGCAGAAACACAAAGAAATAAAGCAACATAATCTGATGGAAAATTATGAAATAATTTTGTGATAGAAAACATGACAAATTGCCCGTTTAAAAAAGCGTTCAACAAAATAATCCCTTAAGTTCGATTACATGTGTCAGTAATATTTTTTCTATATGAACAAAAAATAAAATTGCAGTAACTCATACAAAATTGTTCTCATAATATTTGATCTTTCATACAAATAAAGTCTGTTGCACAACTTATGCTATTGTTTTAAATATCATATAAATTAATCCGTAGAATATAAAAAATGTTCTTTTCCTACAAAATTATATATAGAATTATTATTATGCACATATTTTATTATTATTATTATTATTATACATATGTACATAACAATAATAATAGAAATTTATATATACTTTTTTATCGCGTATTAATATCAGATATTATCGACGATAATACGAATATTATCGATGGAATCTAATTTTTTAGAAAGTTATTTCTAAATAAGTTAAAATATCAAATATTAATATGAAATATTAATATTTAATAAAATAATAAAAATGAATTTCTTGCTAAAAATTCACACAAAAAAATAAAAATTAAAGAATAACAGTACATAATTTAAATATTATATAATTTATTTAAATTATTGAAATATAAATAATAAAAAAATGCATTTTTTAAAGTAAATGATTTCCTAAATATTTCAAAAAAATTAAAGTTGCTACTACTATTATAAAGTTGCTACTACTGTTATAAAAATGCTAATTTTATATTTTTTTCAGAAATGAATCGAAGAAATGAATCAAAGTCAATACTTGTTTTTGCTTCAAATGGAATAAATCCTTCAAGTTGAATGTATATACTATTGTTGAACTGTATCTTACATCTATAGTTTATACTGCACATAAAATTAAATTATCGAAAATAAAATAATATTAAATCGAATTGTAGAGATTGTACGAATTGCACATTCACAAGCTTATTTATTCTCAGTGATTGCTAATATAATTATTTATTTGTGAAATGGATATATCTCAAAACGTTTAACGTCTTTTGAAGCGATCTGTAGGCAAGGAAAATCGGAGTAACATAGGAGGGAAAATGACAGTAAATTCTTCCATTCACCAATACGCCATCTGAAGAAGATTGTGATGGCACATGGCACGTTGCACGTTTCATATTGGTTCGATTCCAGTCTTGCGCCTGACGTTGGAGACGCGTGTTCACAATGTCTTCGAAAGAGTAATTCGTGCTCCGAGAAATACGAATTATGAGTCATCAAAAATGCGCGGCGCATTGAAAACAATGACTCATTAACATGATCATACTCATTAACATAATTTAAACGCATTGTTTATGAATAATAAAAATTTTATCAAAAGGGAGCTTGAGAGATCATGTGTGAAGGGACTATTGTTAGTGACCTTCGCTGAGCCGGCTGTCTCGTTTTTGAGTTGGCCAACGTGTACATATCGTAAAACCACATAAAACGTGTGTATTCGTAAGTGGGGACGTGTACATGTTAAAAGCGATCGTGCGTGTGAGACTCGAGAATCTCTCCAGCCGAGCAGTGCTCCGAAACGCGCCTCTTGACATCACGATGGTGAGCTGAGGTGACATACGGGCAATGGCAAAGATTGCGAGAGGATCCGACACGGTACCCATGATTTTCGTATGCGAACATTGCACCAACCAGACATTCAAGCAAATTCAAGACTTCGTTAGGTGGGTCCATCTGTCTAATGTCTGTCAGTTAGTCGCTCCGTTTTTATTAAAACGATGATACATTTCGCGATTCTTTTTTTCATAATCGAACAATTTAAAGTCATGCTTCGAAATTGTTGCTTTCAATGTAATGTCTGATTATATTCCAAAAAACGCATACTCATGTCTCATTTTAATAATACTTGAAAAAAATGTGTCTACTTAATTATATTTAATAGTATATGATTATTTTACAACTGCATTATTTTACAACTTGTTTTAGGCACCTGAGAGATCAACATTGTTCCAGAGAAGGTGGATCCTTTGTATGTCTCTATGGCTATAATGAGGTGTGCACTAGTCTTCCTGTGGAAGGTGTCTCTGATAAGGATTATATAGCACACGCCACTAAACACGCAGCTATGCAACAACAACGAAAAAGTAACGGTCAGTCCGAAATCGGCTCGTCGTGGACCGTTTATTCGGCTTCACAAAATCTACCTGCTGTCCTAAACGATCCGTTCAAAGGAAAGCAGAGTAATTTTTTAACTCGTACCTGGGGAGATGGATTTGTGGAAAAAGTGGATATTCCAAAGAGTCCTTACCTTCCTGAGATCACAATGCAACATTTTGAGACATATTTAAAAAAAATTGCAAGGGTAATCAATATTTATACTAAATATAAAATTTCTTTAATGGAAATATTATTTTTAATAATTTCTGATATATGTTTTTATTTTGTGTGTATAAATAATAAATAATAAAAAATCTATTTTATATTTATTCTTTCAGAGATATAGAAAACATTCACGTATGAATTCAAGTGCAAATAGGCCAACTACTCCAAATGAACTACTCCAAAATTTTCCGAACCTTAGGAAGGTGAAATCACTAGGTAAATGATTTATGGTCTTTAATGTATTGTACATAGATGATGCACTCAAAAAAACATTAGTAACAAGGATATATTATTACAAAGAATATAATATTTTTTTGTTAAAAAATAAAATTTGTTTAAATTCAATTAAGAAAAAACTTAGTTTTCTTATGCAATTACATACAAGTTTAATTCACCAAAATTTCTTTTAAGCTTTAATATTAAATTTAACTTTGTATATATCTCGAGATTTATATAATAATTAACTTGCACAGACTTATATTTGATTTTTCTCTAATATATTTTACAATATATAGTACAACTATAAGTAATTTTATATATAACTTTTAAATATAACTTTTAAATAACTCTTTATATATAACAACTTTTTTAAAAATATTATAATATATTTTTCTTTTATTTCAGATCGGCTGCAATTTGATTTAGCTAGTATTCCAAAGATTTTCTTAGTACCGAATTTAGATCTTTCACAAAGGGACAATTTTGATGCTGTGTTTCCATTTGCAAAAGACGGTCTTTTAACCGAGGAATGCAATATTGTTTTGCATGTGAAGCAAATGCAAGAAAAGGTACAGTTATAAACGAAAGAAGAAAAGAATTTGATACTCTAACATTACATTTATCAATTTAAATATTTTGTCATTATAAAAATAATTATTTCGTAAATTCATGCACGAAATTAATTTCCAAGATTTCAACAATCAGTCGTTGAATTATGTAAAATATTCTGTAACAGCTTAGTCACTATCTAGACATTGTGGAAGTCCGAATAGCGGAGCAAGTCGCGTCGAAATCTCAAGCCTTTTTCCATGCAATGACATCTCATGACGCGCTTATGGAACAACTTACTCAAACTATTACGGTTTTAAAAGCTCTCAGGAAGAATATTCATCAAGTCGATAAGCATCTAGTCAAAAATTCTCTAGAAATTTTACGGTAAGTATATATACAGCATGTGAATCATTTGTTTCAAAAATGTATTAAACAAGAGCATATCTTAAAGAAACATGAAAATTAAATAACATAAAAATATAATATATTTTTATAATATATTTATAATATATTTTTATAATATATTTTTATCTTAGAAATATATTATTGTTACATTCGCACCAAATTGAGAATACATTTCTCAACTGACTATTTTTATTGTTGAGAGTTTATAATTATTTATTTTAGATAAATTCTTTATTCATAAGTGAAATACAATAATCATTTACGAGCATAACATTCTAACGGCTTCAGGATATTCGGATGTACGGATGCAGTAATAATATATTTATTATATCTATGTATCAATGTATTTATTTTGCACAATATTTGTGCTTCTTATTTAGCCTAGAACGTGCTAGATCTAATAGATTATTGGTGCAAGAGAAATTAAAACTTATGGCAACCGTGCATCAAAGTCAACCCATGATACAATTATTGCTATCTACGCCAGATTATGTTGCAGCATTAGATCTTATTTCCACGACGCAAGAAATTCTCTTGCAGGAATTGAATGGAATACATAGCTTTAGGTAAATATCCGCGCAATCTTCTTTAGGGAATAATTGACAAATTATCGAAACGTTACACATACGCAATTATTTATTTGATTTGATTTTAGACATTTAAGTTCTCAATTAACTGAAATGGAGAAACTCGTGGACAAGATGCTGTCAACTGAGTTTCAAAGATATGCGACAGCAGATCTCAATAGACCACTGGGCGGCGAGAATACCGTTTTAGACGGTGTAAGTACTTCCACAACTTTTTGCAACCGCATTCTATCCCTAGTTCGTAGCAAACAAACCTTCATACATCTCTTCCCAGTGAGATCATTTGTACCTCAACGAACAGGATAAACTGGTTTCCATCATTTCTGGTCTACTACGTCAGAAACATTTTCAATTTGTGGATACGTACAAAGAGGAAGCTGTAACCACCGTAAGAGCCTTGACGAAACAACGAGTGATAGAGGCTCTGGCAGCAAGCGACTGTTGTAGCGATCAGCAAGCGGCTGCTCTCGAAGTCGGGGGTCTCTCTTTGACGGAAAGATTAACTTTGCTCCATAATGCCATACAATCTTTCACATCACTTCTACTACGAGTTAAGGTATATACAATCCGGAAAGGTTATAACTCACTTATATACACTTCACTTTGTATTATCTTTTACGATTGTTTATTACATCAAAGAAATTTTTTAAAATGAATTTCAAATATGAAATTTTGTTTCACTTATTTACAGTGTAGAAGAATATTTAATTATGACAAGAGTATTTAATTATGAAAATTAAATAATATTGCAATCTTGAGATTGTGACGACCATTATTTCTTTTAAGTTAATTATTACTTTTAAGAAAAGCGATTAGTATAGCATATATATATAATAATTGAATATTCTTATTAGGCAGTTCATGATGTAATGAGAGACACAGCGGACTTGTCAGCTGGACGTTTATGCGATGGTTCATTTGACGAATCAGTACCTGATCGATTACTGACTCAAGAAGAGCATACGCGAGTAACCCATAAGCTCACTGATATGATTACCTCTGTATGTGATTATTGCCACGAGCGAATGGGCAATTTACTTTCGGCGGGGACAAACGAGAAGGATAAACTTCATAACGACAAGATTATCGCTGATGTCTCGCAGAATAAATTAGAGGAGAATAAAGAAGGTCAAACGTGGAACGACAAGGGCTCTTGGTTGAGCGAGAAAGCAACGACCGCTCAGGTTTGTCAGCTGGCCAATATGGTCGAAGAATTTACGCACGCTTGTGAAAAACTGTGCGGCAAGCAGTGTACTGCGTTACGATCGGCATTTAAGGTAATTACTTATGCACACGTCATGCGTATTATTTAAAATTAATTTTTAACTCTATTAGATAAACTAACTCTCTCATCATCTTTTTTACAGGCACAAGCTAGTAAATTTGTACAACGCTTTCATAATGAACGCAAAACTAAATTGACACTGTTATTGGAGTCCGAAAGGTGGAAACAAGCTGACGTGCCATTAGAATTTCAGTCGCTAGTGACATATGTATACGAGAACAAGTGCTTTCCGCTTAAAATATTTACGCGCGAAGATGACACGAGAAATGAGAGTGTAGAAAATTTTATTATGATCAACGATGAGAAATTCGCCGTTGTTGGTACTGCTCTGATGCTTATACAAATGATACACGAGTACTGCAGGTAAAGACAGAATCTATTTGTAAACTTTGCAACGTATAATATAACATACGATATTTTCTTAGGACTGGCAGTGAATTAGTCGCCTTATCTGGAACTATAGGAAGACAATTAGCTGAATTACTAAGACATTATAATTCTCGATGCTGTCAACTAGTTTTGGGTGCGGGCGCAATGCAAGTCGCAGGCTTAAAAACTATTACAAGTACGATACTTGTATTGGCGGCCCGAAGTCTCAAACTTATATTGTGGTTTATGCCTTTTGTCAAGACACATTTCCAAGGTAAGTTCACATGATAAAATTTAAAATATATCAAATATTTGTACATCAAATCAAAATTAACATCAAATAGATACACGAATATTTATCCTCAGTATTTTAATATACAGAACTCACAGAACAAAATCCTAGTCGAGGATTCATTGGCACATCCGGTATAAGTGGAGGGGTGGCTTTATTAGATAGCGTTGAAAGGGACATTCGCGCGCATGTGCGTGAGATAGAAGGAAAAATTCTCACTATCGTAGACAATTTGTTAGGCGGACAAATATCGAAATGGACAGCAAGACCCCCAGTGCCATCCAAATCTTTCAGAAATATTTCTAGGTAAATGTCTCAATATATATTCAATAATGTGATTTTTAAAAATATATATATCTTAGAAAATGTATATCTCTTTTACTTTCATAGTTATCTAATGAAACTTCATGAAGCCGTCTCTGGAATTTTGCCTACTATCGAAGTACAATCTCTTTATCGCACGGTAAATTCATCATTCAAAGAAAAACTTAGGGAGCAATTAGTTAAAATGAATAT
The DNA here is from genome assembly GCF_003227725.1 of Camponotus floridanus. Taxonomy (NCBI): domain Eukaryota; kingdom Metazoa; phylum Arthropoda; class Insecta; order Hymenoptera; family Formicidae; genus Camponotus; species Camponotus floridanus. The sequence goes on from NW_020229839.1 coordinate 709,863, forward strand.
AGTGAACAATGGTGGCCCGCAACATGGCGTGGTCACGTCGGAACTTACATTTTATCTCGAAGCTTTGAGAAAATTAAAAGTTCTACCGAGCGAAGAGTTAAACGACGATTGGATGAGCGACATATGGACTAGATAACATGCAGAGCGCGTAATATACTGCATTATAGAAGCAATGAAATATTATAGAAAAAGGTGACTAATCTATGTAACACATTCGTCTTCCTTGTATTACTTGTTATGTCCGAAACATGAAACATACGGTATCGACGTTCATCGATTGCCCGATAGATTTTATAAAAGAAGGTATTACTCGCATTGGATTTATGATTCGTAACATCATAAGTACTTTAAACAATTAATGCTAAATATCATGATACATATATCCTGATAAAAAACACGATATAAGTTGTTAGTTTGATGAAGGAGAACATCAAACATAATGTTTCTACAAAATAGGACACTTGATATTAAAAAATGAATTTTTCACATAAATGATATAATCATAACATTTTTTATTAATCCCGACAATATTATTTCCTTTTTAATGAGCAACTTACATCATACACTCATCGTTTCCATTTAATATTATAATTTTGTGATTATATCGGATAATCGTGTCATACACCTCTCTCAAATATTTTTACCGACCATAGTGTTCAAGAAATTACTATAAAATATATATGTATATATACTATCGTAGATATTTATAGAAATTTTATTTTCTGGAACAGATATATATGTGGTCGTGGACGAAAAGATTACAGAGAGGAACAATATTTATTTTTCTTGCAATTTAATATTATCCTTTGTAGACATTTTGATGTATCACGATGTCGTAGCGAAACCGAGCGTAGTAATTTGTAAATTTTTTTGTATAATATTGTATTTAGTATGCGCACAACTTACATTTCCAAAATTAGTTTTTTTAAAAGATATTTTTCGTAACCAGAATTTCAACAATAATTAGATTGAAACGAATTGTATAATATACAATGTATATAGAAATCAAATTAAAATTGTTTAAAAAAATTTTAATTAAATTTAAAAAAAATTAAAAACAACATGAATATGACTACTGCTTTAATCGTTACATGTTTATTATGTAAGTCGACTATGCATTGATTATAATCAATATGCTGTAAAATAAAATTAAGAATGGGTAATATGGTGCGCACCTAAAATATTATAAAAAAAGAGATGCTAGCTCGTCATTTTCGGTTCTTTAGGAAAAAACCGCTTATATTATTAAATGCTTATATTATTAACATTTTTATTTTTCATTTGTAATATCGCAATTCTTATATAACAAAGAATTCGTTACAACATAATGAATGACGATACATTTGTAAGCGTAAAAAATTTTGATCTAATATTTTAAGAAAATTTTTGCACATATATATATATTTTCATTTAAAAAATTTGAATCTTATTATGAATTGTAATGTGTACATTACATTCCTGATTTCATCTAGTCTAAAAGTTGTACATAATGTACGCAAAGAAGGTATACAAAAAGTAATGGATTTTATTCATAAACAAATTCACAAATTTAGAGGACTATGCGTTATGATTCAGCGAGATGGATATTGTAAAAACATTCTTTATCGTAGAAAAATCAAAATTAAATGAAAGTAGTCAGAATTGATTACCATAAAAAACATTTCTTCATAGATATTTCTTTACAAAGACTGATGACCTCGCGTTAGATCATCGCGCATATGAATAAAACGTTACGTAGAAAAGCGATAAAATGTAGATATAAATTATTATACCTTGTATTCTTGCATAATGTATTATGAACATCAATATAAAGGATTAATGGTATTGCGACAGTTGAAAAATAGACTAAAATGTAACACATTATTTATTTAAATATAAACAAATCCTGATGCCTACTAAACTCTATAAATCAAGACTGGACATTAAAAAATGTCAAATAATATAGAAATTAATTATTTATCGTTTCTAAATAGCTACATCGAAGACTGTGCTTTATTGCACACTATATACACATTGCATACCGATCTTTCTCTCTCTCATCTCTGTAATAATATAAATATAAATTTACTTTACATCATGCAAGAATGGTACGAATGAATTCACCTGTTTCTATAGTAACAAAAGGTAAAATATGTCCATAACCTAAAGAAACATGGAATTGTGCGAATACAACTACAATTTATAATAGTATTCTTTACTGTTTTAAAAACAATGTCTGCAGAAAATCGGTGATTAATTTATTCTGTATATATTTAATTTGTTAGTCTCCTTTGTATTATATATATTAAAGAAACATGTATTATTATATAATATATTATTAAATATTAAATGATTATATCAAAGCATTAATGTGAGAATATCTTTATAAAATTATTTTTTTATTTAACAATAATTTTATAGTAATAATCTATATATAGGAGATTCGAAGAAAAGAAAGGTATACATGAGCCTTTAATAAAGATGTGTACAATTTGATAAATAAAATTTACGCGAAACTCCTACTATCTATTATCTATTATATTTGTTAACATATATTTTTGACATAATAGAATTATAGCAAAATTGACTTTATAGAGAAGAATCTATGCGGGAAACTGCATTACGGCTCGCTATAGAAGAAGAAAACAGACGCAAGAGTGATCCAAATGAAACTCACGAACGATCCATTATTATCCTTGGTAGTAAGGGAATTGTAAGTGATAAAATTAAAGGAATCGTATTATACTGCATTGTGCCACGATGTGTTTTTGCATTTCTAGGGTAAAACAACAATGGTATATCGATTTCTCGAAAAAGACGAAAGACCAAAACCGACTATAGCGATGGATTATTCGTTTGGTCGCAAAACTGTGAAAAGTTTAGTAAGTGCCAATTACATTCACTTATTTGTAAAAATATATTTATAAATAATATGTTCTATTCCTTTTTTACATTAAAAAATCATAAATATATATAATTTCCTCTCATTTCTTTAATTACAAATTTCGTAAAATAAATTTATTTACATAACAATTATATAACAATTATTGTAATATTTTTATAATAAAACATATAAAAATAATATTTCTATTAATTTTATCAAAACTCTTAGTAATCCATTATTCAATTGTTAAATTTATAAATAGTATGCTATACTATATGTGTATGTACGTGTATGCAGGTGAAAAATATAGTGCACGTGTGGGAAGTAGGTCACTTGACTTCTTCTTTGGTATCCGTTGCAATGACCGGATCTACATTAACACATTCTCCTCATCATACTGTCTTATTGATGATGCTGGATTTATCGCGACCAGACGAATTATGGACTTCCTTCGAGGAAACCCTTTCTGTACTACGAAGCGGTTTGAAAATGAGTTATGATTCCGAGACAATTAAAAAATTACAGGAAAAAAGAATAGCAAGCATAAAAAAAGATATGGAACGTGGAGTTGATCCGTTCCCGATGCAGATGTGTATCTTAGGTGGACGATATGATGAATTCAAGGTACATATATAAGTTATCGAAGTTAATTTTTCAATAAATTCTAAATCTCTTCAATGAAATTAGCATACATATCGTACCGAATTTTTGATACTTAAACAAATTTGTTTTAAATCTGTACATTTCATTGTCTGTTAATCATTGCAATAGGAATTCGACTCGAATAAAAAAGAATTTATTGGCAAGATACTCAGAGCAATAGCTCACAGTTTAGGTTCAAGTCTTTATTATTATTCATCTAAAGATAAGTTTCTCGTGCGACGACTTAAAGATCTATTATCTCATTACGGATTCGGTTCTTCATTTACGTAAGTAATGATACTTGTGTACACATTCCAGTAGATTTTAACATTTATTATCTATTTAAATCGCAAAACATTGTATCGAATAAATCACAAGGGAAGAAAAGTGCACGGATTATGAGAAACCATTAATGATGCCGGCGGGCGCGGATTCCTTCGGACGAATCGATTTGCAATTTCCTCAAACGAGACCATCGGCAATTTTAGACATCATCAAACAAATCTATATCTCCCGCATACCGCAAGTATCGAGAAACGACGAAAGTATTTTGGAAGATCCCAGTAATGATCCTAATTTTAACGAGCCTATTATCGATAGACTGAGAATGCAGCGGGAAGAGGTATATATTTTATCAATTACGTTTGCTTAATAATTAGATGAATGTTAGTTCACGTAAGAGAAACATAATTAAAAGATATTAGCATATATTAATTTCAAGCATTATACGCGTATAAATAGATAAATTAATAAACTATTTCCCTACAGGAGATCAGTGTACTATTGAATGACATGATGGAAGGTCGTATGCCGAAAATTCCTGTGCCTGATCCGATTTAAAGAGTATTTCTTTTCGCGTTACATTTTTAAAGCGATAAATAGAAATAGCTAGGATAATTTGGTTGAGATAATTTACAATCTATCTAGTATAATTTATAATATATATAAAATTAATTAAAAAAGGATTATTTCATTCGCAATTATGTAACGAAATATTTTTTTCCAAAACTATAAAGCAATGAAGATTTAATTAATTTTTTATTGTACGCATTCTTTTCTTGAGAGGAGAAAAATTTTAAGGTAAATCTACCTAGTGAGTTTAAAATCTGCACCTACGGCAACTTTATAAACGTCTCCTAACTTTCTTTATCTCTTTTTCCCTCTCTGTCATACCAAAACTGCATCATGTTCTCTTACAATCAACGTATAAAGATAAGAGAATCAAATAGCTGTGGTTGGATCCGCTTTTCGAGTAAACTGATAAGAAAAGATTTGTAATATCTTTTCTTAAAAAGAAATATAAGAGTATATTATAAAAGAGTAAATATTATATATTTATGTTGTAGTCATATCTACGACTTTTTTCTTATAATATTATTATTAAGTATATATAATTCTTATCTATATTTATGGTAGAAAAGATAAAGTAATAACATTTAGTTATTTTATAATATTATATATTTTAAAAGAAAAATTAAAAGCATTTCAGAAAAGTCTATAAATTTGAAAAAATAGACTTATCTATGTTATATGTTGAATTATTCGATTGTAACTTTTATTATTAACTAAATAATCAATTTCTTTCACATTGTCTTTTCATTCCTGGAACTTTTCTTTTTTACATATTAAGAGTATAGCAAAGGAATTGAGAAAATGAATTCTTGACATTTAAATTTAACATTGCTCGAAAGATTTATTTACGTAAAAATTAAAATCTCTTTAGAAGCTGAATTATATATAACTTTATTCATGTTTTATTTATGCGTTCTTCTTTCAAATATTTCTTTCAAATCTTTGCTTTTCTCTCTCTCTCTCTTTTCTTTCTGGTAAAATTAATCAATCTCAATCTTTCTTATATTGTTTTCACACAAGATAATTAATATTTTACAATTTAAGGTATTTTAAAAATCAGTTCCGCTCCTGTGTCGCTCGCGTTCTTCTTCTTTATGAGCGCCCTCAAAACCCCACGTCTCTTTTTCACGCAGAAGGGAATGGCAGGGGAAAGGGAGATTAAATGCACCCCCGCACCGACGTGACGCTCGCCGCTGATAAGAGACGGCGCGTTCGCGTGCACCCATCGTGAATGGAGGCGCATGCGTACCCTGCTCCGGTCGTTCTCGATACGCGCAGAGTCCGTGAGCGTTTACGAAAACGGGGCTCCGCCGACTCGGGAGGAGGGGGGGATCTCGCCGCAAAGAGCTCTCTTTCTCGTTCCTCTCCGCCGTTTCCTCAGTGAAAATGCCGCCGCGATAGAGAGCCGCGCGTGTGCTCTCGTCGGGCTCTCGTCGCGCCTTCCTCCCCGTGACACGAGAGATTCGTAATCGCTTTATAGATTAGAAGAAATTCGCTCTTCGTGAGAGAGAAACTCTGCCCCTGGCTCATTTCACCCGCGATACGAGATCTCTTTTTCTCCGTCGTTGTCTATCTTCTTGCTCGGCTCCGTTTCCTTCTTCCGCGCATCGCTTTTTCGCTCCTCACCCCGTTCCTCTTCTTTCGCCCTTGTCATTCTCCTCCCGTCGCAACCCCCTTCTCCTTTCTTATGTACGCGATTTGATCGAGACCGCGAGTGTGTCACGGACCGGATCTCTTTTCGCGCCCGCGGATTTTGGACACCGCTTCCGGAGAACAGCGCTGTCAGGCACACAGGTGCACGCAGGTGAGTTGCGAGATAACAATTCCGACTGATATAGAGGGAAAGAGAGAGATGACAGAACAATTCGCGTGGAAGGCTCGAGAAGGTACCGAAGACGGGGGAACGTCGGCGATTTCGCAAAAATCGGAGCTGCGATGAATCGCCGAGTCGTGGCGAACGCACGCGCGTGCGCGCGCGTGTTTTACGTCGCGCGACCCATTTACCTGCGACGTGCATCATCGTCGTCGTCGGGGTTGCATCCTGGCCTCCCCGCGCTGCCCTCCTTGCTGTTATCGATTCCGGCATGAACGCGCCCTCCGCCGACAGGTATCCGACTTCCTGTCTCGGTCCTCTCGCGCGAGTCTTGAATCTCGCGTGCGTATCGAAACGATATGATCGATGACATTTACGCGCGCGTGCACGTGATTTACTCACGTCTCGGTCAAGTGCGAGATTGGTTCTCACCGAGATTATCCGGTCGATTGTGCCTTGATGTCTGTAATACCGGCGATCTCTTCTTTTCGCTCTTGTTCTCCTTTGATTGAAATGTTAATCTAAATGTTAACATATTTAATACATATTTAATGCCTTAGAAATATATAAATCTGCGCATTACATTATAGATCTCTTGTAAATTTTATTTTTATTACAAAATGTCTACGTTTTCATATAAAATTCTTGCAAAGGGATTCGATGCTTTATATTGTAAAGAAGCTAATCTTTTTTATAAATAAAAAAAACTAAGTTTATATGAAAAATCTATAACATATATGTATATACAGCTTTATATCCTTCTAGTTTTAAATCGAACACCTTATATGTCGCATTAAACTTAAATTTTAATTTTTCTTACCGACGATTATTGATCGTACCGCTCGATTGAACTCTAGGAACATGTTTACGTAAGAGAAAATTCTTATAAAGAGAGAATTTTCGATTTTCTCGTCGATTTTTTATAAGAACAAAAAGTTTATAATATTTATGACGAGTTTATGTAACAAGTTTAATAATTGTCATGAAAGATATTACATATTTTGCGACACATACGTTTGTCAGATGATGCAATATTCTTCATACTCTCTAATTGGTCATTTATTTGCAAACTTCTATTTAGTCAATTATAGCAGAACCACGTGAAAAAAATCCTCTCCCGCTTCGCGTTTATTTGTGCGATCGTAGTCTCCCGTTGTAGTAATTATTATTTCCGGTAACAAGAATGTTTCGTGACTGTACTATGCGGTACAAAAGTGTAACTGTTTCTTGACCGTATATGGATGTTTATCCACAAAGAAGCCGAGATCAGGCAGAATCAAATATCATAAGCCTATTATCTCTATGATTTCGGATGCGCGCGGAGCAAGGTAACTTTTCATAATCATATGATTTATTTTTAATCCTATTATTCTATCTTAATCCTATTAATCTTACGATATACCTTGATATATGTACATTGAACATCTTTATTATATTGAACAACACAATCTCGATCAATTTATTAATTATTAATTTATTAATTATCAATTTATTAATTATTATGTCGAATACAATCTCGATCAATTTATGCAATTATTCGAAATTTTACGTTTTATTTTTCCTAAAAAGACATATGAGTAAACGAGAGAGACGAAAATGACGGTTTAAGGCAACTACATTTTTTAATGCACGGTTTAAAATTAAATTACATAATAGAGCATAGAGCATTGATTTATTATTTTTGCTAAAAATATGAATGCAAGAATTATAGAGACTGCGTCTGATTTAATTATATAATTTTAGCACAGTATTTTTTTCCTCTATTCCTTTCATAAATTATATTTCTATAATTATATATTATATAAAATGAGAGAAATTGTATAAATATCATATTATATATTATATAAAATGATATTATATAAAATAAAATTGAATTTTTTTTACCAAAATTAGCATCATGAATGATTTTTAATTCATTGATTAAATTGATTAATAGTAATTCAATATTTGATTGTGAAAATAGATATACATATTCATTTTTAATATATTTAAATATATTTTTTTATATTTTATTGCACAATATTTCTCATCATATTTTATATTAATACGTGATATTTTTGATTCTTTCAAATTACGAATATTTTAATTTTAAAAAAATATATGTATTTTTATTTTAAAATTAGACATTTAATTATACTATTATTTAATACTTTTATACTATTATTTAATACTATTACATACTTTTATACTATTATTTAATACTTTAATAACATTTATAATTTAAATACTTTATATAATAAATGAGATATATTTTTTGTTTAAAACTATCTTAAAATATAAAATAAATTATATTAGAAGAAACGAAACTTAAAATTATGTCTGAGAAGACAATTTACTATGTGATTATTAATTGTATATATTAAATCGGTAATTACTTTATCGATAATTAATCGAATACTATTTTAATTGAAAATCATTACTTTCATTGTACATCAATACATGGCATATAGTATTTGGTACAACTCGTAAAGTCTGAGGTCATCCTTAATACCGCACTCTCCGCATAATGCGCAATTAACCTTCCCGGAATTCGATCCCGGTGAAATGAGATTCATGAATTGTCAAGTGGAATAATGCTCTTGTCATTTGTGTAATATAGTTTTCAATAGATCTGATTTTGAATATGTCCTTGTATGTTCTTTGCTTGTTACCAGGTTTCGAAGATAAAGTCTAAATCTTCGAGGCGACGCAATTCTTTTCAACGAATACCTCTTTGCAAACTTCTTTCTTCTTAATTCTTTTCCTCCGTATTTAAATATTGAGTTTTTACTCAAAACCACGCGAAACTTTGCGGTCCTGACGACCTTGATCTCGAATGACTCGCCGCGTGTCGCCCGGTACATATACTTTTAATTCTTGTCTGTAACCGCATCTTGATGTCAGCCTTTTCAAGTTTCTGTTTAAATCGAAATATTTCAAAGCGATTCTAATTTTCATTCACATTTTTTTCAAAAAAAATGCAGATATAAATGTCAGATATTCATGCGATTCTATTTATTTATCATTATTAACTACAATTTTATTTATTGTTGAATTAATTGAAGCCATGTATTTTGTCTTGATTATCTTTCACATTATGTAAATTTTAAAATTATCATCTCCAGATACTTATCGTCCGATGAATAAAAATGAATTTCTCACTCTTCGATGGCGCGTCCTCGTCTTTCTTTCGCAGGGAATGAGAGACCATGCGATGCCGGCGAATTTGATTTCACGATGAGGATTATTTCGCCATGACGTCACGTTGTCAGTATATATCTATATGTATATATATACATATCGTCACGGCGGCGGGAATCGTTTCGGTTCTCTTGTAGACTATCGATCGCAGGTAGAACTGCGCGCCGGTGCGACGATGAGCATACGATCATGCTCGTGTGAGCACGACGAAGTCAACAAACGCACGAGATTGCACATGGAAAGGAATAGGGGGGAAATGTGTGGATACGTACCTGGCAGGACCAGGCCACCAGGTCGCACGTCAATGCGGTATTTTCCTGGACATCGGCTCTTGAAAAGTACTTTAGTTGCCGCTTTTAACCTTTCCCGTGTAACGAGTAACGTAGTGCGACTTTAACGTGGAAATACATGTTTCTGTCCGATCAAGAATTTGTGAAATACATTGAAGAAAAATATAATTTTATTGCATTATTTTACACGCAGTGTGCACGACGATTGATATATAAAAAAATAAGGAACGATTTTCTTTAATATTATATGTGTGACGAAAAGATATAATATAATTTGAATTTTATTATGATAAAATCTTGTACTAGAAAGATTTGTACAATTGTCGTTAATTATTTTTACGAATATTTAAAAAATTTTTAAGTAAATTTTAAAGGTTCTCTGTTCTTTTTTTCCTTAAACATTTGTTTTACATAGCTCTATTAAAAAAAATTTTCTTTTAACTTAAAAATATATGCTTATAACGAATTGAAAATGTTATGAAAAATTTCGATGATTAGATAGAACAATAAATATTTCATCGAGTAATTTAGGATATCTTGAAGAATAATGATGATTTTTTCTAGTATTATTTCCGTGATATATCGCATATATATGATAACATTATGTAGAGCACCAGTAGCATTGATTTCGCGATTACATGCTATTCTTGCACTTTCTATTTTTCTAGGACAACTGCAGTGATAATTGTACATACTCTTATATAATTTTGATGTATAAGTTCCATTTTTTAATTGATACGTTTAACAATGTGGATAAAGATATTTTTAAATAAACTTACGTTTAACATTTTCTACAATTAAAAAAAAATGTCACTTTAACAAATAATGTTTACAAAAAAATTTTCGACTTTACAAATACAGAGACAATTTTATCTATGAAAAATAGGTAATAGGATTACAAATTTAAAAATATAATATCTAACTATCTAGATATACCTTAGCTTTCTCAATCATCTTACTTGACATTATAGGATTTATTGTCATAATGAGATCTGTACTTATTATCTACACTTATTGCAACACTTTCATTGACTTTAATGCGCCTATTTCGTGTCTCTAACGATATATTTGCATGCACCACAAAAATAGAGAATCCACGTGCCTTCGTCTAAGGTGCAGTCTCGCTATATTATTAAGCAAGATGTCCTCCCACGCGTCAAGAAAAGGTATGTGCATTAATTCTCGACTGGCCAGGTCGGTGAGAGAAAAGAACTGGTAGCAACGTTACGAAAGGAAGGTTTTTCGAACCTAACCGAAGATGGTAGCAAGGAAGGGCGTTATCTGCCGCCACGTTTGCAAGTTAACAGGCGTATTATTCGCGACGTTGCTTCGCTCAAGGTTGGCATTTTATCGTGTCAGCGTTCGCACGTCTTCTTCTGATTAAACTCACCGAAATTCTTTTCGGTGACAAACAATTGTTTCTTTCGCTTTCTTAAAGCGTGGATAATAATTCGATAATAATAAAAAAAATATCGACAAAATTTTTGAAATATAATAATTATGTAAACTATTAATTTAACAAAAAAAGTATTTTCATAAATTGTTCATAATAAATATATTTACGCGGTAATTAGAACCAAAAGAATGATATGTAAAAGAAGTTTATTTTAATATTTAAACGTAGGTTTTTTTTATTATTACGTTTACTTTTATATCCAAAAATTATCGAATATTTTATCGAATTGCGACTTAACATAAAGTTTTCAAACCAAACTCTGGATTTTTTTTCTAGCGATATCGATTATTGCAACACGCGCTTCTGCATACGGATTAACAGCGTTCTCAATGCAGTTAAAGGCACGTTCCGGCACGTGGCGACCGGCACAATTATGTTCCATAACGAAGCAAACGTTCGTTACCCTACGAACAATTGGTTCGTTGTCCTAGGCGAGAGCCAAAGAGCGTGAAGCGCGCCCTCCAAGGGCTCGACGCACATCGCTCTTTCAAAGCTGTGAGTTTGCAGGATTAAATCACCGAAGCTGTTAATCGAATTTGCTTCAAATAACATAGCTAGATTAGAACATACCGCCCTTTCTATAATTTTTGCCTGTTTTGTGTCAATTCTATAATATTTTTTCTTCACATTTGTCACTGATAGTCTTGGATTCTATGAACTCGAGAAATGCGAATGTCAGAAAATATAATAATTTATAATTAGATAATTAAGATTACTTGTAGTAATTTTTGAGTGCATTGAGTTAGCTTAGGGGAATAATTATTTTAGTCACTTATGATAGTTTTATGTCGACATTCACCTGACGATTGTTCCGCTTGATTATCGGCTTGACACTCAATAGACGTGACTTTTATCGGAGAATTAAAGTGCGGGTAGAATAGAAGTGTATAGAATGAAAGGAAATTTTTAAATGAAACAGAGCATGATGGCAAGTGATGGTTGACATCACTTTGCGATGTTCCGTATGAAATCACTATACGCTTGGTTGGAGCCCTTCCTTCTGCCATCTCAAGTTTACCTTTATTCTTGGGCACTCCTTTCTGCCGGTAATCTAAGTCCAAAAATCGTCGATCGAAGACACATTGTATTCAATAGTTATGATTATTATGAACTTTAGCAATTACCGTTCAGTATTATTATATCTCTCTGTTTATGCTAATTTCTGAGATTTTTTTTTACTTACAAACTGAATAAATAATTATCGATAATTATCGATAATCGTTGCAAGAAGTGTGATTTGTAAATGGATCATTTGTTCCAAACTATTATCGGAAAGTTTAAATATTTTTTCAGACGAAGTGATTCTTGCCAAAAAAAATATTTTCATATATATTTATAATATGTGTTATATAATTATAAAATTGATTTTTTTTTCAGCATGGAATATCTTATCATTTATATATCTTATTTCTTTCGTTATCGGTTCGTTATCTCTGTGCAATGTTACGTTTTACGTCGCTCCCAGACATTGTTTTAAAAAGATATATTAAGATCTTGACGATGTATATCATCCTCACACAGAGAGAAAGCTGAGAAAATATTTAGTTGCAGCTTCAACTACTGTACATCAGTTTAATTTACCAGAAGATTGATATCAGATATACAATTTTAATGAAGAGGAAGGAAGATATAAAGAAAGAAACATTTATATAATTGTATTATAAACATTTTTGCAAATATAATAAACTCCTCCTGAAATAGATTTCTGTTTGAATTTAGTGAATGAAATACGGTGAATATTTCCCGAACTTTCTTTTCGCTCTGAATTCTTTTCGCTCTTGATAGCAATAATTATTTCAACATTTCGTTTGCTCAGCGAAAAGAACTTGAACAGCGGGTAATTTTAGCTGAATTAACAGATTTTTTGCGCTAGTCACATCTAAAATCGATTATTCATACAGTTTGCAATTCCGATATGATAAATAGAGAATGGAATGCAATAGTATTTTTTGCACCGATCTGCCCTCTTCGATGCATCGCCACGATAGGTGTACGCTCGGCTGTGTGATAATTTCATGATCATGTACTTGGCGCAGCACGATGCGATATATATGTATCTCCATTTACACGTGACATTTATTTATGCGATCGTGCTTCCTATATACATATTATACCGTGTCAAAAGTTACCGGTATCCGGCAGCGCGTTGGATTGCAAGCGACGCACAATCAAGTATCGAAGTTTCAGTGCATCTATTCTCGAAACCCGTTAACTCTGCCCAATAATACATGAAACACTGAAGAACAATATATAAAGTTACATCAAATTTATAACAAAATTGTAATAGTTTTGCCAGAAAGTGTTTCCCGATAACTAGCTCTGCAACTAGTAAAACTATTGTTTGACATATGGCATTGCGGTGCACGATTAGTGTGACATCGCGTGCTTTCGATGTGAAACTCTACATGTCGGACGCGCATCATGATCAACAATGCTTGTTGCGAATTTTGACCGGCTTCGTTATCACGTTTTCACGAGGTGAAAGAGTGTACCGTGCACCCTTTGTCATCTGAGTTTTTACGAAAAATAACGCGGGCTTCTCTCTGTATACCAACTTTATACGTTCACGTATTTACGCAATGAAAACCGTTCTCACATTGCCGTCTGATCGTAAGAGCGTGACGGTAACCGAGCTACGTGGGTGACCGTATAATGTCTGCCCCTTTCCCTTTCCTTGATAGCCACAAACATTTCATCAAATCGTCGATAAATCAATATTCTGTAAGGGCTAATGTATAGAGTGTATAAGAGACGAATTGGGTAACGGTTTTATTCTAATTGTGAATGCGCTTCCCTTTGAAATTTTACGAATGCGCGGCACGTTTGATAATGAGAAGATGTAGCCTTTTATATATCTCAACATATCAGATTCTTTAATGTTGACACGACTTAATACTATCATTCATATATTTCGTTTTGAGAATCGAGTCAGCTGAAATTCACTCTGCACTCTGCGACAAGAAGACGACGAACACATTTCGCTAAAAAATTGTATGATTAAAAAATAACATTTGTGACGTGATGTATTGATTCTAAACATAATATAATACGTTATAAGAGCAAATTGAATGAAAATGAAATGATAAGAATGAAGAAAGAAAAAAAGAAAAGAAATAAGAATAAATATATTTAAAAAATTATTAATATTATATGTTTTTACACATACACGAAAATTTATAAAATGATTTATAATTATTAAATCCTGAGAAAATATATGAAAAATCATATAAAATCATATAAAATATATAAAAAATCATAAATATGTATAATTCAAAGTGGGAAATTCTCTTGCGAATGAAACAGACATAAATTTGTATCGATACGCGAATTTAGAATGTATTGGAATATTATTTTATATATCTCTCGCTCTGACACAAATAGACTCGAAAATGGAAACACGAATAGAGCTTTTAATCCGCAATATCGATTTGATAATACGATGAAGCGGGATTTAGTATCACAGATTTATACACAGAAGCGTACATACTGCGATTCAATAGAAAGGCTGTATTTCATAACTCACAATGCGAATTTATGACACATAGAATGAAATCAAGTAAAATCGATGCAATAAAGCGTGTTTCTTGTCGTATATATTATAATGCGAGAAAGGAGATAATTAAATAAATAATTTTAGTTAGATTTGTGATAATATTTCGTTCTTTTTTAAATTATATATATATATTTTTTTTTGGAGCAAAATACAAGTATTGTAATATAATAATTAATATTAAATAATGCAATAAACTGAATATTAAGAATTCTTTTTATATTATATATTTATATTCCCTATTATATATATTCTATATTTTATATATCAAAACGTGTTGTTTGTTTCAATAATTTAATTTAAAAGGAAATTTGAAGTAAACGTATAAATGTTGTATATATATTTTTCATAAACGCCATATATATATTTTGCATCTCGTGAATTATTTCGCACCTGACCTCTCTAAAACAAATATTATTTTACGAATAACACAAATGTGAAGCACTGACCTTGTTGGCTCTCGATCTGCTGTTACGCAAATGCGCTGTGTTTGTTACACAGTAAAGATACTCGCCGCCAGGCAAAACTGAATATAATGGAGACACCTTGCCACCTTCGACTCAAATGTCTAAGCACATTCATTATAACGTATCTCAAGGTCATGCTCGTGCACGAAATCGCAATATCCAACGGATATATTTGTTTCGTTACTTTCGTTAAGTGCACGCAAGCCGCGGATTATCGCAAAGTTATCTCCCATTTTCCTTTTTGCAAAATAATCGCGCGATCAACTAATGAATACTTTTGCATTCGACGGACATGATTCGCGTTAGATGACCCCATTTTCGTGCGTTTTTGAAATTAACGTTTGTGTTTATAGTATCAATCAAAAAGATAAGCTTTCTATAGATTGCTGTCAATACTAAGATTATACTTGTATTGCTATCAGATACACATGTTATTTATTGGTTTTCGTCACTATTAAATATATCGATTTAAGATATTAAAAAATTAAAAATTTCTTTTATATTATTTTAATTATATTCTTTTAATTATGTATTTAAATATATATATTTTTTTATTTTAGTGAAAAATATAATTTACTTTTTACTAAAGAAAAAACATTGTATTGTAAACGATATATTTTTAAAAAATATTTTTCCTTTTTTTCAAATCTTTTTCGTGGCATTTTTCGACGAACTTTTCTTTATACGAAGGTCAAGAAAATCCAATCCAGACTTTCGGACGAAATTGCGATGGTTGAAATTAACGAGGCTTTTGCTATCGCGGCATCGAATGAAAATTGGAGAAGCTTTCTCAAAAGAACTCGATCTTATCGTCTCGGTCTATTGGAATCATTCTTAAGCAGTTATATGACATATTGATTGCATATTGACAGCTTCACGGTTGAATTCCTTAGTATAACTCTTGTTAGGTCCACATTTTGAAAATGTGAAAAGATTATTAAAGTTCCGGATGGTGTATCTACATGTGTATCTGCTCAGAAATGCTGAATTTATCTTCTTATATTAATACTTCTTGCATTAATTATCATCATAAATAAAATACGTTATATGAAATAATCGATATTACTATGATTAAATTATTGCACATCAAATTTTCTAAACGATCGATCATAAATAATAATCTCTGCATTTCGTTGACAATATCAACTTAAAAATTATTCTACACTTTCTGTTAGAATAAGAACAGAAATTTACATGAAATACGATGCAAAAGAAAGAAGGATTTCATTCTCTATATTTGTCGTACTTGAGATAGGACACAAATAAACTCTAGTTGATATAAAAAGTATGGCAGCTCTTAAGTATTTATAGCATATCAAGCACGTCACATTTTTATTTTCTCTTCGCTGCGTATCGTCCTACGTCGCAACTTTCGACTTCATTTATTTATTTATCTGGTTATTTATTTATCTGACTCAATTATACAGAACCAGCTACGAAATGATTTGACTTGCGAATACTCCATGTTTATTTTGTTGTTTGAAAAGTTCGTTATTTGTTAAACCGCACAGTGTAAATTTTGAGAATAAATTGTTTATCATTTGTATTATAAAAATAGCGCCTAAAAGAATTCAAAAATACAATAGGAAAATTCTTTTAGAAAACTTGAAAACACTGTAATATATTTATTATTTTATATAATAGCGTAAGCTTATCCACGAAAATAATAAAAAACGAAGAATTCTTCAGATATAATGTCACGTAAATATCGAGCATATATAAATTAAACAATGTAGATAAAATTATCTTGTTTCTAACAATTTTCTTATTTAATTTAAAGAACTTTATTCTTATTTAATTTAAAAAATGATTGTAAGAGAAAAAAAGAGCAAGTTATAGAAATTAGATTTTCTTTCTGTGCAATATATTTATATTAGAAATTATTCAAATTATTAGATTTTTATGATATATCTTTCTATAATATACATGAGAATATTAATTTGCAATAAATATGTAAACTGTACATATTTTACATTATTTTTATTAGCATTTGAAATTTAATAAAATGGATATTATATTCTTTTCCGATGTAAAAACTTTTATATGGCTTGACATCTCTAATTATTTGTATAGAGACACACACACAAACAGTCTTTTTTTAAGGCATCATTGACGGCCGTTGCTATGCAGCTCTTTTTGTTTATATCAACGCGATAATAATGCATCGTTTCGCGACCGCTAGAGGACGTCGATCATTAAAACGTTTCTCGTATATGAAAAACAATCACGAGGTAAATTAAAACCGAATCCCGAGGGCATTTCTCTATAACTTACTTGGCGCGGAGGCTACCGTGATCATAAAGGCGGTTCCTCCTGGGCGAGGCCTTGCCATTGCACTACGGTGAGGCTGACCCTTGCGAATACTCCTAACGTGGGTATGTCGAGCGCACAATTTTTGGTAGTCGGGATCTGCGTACGCGCTGTCCCGGATACACAAAACCAAAAAATAAGATCAATTTTTCTTTCTTTTTTTATTTTTTTAATGTGTAACAATTTTATATAAGTTTATGTATTTAATTTTTCTCGATATTATTTGCTTGAGAAAATATCATATTTATTTTTTAAAATATAAGAGAAAAAGAGATTGCACGATAAAATAAAAGACTTCATCATATTATTTTTTTCATATTTATAAAAAAGTATGAACGATATCTCATTAATTCAGTATATGTTTGCAGTTATATTGTGTAATCAGACAATATTATTTATTTTAAAAAACTAAAGAAGAAAATGAAGATTCAATCTGATATAGTATTATTACGTGGGAAACAGGAAGGGCTGTATTTGTGGTTTGAGAGCTAGTTTGTGATTTCATATACACAAGTACATACATCTCTAGAAAATTAGAATGGATGAAACCAGAGGGAATTTAAAAGTAAAAAATAAGTTGACATTATGTGTTGTGATAATGTGACTCAATCATTGTATGTAATTACAGTTAAATAATAAATTGTAATCTATAAAATGTTCAATTTACCCAATTTATTCAATTTAATTTCTTATTGCTTAATCAAAATGTTATCAAAAGATTAATCAAAGAATGAGAAAGAAAGGGAAAAAGACTAAAATGTTTTATTATTTAGACATATTCTTGAAATTTTTTAAATTTTGATTCTCAATTTTTCATCAAACTGTTAATAATAAATATGTATTTCCACATACTCACATAAATGTCAATTTTATTTATTTCTTAATATTTCTAAAATATAGATAAAAGATAGAAAGTTGAATTATTTATTCTCTAAGACTAATATCATTTTTATAAGTAAATGTTTTTTGTTGAAGAAAATATATGATATAAAATATATTATATTTAAATATATTATATTTAAAATATATTATATTTAAATGGATATACATATAAATAATACAAAACAGAGATATCATTTGAGGGATGAAAATGGCGTGACACATGTCAACAATTTTCCATCTTTACGATAAAAGGTATATAATAATTTCTGACAGATAAGATCAGTGGGGTGAGCAGAAAGCGTAAATGCGTTACACAATGAATCATTTGAATTGTACTGAAATGACCTACAATTAGTTTTCATCGGAGATTGAAATATATATATATATATATATATATATATATATATATATATATATATATCGAATATTGGTTTTATCTCTCGATTTTTCAATTCCGCGAAATTTTTATGCCTACTGAAATTGGAACGTCGGCAATGAATGCTTGCTTGTTTATTTTACTTCACAATTTATCAGCAATGCATTTCGTTTCCGACTTTCTCATATTGTTCGTGTATAATCATCAAAAACTATATATTATGCAAAAATGTTATTGTCTGTCTTTTATATTTATTAATCACACATATAATTGCGAAACAAATTTTTAAGCATTTATTTAAAAGGGCGCGAACATTTTGCCTAAGAAAATTTTTTCAATCTTCGAATATTGAGAAATTATATTTCTTACTAATTTTAAAGATAAAAATCGATAAAAAAATCGATTTTATAGATTTTAAAGAGTGCTATAATATTTATAATATTTTTGATACAAAACATACAGACGAAGAAATTTACAACCATGTATATGTATGTACATATATACATGTGCGTATAATATTTCAAATATTTTGAAATATACAAAGCTCTTCCGGACTTTCTTTTCTAACTCTTGACAAATTATTTCGATGCAATAGATCTATAAAATATATTCTTTCATAATATTCTTATTAATTTAAATTTTTAATTTTCTTTCAATATAATAATAATTAATTGGATATAAATAATAATCTAAGACATATCAAATGCAGAAGCAATTTATAAAAATTTATAAATAATTATCAAAAACTTTTATTGTTGATACTATATAGATGTATTGCTTCAAGATTTAAAATAAAAATTAATTTAACAATTATTCACTGATACGATGCCCTACAGCGAAGTTGTAGTACACGTTGATCTATAAAATAGAAAGAGATTTAAATTAAAGCATTGTAAAATAATCAATAATTCAAAAAAATAATTACTGCACGAAATTGAAAAGTTTTTATTCGTTTTCTAAACAGATATTTAATAAAAAATCTATATGAAAAAAATCTGAAAAACAATTTTTAAAATATTTATTATTTATATATAAAAAACAAATTATTATAAATATTAAACAACAAAAAATATATATATTATAAACTATCTCAATATTATTTAAGATTATAATTACTTTAATTATTTATACAATATGTATAATTAGATTTGCATATATGCATATATCAAAATTGCATATATAAAGATATTTTTTTAGATATTTTTAGTATTTTAAAATGAAAATAAAAATATATTTTATGTTTTATACTATACGAAAATTGTAAAATACATAAATTATCATTGCAGAGATAAAGAGGCAAGTAAAATTTTGCAAGTATAATAAATTACAAATAGTAAATAATATTGCGCTCACCTTACAATCATCTTACTCCGGCGTCGCGTTATATCTCCTCTTCTCTTCTCATGTTTGCTGCTTCTTCAGAACACTCACACTGATTTATGAAAACATTATCGTGCTCGCATTAATCATAAAAATAAGACAATCATATATAGCACTTTATTATGCGATAGCGGAATAACATAAAAATCAACCTCCGATGAGCTTGCAAAATATAATAAAACAAGAATCAGGAAAAACATTTTATTATACATAAAAGTTACTTATATTTTTTTGTACTGTAAACGGTGCGCTCGCACTTTGATGGAGGGGCATGCGAAAATTTGTGGCTCTACGATTCCTCAATTTGTATATAATAAAATGTGTTTCTTGTTTTATTTTGCAAATCTATCAAAGGTTAATTTTCTTGTATAATTTATGAAATGGCTTATTAAAATTCACGCGATACTCGCTACTGTAATGCTACTTCTATTATTAATGAACAGTATACGCTTTTATTTTAAAACGATTACTATCTTATATTATGACGTAAATGTGAATAAATATATGTGTGTGTGTGTGAGTTAAAATTGAAAACAAATATAAAATATACGAAAATATATCATCGTTTTTGCTGATTATTTGCACAATAAATATCGAATGAATTAGCGAAATACGTGTTTTTACAAATTATGACAATGTACAAACATCGAATTCACGATGAGGGATTGATAAATATTAGAATACGATATTAATAATATCATAATATCAGAAATATCAAAATATGAAATTAATAACTGTACTTGTTAATTAAAACGTGTTGCAATATTGCTCAATCGGAGTTAATCCTCTACACATGAATACTTTGTTAAAATGATCAAAAAACTTAAATGATATTGATGATTTTTTATTTTAATATCGCTCGATATTATTCGAGTCGAGTTAACGATTAATTAGACCTAATGCATTAGAAAGTATAAAATTTAAATTTATATTTAATATTACATACGGGATATATTTCGCGAACACATTTTATGATACGCACAAATTTTACAAAATAAATATATTATTAATATTAATATTAATACGATTGATATAATATTCTTTATTATTTGAATTATTCAGATTTATGTACTATTCCGCGTACTCTTTCGAAAAATAGGTCTAAATTATGTTTGAAAATTTGTAAAAATTTCAAAGCTTGATACAAAATATCATTGAATTCTAATATTAAAGAAATAATTATTATTATTAATATATTAAGGTGAAAAAATAATTAAAAATTATAATTTCTTGTTGCGTGTACGTGGAAACCGTTACGGGATATTAAGAATGGAAATCAATTAATCGTAGAACTAATTGTAAAGAAGGCTTTTCTAATATTTGTCATGCTTATATTTTGAGAGATAATACGACACTGAACGACTCACTTTCTTGTTCGAGCCTAGCTGCGTAAATGGTAAGGTCACGGCATGTAAATAGTAGCGCGCTAAGAAACAAACGTCGCGTATACTGTGCGATGGTTAAAATATAAAGATGTACAACAGTTACAAAAGTCGTTAAAATTAAGATCAATATACTTTTCTAAATTTATAATGTCTTGAACATTGAGTAAATAGAATTAGAGATTATGCAAAATTAAAATATTGCAAAGTAGTGTTATTCGAAGAAGATATTTGTAATTAATATATTTTTAATTGAAAAAATTTGTGAACATTAATATTTTTCATAAGAAATAAAAGGGGGAAGGGGGAGAAAGGGAGAGAAATAAACGACTTAAATTTTTATAAACTATCACATTATACACTATTCTAAATTATCATGTTCGGTGATGGTTTAAAATAATAAAAATTTAAAATATTTATATTTTGTTTCTTGCAGAGTATATTGACGTATCTAAAAATTGTCACTGATTAAGAAAACTATAAATTCCAGAGAGAGACATGAATTTAAAAAATATATTACCATCTTGTATTTACAACGTTTGTTTCTTACACGCGTATAACGCGCTATTGTTTACATACTTAGGCTTTGTTAGTCACGTGACGAAACTCAAAGAGAGAGAAGGAAAGAGGGGGAAAAATGGAAGAAAAACGAGAAGGTAGTAGTACTGATCATCAGTATTCTTTCAAACGTAGTCGCGACAAGTATTAGAAGATTCGATCATTTCTTTTAATTGTAAATTATGAAATTTCATGCAACTGATTAATTTTTACGATTAAAGATTTGCAAACATGTAGATGAAAGATTACAATTATCATTTTATTCTGGTATTTAAGATGATAATTATTTTTTTAATACTAAGTAGGATTATATTTCATGTTTTATATTTTTCGTCAATTAAGATACAATTTACTTACTTTTTATATCGAAATAAATGGAGTAATACATATCGCTTATCGAATTGAATAATTATATCGGAAATCCGTGATGTATCGATTGCTTATTAACAATGTATTTATTTCGCAAGATTTACATTTGGAAATATACCGCGCACGCATTAAATTTTAATTTCATGTTTTCAAACAAAACATCACATCATCTAGCCATTAATTTGACTCGAATATCACGCAGCATTAGGACGAGAAGTTGTCATTTTCAATTTTTTCAATCATTAGCAGAATATTACGAGAATGGATAGACTGATTCTGATCGAACAACATTGCGTCATATTTAATTAATATTGTCGCTATTAATCTCGCGTTTTAATATTTATCAACCGCACATCATAAATTTAACGTCCGTATACCATTGTAATTTGTCAAAACGCGTATTTTGTAAAATTTATTTGATTAAAATCTATCTAGTTATAATATATTTACTTGCTTAAAATCTATATATTTGTTTGATAAAAATCTGTTAGTTAATAGATCTAACTATATTTCGTTTATATTGTGCAGCTTACGCGAATATTTATCTTTTATTTTAAATTATATATTTATTCTCACATATATTTTGTAACATAAAACATAAAATATAGTATAATTGCCCTAAAAGTGTATACTATTCATTAACAATAGGAATAACAATATATGTATGCATATAAAAAAGAGCATGTGCGTGAGATGGGAGTGCCATATAAATGCCGGGAGTTTGTCATATCTTGTTGATTAGTGCGCGTATAATTAACGTGTTTCCACAAATGAGTGTCATGTGAGTGCTAGCAAAGATACAGCAAAGAATGAACAAGAAAGGAGGAGCAGGTCTGAGGTAGCAGCGGAACAAGGTAAGCAATTCATAACTTATTTATTTTTTACAAAATTAATTACCTATTTCTTGTTAGTGGTTTAATTTATATATGTTCGTGTAATATAATGCGTAAAAAGTGTTTGTAATTTAAATATTTTTATTAAATATTTCCAGATCATAAATATTTTTAAAAAAATCATATTTTATTGTGTTTTTGAAGCTCAAAAACTGAATATGTTCGAAAAAATTATCCTCTTATTTTTTTATATAATCATGAATGCATAGTTATACATATAGCTGTAAAATCTAAAGCGGAAAACAATTTATGTTAGTCTATAGACAATAAAGCAAAGAATCTCCATTTAAAAAGTGATGATTTATATATCGAATATTTATTTATTTAACAATATTTAAAGTTATTATTATTACGCGGAATTATTTTATTACCGATGTAACGTATTGTATTTTTTTTTAATACAATATTTTATTCGATATCTTTCTTGACCTTCGATATTGTACTTTTGCGTAGAGCGATATTTATTCTCGATAATTGAATTTTTTGATAATTTTATTATATTTACTTTAACGATGCCTAGAGCTACAGTCGCGCGAAGTTCTTTCAACGAAACTGTCGCACAGTTGTATCAACTCGATACATTATACATATACTCGTATTTGGATTTATATTTAACACTTTACTTTATGATACTATAGACATCCGATACTTTTTTCGGTACTATAGTTATTTATTTATTTACGTACACTGCTTATTTGTAGACAATATTCATTCTCAGTAAAAAAGCGTAATTCGAATACAAACAAGTGATCACAACTGTAATATTGTACTGTAATATAGTTTTAATTCTAGCAATTAACTATATATCAATTGATGAACTCTTGTTTTCTCGACACTTACTGTACTTGGTCATGTAATCATATTTTGTTACATTTGCAACACAAGAATCTCGACATCGACACTAACCGCGCGACGTGCATATAGTAGAGTGTAAGTTCACTTCCAATTCCATTATGTTCCACGTATTGACGTTCACAACGCTCGCGGTATCATTTCATCTTTGTTGCTCACCGAAAGTTAAACAAAGATAGATGATGTTTGCGAGTGTTGCAAATGGCAAGTAGAACGCGTCGTGCGATCCAATTTCGAAATTCCGAGTTCGTACTACGCAAATCAAATATGGCTATTGTGATATAATATCGGAATCTCGGAACCGGACCAGTTCTAATGGAAGCGGAAGTTGATACAGTGATCTCCATGATTCTCACGTTTATTGAGTAGTTCTATGTATTATGTGCAACTGTATGTATGGCATGTCACAATCGCGATCGAGCATCGTGAGTATCGAAAAAATAGAATCAATACAAATCGCCATAATTAATATTGTGATCACTATAACCATAATTATATTGCAATTTATAAAAGAATAAAATAAGAATACTTGTCTCATCATATCTGCATTATTTAACTTAAGTTAATGGGAATAAATATTATCTGCAAATAAATATACACATACACATATGTATAATGTTTTAGCAATGCTTAAATATATTTATAATTATTTACATATGTAAATTAATATATATAGTATGTATATACATATAAGAATATGGTTATATTTAATAAAAAAGTTAATATTCAAGTTTTCTTCAAGTATTCTATATCTAAGTATTCTTTTTGCGTAAATATTTGTTTTGCATTTTTATATTTTAGGGGTTTTTATTTATAGATCAAAATTTAAATAGTTTATAAACAGTTACGTATACTCAAAAAGAATATTTTGGAAATTATATAATTTTTCTATTAAGTATTTATTTGAAAAAAATACTTTTAACAAAAAATACTTTTATATAGAATCAAAAATAAAAAAAAGCAATAGAAAAATTATACTTCTAATTTGAAAACAATCACGTGTATCATGTTTTATAATTTTAACGTAAACTCAGCTCTATATTAGTACTAGTATCTATTGGATCTATTTTCTTCTTACACTTTCCGAACAATTCGCTGTAACGCGGTACGTATTGATTTTTGGAGCGGGTGGATGCTGTGAGATCGTCGAGGAGGGATAACATAGTAGGGCAACTCCTACTATCTATAATACTTTTTTTACCGTTTTCTCATCTTGCCACTATCCTTTGATCGTAACACAAGACACACGTTCTTGCCCAATCGTTGATGAAACTCGTCAGAAGATCCTAGACGTGCGTTGTTCAATCTCCTATATTCAATCCTATATTATTCTATATGAGGGAGGAATTCTTATCTTTTTCTAAAAAGTATCAAGTAACAATTTTCTTTTTATTTTCAAATTGTTTTTGTTTAAAATCTACACCGAATATTCGTGGATGATTTTTCGAAACTTGCGATTGTATTTATGGTTCTGAATTTTTTTAATATTTTATTTTTTTAATTAATATACTGATATTTTTTAATTTGAAAGAAGTATATGTTTCTCACAAAATATTTTTTATTTAATATATATTCTAACAGAAACATGTCTTGCAAATTTAATACTTTAAAAATAACTTTGTGTAAAATATTTTTAATTGAAATAATGGCTATCGATCAAGTCGATTACAATTAGAATTTTTATAATAAAATATTAAAATATGCGCGCGCGAGTGACAAATATATTGGAGAAATATATATATATGAGAGCATTGAAAGAATATGAAAAATAATACAAAAAAATAATAAATAAACTCTTGAAATATTATTAATATTATACTTACATTTATAATAAATATAGCTAATATTTCTACAAATACGTATTTAATGTGCTAATTAGAACATATGATGCAAAAGAAAAGACATGTTTTTTGAAATATTGCGAAAAGTTATTACAATTGCCAACTTTGGATTACACAAAACATCGATTCTAATTCTGAATATGCTAAAACTAAATAAATTAAGGTCTTTGGAAGATTATATAAATGGAAATTCATGCTATTCAAGAGACGATTTGTTTCTGTCGGTGCAAGTCATTAATCTCTTTTTCATTCACAATGGTTCTCTAATGTCAATTTTACTCGTATGTACTTGTATATATGTATAATAAATTATTTTTATTTTAAAAGAATATCGCGTGAAAAAATCATTAAAATAATTTTACAGTGCCAAAATAATACAATTTATAATGAAGAAATAAAATTATTATATTTTTCGTTTTATAATTTATTTTTACGCGTAAAACTGAATGGGTTAATAGATCGTTCGCATGAAGCAAGCGTGTAAACTGTTACGTTTTTTATCAGCTTTACGCCGTCTCTACAATCATATCTTGTGGTTTGCATGAATTTTTGCGGTTTTATCTTCGTTTACGACAATTCCTAGTAACATTATAAAATCGTTTGTGCATGTACGAAATATATAGGATACTTTGTTTTAATATTCATCCCAGTGCATATGCACATAAAAAAATGAAATTAAAATATTACATAGCAAACTAAATGCATGATTTTTATTGTTTATGCATTTCCAAACTAAACCTAATTAATTGTAAATTAAATTTAAAAGAATTACAAAAAATTAATTTCTTTAAATTAATACATATATGAATTACAAATAAATTCAATTTTATTCAAAGGTGGCATTGTTTTATTTTTTTAAAGACCAAAAATTTTTTATTTAACTCTTCAAAACATATTTTATTCAAAAAGACATATTATTTATTTACTCTTTAAAAACAATTTATTACTCATAGAAAAAATACTGATTATGAGATAGTATAAAAATGTTTTTATTTATTTATCAATCTCTTTAAAAATGCAATAACATTTTTATATCAAAATGTACTAAACATACTAAATGTTTCATTTTACTTTGACAAGAAGATTACGCAAGTAAACTCATAAAAATAACAGTACAGCACGTAACTTCCTCATGCCTGCGTCATCAGTGATTTTCTATGATATTTCTATTTTTATGAACTTATTCTTTATATATCTTTACATATCTTCTTCCAATTGTACTAAATACATTTCATTATAGACTCAAAAAGTTTGAGATATCTTTGAAAAGAAATTTTTCTTAAAATGACATAATTCTCTTCCTGATACGATTCTGTATTTTTCTAAAAAAAATGGAGTTCTTTTTTATCAAGTCATGTTGCTTTAACAAGAAAAAGAACGTTATTTTAAAGAACATTATTTTATGAGAAAAGTTATTCTGAAAATATTTTGTATATTTATTTGTCTTTGATACATTTTTTTCGATTTTATATCAAACTTTGTTATTGTTACTCGAACAATAGGTAATATAAAGCTCAGATAAAATCTTCAGCAACAAAAATAAGAAATTTGATGTAAAATACAACATGAGTTACCATCAAATGTGTCAAATAAAAAAAGAAGGATGCTGATATAGATTCTGATATACTAAAAAATTTTCAAGTACATCTCATCTAAAATGACAATTTTTTCCGTAATTATGAAACATTTCTTTAAAAGTTATTAGCCATTTTTAAAAGAACGAGTGCAGCAATCATTAAACATTAAAAATATTAGTTTAAAAACAAAAATATAGATATTTATATTTAGTTTTTTCACATTTCTTTAGTTTTTTCAGTTTTTATATAATACAATATATTATTATAAATTATATAATAAATTTTTTTAGTAAGTGTATTTTATATAAGAGAGAGAACAATTTGTTGATATTATTATTAACACAAATATTCAATTTCACTTTACAAATAAATTATAATATTTGTTTATTAGATAAAAAAGATGCTAAACTTTTATTTTATTCAAAGAAATAATTATATATAAAAAAAGAGAGAGAGAGAAAGAGAGAATATTTATTCTATGTATCTACAAAATACAATATCTACAAAAAGAGGAAAATGCGAGAGGGAGCTTTATTTGTTCTCAACATAAAGGACAATATTTTATGAAATAATAAATTTACAATATCTTATTATGAAAGCAAGTGTTATAAACAGACAAAGCAGATTGCGCCATAGGCACATTATTCCTTCTGTACACCGTGTAGGTAGGTTTGATCTCAGTCAGGCGTTGTCAATAATGAAGATACGACTCAAACAAAAGATTGATCAATTTTATTCACACAGCTTTACATGACTAGTTCTTGTGGCAAGTTTGTTAATACAGCACTTTGTGCGAATAGACTGCGATCATTTTATCTTATATATTGTTTTATAAAAACTATTTATTCATGATTGATGATTTATTATAAAAAGATATCGTGAAATTGAAAAGACATTTTAATGAAAGAAAAAAAATATTCTAATTTTATTCAAAAAAACGAGCGGATATTTTAATGTTCGATTGTTCTATTTTTAATTCTAGATATATATGCAAATTTATATCTGAAGAAAAAGAACTTTGTCCTTGCACACTGCTAAAATGTCATTATGATTACATATTTTATTGAAAATAATTAAACTTTTTTTTATCACAATCAATTTTTCGAAAAAATCACTATTATAATTAATATTACAAAAAACTTACTTATTAACAGAATAGAAAAATTTTATTTGAATAAATTTATTCAAAATAATATGTCAATTTATTATGAAAATTTATAATGAATACGTAAATATGAGGGTAGGTGAAATGTTACCATTATTATTTTTCTAGCGCAATCTATAGGGGGATCCAGACATTATAATAAATATAGAAGCAGACGTTATTCTATGATATTAATCTTTGAAATTATATATAATAGGTGTCCAAAATCTGTGATATTAAGAAATAAAGATTAAAATCGAGAATATAATTTCGTTAATATAATTTCATTAAATATAAGTTCGATGTCGTAA
The DNA here is from genome assembly GCF_003227725.1 of Camponotus floridanus. Classification (NCBI taxonomy): domain Eukaryota; kingdom Metazoa; phylum Arthropoda; class Insecta; order Hymenoptera; family Formicidae; genus Camponotus; species Camponotus floridanus. The sequence goes on from NW_020229839.1 coordinate 738,851, forward strand.
ATATATAGACATGAAAAGTGAAGGAAATAATACCTTAAAGTCTTTTTTTGTCATCTATATAGAGTTGATTAAATTTATTAAAACAATATTTGCTGTGTTAGCAAATTTTGTTTCTTTACTGTGAATATATGTATTAGCTAAATTAATGTATAATATACGTTCTCAATACATATTTTCGCGTGATTTTCAATTTTAAGATTATTTTAATTTTTTTAAAATGATTTTTCACTCTTTCGTGCATTCATTAAGTACGCTTGAGTCATAAAGATGCATTCGTATCATATATCATTTTTTTTGTTTTGTATATACGGTGTGAGTAATATTATTATAATTAATACGATTACTCAGTTAGTGATGAATAATCGCGTAGTTTGGGAGCAATGATCCTCTGATTCACCTGATCGTTATCATTCGTACGTGATATTTTTCATAAATGAAAATGACAGGATCATTATTATACAAAAAATTATATATCGTTGTTTGACAGAGAATAAAGCGAGACAATACAAGATGATATCTTCTGATTAACGTGGACACAGTTAAAGTGAGCATACAATGCTTCTTTCATTGTCTGATGTGTAGCTTCGTGTAACAATGTGAATGTTGTGGTTCAATAGTGACATTGATTGGGTCTTCTTTCGCTTTTCTTATAATTGATGATTCGTCTACACTAAGAAAAAAATAATGTTGAACCAACAACATCAGTGTAATTGGAATTTATTTTATTAATTCAATAACATTTGTAATCAAATTAATAAACCATGTATTGATTTGATTAATAATGTTATTGAATTAATAAAATAAATTCCAATTATATTGATGTTGTTAATTCAACATTATTTTTCTTTCAGTATACGATGATTTTATATGTCGCGACCATCTGACTGTTTTTGTCATTATATTTAAGCTCATGTGAGGTATTTTTTATTCTTTGATTTTTTCTTATTTATTTTATGTTATTTTTTTCAATCTTTTTTTTATTTTGTCAAATTTTCCTTTAGATTACTCTTTCTCATGATTATATGCCATTTGCTTTTATTGACTATGCGTAGTCTTATTATTTCTCACAATCGATCAAACTTTTATACACTTTTTACTAAGTTTTATTTTTTTTATGAAAAAATTATATAATCTACGAATACTAATAATAAAATACATATAATAAAATTAATAAAATTAATTGTTCAATTTATATATTACAATTTTAGATTTACTTCTGTTAGTTTTATAAATTTGCTTTTTTTATTTAAAAAATAAATATAGTTATAACAATATTTTGTTAATAATATTTATTAATTCTTACATTTTTTAAAATATGTGCATAATTACATATAATGCTTTGCATAGTGTGAAGAAATTTTACTCATATGTTCACAGTGATATGTATTTGTAATAATATATATAATAGTAAAATATAGAGTAAGTAGTCATATTAATTGACAAATAATTTATGCGCCAAATAAGTGCTGAATGCTTTGGGTACAATTTTTCAAATCGTGGTAAATTCCTTTCAAATAGTCTGGAGTGAATTGATGAGATAGGTCTTCATAACATAATTTCACATTTGGGACATAAGGGATTAATCTTTGGATACCAGGAACAACCTTAAGAACCTCGGCTGCCGCAATAACAACTAAATCCTTCAGACTTACCTTAGCAATGTTTGTCTGGAAATGAATTAAATATATTAAATAGATTTTATCAATTACAGAAAATCTTCTTGAAATATTAAAATATGTTTAAATATTTGTGATCATATAGTTAAATAATTAGAAATTTATTTTATTCATTATGAAATTATTTATTTATATTATTACCAAAAACTTTAAAAATAAAAAATTAATGTTAAAATACATACCTTTATTGCACCGTAACACGAAGTTAGATTGAAAGGGGTCTTTCTGCATGTCGTTGATATTTCATGTACATATTCCGTAATATTTTTCTTCAAATCATTTGCCATATTCGTCAATTTTTGTATACCTGATTCAATAACAGACGTTTCATTTGAGTTTTTTAAACAAGAATCAAAAATCGACTTCACTTCTTGAACAACTTTCTGTGCGTCATGAGTAACTACACTGCATGAAGCTTCGACACTCTGGAGACTGTGGAGGTACCCTAGTAGAGAATTCTCCAAGCTAGCCTGTCAATAAATATTTTTAAACAAATTACATTTTATATTGTTTAAAATTTCATTGTATTAAAAAGAAACCTTTCCAAAAAATCGAATTCTTTTTAGACTTAATAAAATGAGAAAGAAAAAGAAAAACTAAAAAATAGCATTATGTTCCGAAATAAATAAAATTTGCAAATATGCAAGACAAATGTTTAGAATTTTATGTAAGTATCAGTAATTAACAATAAATTTGATAATTCTTTTGAGAAAGATGCAAATTTATTAACTTTATTATTATTATTAGATTATGTTGATGTGATGTTATGAATTTACGAAATTTGTGGAGAATATTCTTTAATTTACTATGATATTATGCAATATCAATATCATTACTAAGCTTTATCGTATTATTTCTATCTTTGTTAGTTCTACTACAAACAATTTAAATACAAAAGATTGCGTAGATTAAGTATGTATTCGAGATTGGATTATTTTATGACTGTGAAAGAATAATTAATAATTGTCAAGCAATAATTAATATGAAGAAACATTGGTTTTTTTTAGCACATCAGTTTTTCTAAATTATTCGCAGAGTTTTCATAATTTTTTTAAACATTGTATCGGATTATATTTCAGTAATACAACTTAACGATACAATTTAATGACAATTACAATTCTAATATATTTGCGTTTTACGTTTTGATAGTTAAATTTGTTAAAATATATTCAAATATGTTAAAATTTATATTTACCTTTATATGTTCAAGACTCTGAGAAGTAACAGATTCTTTTTGTATATACGCAGGCTTATATACATACTGACCGTCTACTTTTTTAAAAGAGATCTGAAATTAAATGATTCAATATATTAATGCAAAATACATGACAATTACACACACACACACACACACACACACACACACACACACACACACACACACACACACACACACACACACACACATATATATATATATAACTTCATAAGAAAACTTATATTATTTTTAATATATATAAATTATAAGATAACAATCAAAAATTATTATCAAGATATTTCTATCTATAATTTTGATTAAAAATTGGATATGTTCAATCCTATTTTATTTGCTTTCTAATTTTTATAATATAAACTATTATAGATTTAAGAAACATGATACTTACGGCAATAGTTACCATAAGGCAACATATGGCGATAATTTTAAACATTTTTGCTGTAATTCTGATGTATTACACTTCACAATTTTTCTGTGGTAGTACCTTCTCAAATCAAAAAACTCACGACTTTATATATATATAAGATATCCACCTCCAACTTCTAAGCTATCATTCAGATGCAAATCAACTTGTCAAACTTCATACACTCATATCATTATACAGTTGTCCTAATTAGCTTAAATAAATAATGATTGTAACATACAAAATGTATTATTCAGGAAGAGCATTTTACTTTTATGATATATTATAAGTTTGTCTTTTCATCATTTTATTTTACTTATGATAACTTTTTATGTTTCACGTATAACATTTAAGACACAAAAGAAAATGTTATGTGCTCAATAATTTTATCGAATAAATAATATTTTAAATATTATTATGTTATAAAAAAAGAAAAAATATTTTGCTAATATCGTGCAGACTAATATCACAATTTTGGCGTAAGTCAGATAATACTTTGTTACATACAATTATGCTTTGTTTTTACATTTGTCGACAGCTTTTATGTAGCATGGCATGTATTAATCTCATCAGGTAAATGCGAACAATATCATCTGATAGTACAATCTTAGTTTTTCTTTCCGACCTTATGTTTTATTTTTATTTTTATTTTTATTTTGATATCTTTCAAAATCTTAATATAAAAAAATACTTTTATTTTTAAATAATTTTTAATTAACATATTGTAGTAATAAGATAATATTATTTTTATCGTTTAATGTTTATAACTTCCAAAATGAAGGGAGAAATTAATATATTAAAAAAATTTATTAATTTTAGGATTAAACATATTTTTTTAGAACATTTTCGCACATACATAAATATTGATAAAAAATTAAAACTATCTCTCTGTCTATGTGCGTAAAACTTAAATTAATATAAATCGAAACTTTTCTATGAAATTCTGTTTCCGCTAATTAAAATTCATTCAAGAATCATTAATTTCTTTTCTGTGATATATTTTTTGCATATTTAAATAACTTTTAACTACACTTCCGTATATTTTTCTTCCGATTTTGATAAAATTTTACAGCTATAATGCATTAATCTATAGTTGAAGTCACAAGTGTGAATGTACGGAAATATCTACGGAAGTTTCCGCAATATTTAAATTTTAATTATATAGCTAAACAATAAGAAAATAAGCTCTTTTGATTTCTTGTTTTCTTTTTTTTATAATAATATTTTAATATGTTTATGTTTATATTATATATATATATATATATATATATATATATATATATTATATGTGTGTGTGTGTGTGTCTTGGAACACATTAATTAGATCAAACATTTTAATAAAATGTTATTGAGTTTTAATTTTTTTCAAACGGAAATCTGAAATATTGTTTATTTAGCCATATAACTAAAATTTGAATATCTCAAAAACTAAACGTTTCCATTCATACTTATGGCGTTCGATTACATTTAATAAGTGTTATATGCTTGTTAAATTTTTTCAAAATTGAAGGAGAATAGAAAGATGTAAGTTTTATCATTTCACTGTATTTTCTTTAATAAATAATAAAAATATTCTTTTTATAAATAATAAATATTCTATTGTATTTCTTTTCTTGATTGGAATTGGAAAGAGGCTTGTGCTTTGTGAAGGTTGAAAATCATAACAGGATGTATGCATGTTTTCACCTAATTTTATGTGTATGTATTTAAGTGTATATATATTTATGTGTATATATTTAAGTGTATTTATATGTAATTATTAAATTTTACTTTTCTTATAGTCTACACTTGAAGGTTTTTTTTATTATTTGATAGTTAGTGGTTGAGAATGGTCTAAATAAGAAACCAAAACATTCAACTTTAAATAATTAATAAATTACATGTAAAGAAAAATAATTTCTATTTCCTACGCTTGGCTCTCAATTAGTCTATTTTTTTATTTGAAAATGTTCTATATCAGAGTCTTTAACTTTGTTTAAAATAATAAATATTTTTATTATACTATAAAATATTTATTATTCTATAAAAATATCATTAATGATATTAATAAAGTGAATTCTAATGTACACATGGCAGTTTTTGCTTTATCATTATTCAATTGTATAATCATATTTTTATTATAATTTATATGACTTTGTAATTTATATATATGACCATTTTAAATGACATTATAAAACTGTCTTATTATAAAAATGTATATGGAATGTATACAGAGCTTTCTTAACTTTTGTAGTGATAAAACTATATATAAATCGCTTATAATATATCGATCAAATGTTTCAAGACGGTGTATAATATTTTTTTCTAGAAATGTTTTTTTTATATTTTAGTATAGATTATTTTTTTTGTAGATTTTTTTTATATTTGAATAATACATTTACCAACATATTTTGTAAGATTAACAATTTGCAAGTTAAAAGTATGTTTTTATGTTTTAATAGAAATTTTTTATTATGTTTAAATATGTATGCCAACTTATTAGAAAAAGAAATATTTTTTTCCTAATAAATCAATATGAATATTATGTTCTTTATGTATGATGTTAGAGTTTTTGTCACACTTAATGTCTCATTCTTTTATTAGCTCTTATTTCAGCATTTTACCTTTCTCTTACATTTTCATTTTATCATTTTTTCTCTCGTCTCTCTGGAGCATTGTTCCCATTTATTAATTTCATACACTTAAATGGTATTAAAAGAAAAAAGAGAGAGAGAAAGGAAAAATGAAGTATTTAAATATCAAAATGTAGACATTACATGAACAAACTCTGTATTTTTTTCAATATTCAATGATATTGAATAGATAATATGAAAATTAGGAATATGCATTAAGTAAAGTTTATTTTCATTCTGTAATTAAATATGTACAAATGACAAATAATCATAATTACACAGTAATTACATGGAATAGCAATAATGATGTTCTTGAAATATTGATACAATGTCATCATGTGTAAAGTCCATTTTTTACAAATATATAGAAAGTGCCTTGAAAATTTAGCTTTTCTTTAGCTTTTTTTAGAGTATAAATCAATTTAAGGTAGACATTATATAGTCGAGAGCGTTTAAGCGCTTTAGATTAACTTCCGAACATTCTTGTTATATTATTGTCCTTACTTTGGCAGAATTCTCCATTACAAATTTTATGGCTTTTTTACTATATCGAAAATTATTGCGATTATATTTTTAAGGCTAACAAAATGTTTGAAAATAGAATATTGTAAAATACTTTGATTGAATAAAGTATAATAAAATAAAGTAAAATATTTTGAGTAAAATACTTTGAATAAAATATTAAACTGAATTTTATTTAAACAACGATATAATTTAAGCAAGATTTACACTTTAAACTGAATTCTTTCGAAAATGAAACTATAACTTTCGGGAGCAATAAATTGAAAAATTTGATGAAAACAAAAACGGAGCTTTTATGTGTTTAAGATAAAATATATTTTTTTCTAATTCATCATTCAAATGAAAAAGGAATTTTGTTTCAAATCTGTAGAAAGATTAGAGAAAATATCTAAAAATATCCAAAAATATCTATACATCGTAAATATTTACCAATTTTAAAGAATTGATATTTAATGGATTTTTTAATTTTAAAAAGGAAATTGTGATGAGAGGAAATATATTTGAGGAAACGTCTGGAAGAGAAATTGGGTCATACATTACAAGACGTTAGAAGACATTACAAGAAAGAAATATGAATCTTTATAGTTACTATAATTGATATTAAAAATAAATCCTTATAGTTATATTATAATTCTCTTGTATCTAAATTTAATGCTTATTATTATTGTATTTTGTCCGAAGAACACATAAATTTTAATTATCCTCAACTTAATTTCGATTATATCGAAAATTTTTATTTTCTTTCTTTTCATGACTGCGTTTAATTCATACATTAATCGAGAGATTACTATTTACTAAATATCAAATGACAAATGATTTATTTATTAAAATAATAGGCTTTCAGTTAAAACTTATCGCGCTTTCTTTTGATATCAATTAAATTGTGATATACGTATCCAATTAGTTAGCCGGAGTGGCGCTGGAATCGAAAGTGAGACATAACATCAAGATCAGTATACCACCGATGAAAATGCGAGCACGCTGATTGCCGTTAGAACCAGCCTCGTGAGACGCACACGCTTGTGTGGTACATGTATGTAAGCTTATGCACGCGTTCGCGCTCATATACGTATACGAGTTCACCCCTATAAAATATTCCCATAGGAGAGGCCCACAGGGTGTCGTGGGAACGGTCTCGCTCGATATAAAGTGCCGTGTACATTTTTATGGGGCGCGTAGACGTTCAAGTAGCACGGGGATTCCTTTGTAACGAATCGACGACGAGTCTTCTCGCCTGGGAGTCGCGACATCGAGTCAATCCAAATGAGAATATATTTTTCTTCCCTCCTCCGAAAGAGTATCATGGGAGATGCAACTCTAATTTTCTGCGGAACGTCTCGCGCAGCCTATCCTCAGCGAAATTGTTATTTTTATTTACGAGAAAACATTTTTGAACAATTGAATATAATAAACATATTATAAATACACAAAACAAACTTTTACTAAAATTATAATATATGAGTCTCACACACACACACAACATTTATAACAGTTAATTTTATGTTTTTTCTCTCTTTTCTAATATCATTATTTAATTCATATCACTTTTTTTATTAAAGTTAATGCTTTTTGATGAAAATGCTGTTTGATATTTGCTTAAAAATAAAATAATGTAATCATATGTAAGTTTTATTAAAGAAATTTTAACAAATTTTAAAGAAGTTTTATTACGTAAATTTTTGTAATATATTTAATATGTATATGTATATATTTACATGTATATATTTATATAACTTCTTCAGATTAAATTCCTTAGATTAGATTCTTAGAAATTAGCACATTTATTATTTTTCGTTAACTTTTATTTATTTTTTTGTAAATTAAACACACATGGATTAAACAATTTTTTTTCAAATTATTTTTATTTTAATAAAACATTTATTATAATTATATATTTATAATAAACAATCATATTACAGATAAGCTTAAAACTATATTATTTTACTATAGAATGCCAAAAATTAACAATAAAGTCATTTATTTCTAACACGAATTGATTATAAGAGAGAATTAAATATTAAATTATAATACGCCTTAGGATACGTCTTATAATACGTCTTTATTTAAACTGTTATATATGTATAACTAAGTAATTTATTCTAACATGTTACTTAATTGCCAAATTTCAGAATATAAATCAAGATTGTTTTTTGTTCTTTCTCTTTTAAAATAAAAATGATAAATTATTGTTATCACTACTAAATCAAGTACACTATAAAGTTTTGAAAGTATCATTCGTTATAAAGTCTTGTTATCTAACAGTCATTAATTTCATAGTGCTTTACATCTATTTAGTATCATAAAAACATTCTCTAATTGAATTTTTTCCGGTAGCTATTTAAACGAATTCGTAAAACTCCTCTTTATGATAGCATTAAATATTAAAAACTTGTTATAATATTAATTTTTTACAAATTATATTAATTTTTTACAAATAATTTCCTTCAATTAATTATAATTTTGTATTTATTTATACAAGTGATATATCATTGCTTGTAAATTTAATTTGTTAATGCTTAGATTGATAACATTTTAACAAATCATTAGTTAACTTATAAAATTATATAATTTTCTAAATTTAGATATAGTTTATTTTTTAACTGCAAACATTTTTTATTAAACAAATAGTTTTAGATGTCTGTTTAATAATAGTATTAATCTCACACGCAATTGAGTGTATTATCTAATTTCTATATACATTAAAATAATAATTTCTATATACATTAATACTGGTATACATAATGACATGTGATTTTTCTTTATAATCATTTCTTTTTTTTTTTTCAAATGAAAGCTGAATTGGATCAGAATTGTTAATATTTTTAGGAGAGTTTTTAATTGTACCTCTATCTCAATATTGTTTGAAAAATAAATTAGTTTCTAATATTATCCTTTATATATAATTCTAATATTATTTTTTCTTTCTTTTAAAAATATAAATGCAGAATAATGAAATAGAGTAGTGATAAAATAGGCAGTAAAATCCATACATCTGTTTGGGCATTTTGATTCGTTTCCTGTACATTGGAATATCGATCATATATGCTCCCAATATTTATGATATGTTTTTTGTACTTGAAATACTGAAAGCACGCGATCATGAATAGATAGATTAAATGCAAAAATAATAAAACTATGCAATATTTTATATTATGATATTTATGAATAATAATTATATATTCTAAAAAATAATCACGATTAATATGTGAACATATAAATAAAATGCATTGCGTATGAAATATGTGAATATATAAATAAATAATAAAAAATGATTTAAATAATCTGGTTAAAACTATATTTATTATATTTTATTTTAACATTCAATATTATAAATAAAAATTCGCATTACTCTTGTGATTAATCTAAATTAAAATTATCTCGACATGAATTAAATTATTAGTAAACATATAAAATATGTTATATGTATATATAAAATATGTTATATAAAAGATTAAAATTTGCAATGAAACATGATTCACATTCGTTCAATCTTAATTCTATATTAGGGTAAAATCGATTTCAAATTCATTCAAGGATTCTAGTATATTGATTTCTACTATTTCCACTATGCTACATGTATATATATATAAATGTACATTACATTATATAGTGACCTATAAATTAGTTTACTCTTACACATTTGGATATTAAAATTATTTTTTAAAATTGTCTTTTTTTTTTTAATTTTAAAATATGTATTAAATATATTATGTAACATTACAAAATATATAAGCAAATACATGGTAAAATAAATATTTGCATCCAAAACTTAGAAAAAAAGAAAATAACACAAGACTTCTAAATTTAAAAACGTATAAAAAAATAGATATTGTACTATAAAATATATATATATATATATATATATATATACCTATATATATATATATATATATATAATATTCATATACATTATTTATTATACATATACACATTATAATTCTTATAATATATTTTAAAAAATAACACATATAGGTATTTTTTTAACATTAGAAAAATAACACATGTAGGTATTTTTTTAACATTAGAAATATTCTCACTTACTTGCTATTTAAATACTCAAGACTCTGAATAAGAAAATATTTCTATTTATTTGATGTTGAAATATTTTACCGGCCATTCTAATGTTAATTGAGGTGATAGGTTAATCATCGAATCATATGCAGACTGATTAAATCATCGGCATAGTTCAATAATTTCCACTGAAATTTTGCTGATACATCGCGAATACATTGTATAAAATGCAATTGCGATTATATAAAATGCACTTGGAATCTTTTTGAACTTATTCGCCAAATTAATTATTTATTTTGTTGAATGTTCATGAAGCATTCGTTCATGAAACAAAGATCAATTTATCTATCCGATCAACGACGACGCGCGGGAGGCCAATGATGAAATGTTATGCTTCGTTAATTGCTGTAACCCGATTTCACATTGCGATTAAGCGCGTGTATATTCATTTATTGCCGCGTACAAATAACAATGCTATTCATGGTTCCATTATTATACGGCACTCATTGTGTGAACCATACACACCGAAGAAAAGGGACGATTATGGGGCCTTGACTCAGAATTCCCATGACAGATCCTCCGCCTTTTTTCGCAATCCGTTTTACGACGGTAGAAACGACATCTTTTACAGCAAGGAGTAGTAAAATATGCAGGGACGATTTACATCTCATTTATATCGAGTGACTTCGATTCCATCCGTCTCCTCTTGTAATAATCGAAACTATTGGTTGGTTCCATGAATCGTCAATTCCCACGGATTCCTTTATCCGTTCAGAATGACTACCTATTGAATAATACTTAAAAGACTGTGTTTACGTCATGCTTAATTTACTGAATCCTAGTTGATTTGCAGTAAGAAGTGAATAACGGTGGAGAAGAAAGCGCTCATTAGCGCGTGATCTCTTAACCGGTAAGACAACCACGCTGAAAACAAAGGGAACCGTCAAGTAATATGAATAAACCCTTGTTACTCTGTCATATAACTTACAGGATGTTATTAACATGAATAGGATATTTCTTTGACTACAACAACAATTTTTTTTATTAAGGCTCTATGTAATGTCCATCAAACATTAATACCAGTCTTGCATAATGAATGTCATCATAAAAATTATACACATTATATCTATAATTAATAAAAAATAAAAAAAGAATAATAAAAATGACAAAAAAATCGACATTGAATCTTAAATAAGTCGAATAAAAAAACAGAAGATATCATTAAAGATCATTGCTAAAATACATATGTATGTAATAATTACAGTTTATCTCTGAGTTTATTACAAATACACGATGTTTGTTAGAAAATATCAACGTTTACGATTAAATGATTTAATTTCTTCGAGCTGGCCTGTTAAAATTTAATCGTTGTGGAAAGCAAACGCAATTTCTGATCGCAATTAGCAAACACGTTAAATGCGTCAAACATTCCAGCGAATGATTGCCCCCATCTAGTTAACAGTATGCCAACCGATACCAGTAATGAATAAATTTTAATTGGGAACACAATTCTCTCTCTTTCTCTCTTTCTTTTTCTCTCTCTCTCTTTTGGGACTCGTTGCTGTACTATGCTGCTGTATCTCGTGAATCTCGATATTAATCGGATTTCGGTGTAAATACGTACGACTTGACCTCTTTTATTTTTAAAATTTCTGTAATTAATAGAGTTCTCTGACTTTTCCTCCAACAAGAATTTCTATTTCAAAAAGAGCTCTAGCAATTAAATGTAAAAAAATAGAAACTAAAATACCTAGTTACCTATCATAATTTTAATAAAAATAACTCTGATTTTTTATTCTAATGTCTACATTGAAATTTTAATAATCGACGGAATTAATCTTACTTTAATAAATTTTTTCATAAATTCATATAACAGCATAATATAATTATAATTGACCATATTAAAAGATAATTTTTCAGATTTTTTCAATTGTTGAGCAAATATTATTATTATGCAATTTCGTAACAGATACGTAATAGAAATAAGTTTTAAATGACATTTGCAATGTCGTATCTAATTGAAAATCCAGAAAGCTTGATGGCTTTAATTAATTGCCGAGGTAGGATAATTACGTCCGAAACTCTCCGACAATGAAGAGATGGTATGTGTATCAGAGCACATGCCTTCGTATCGGTACCTGCCAGTTCGATATGCATGGGAACATAGCGGCATGTGGTTTTGTCGCGACCATATGGCGCATCCGTAAACGCACGTGCGAGAGAGAATGGAAAGGCACATATTTTTTTTGTATAGCACGCTATATCTCTCATTTCTCATAACGAAACGTTCGAACTATTAAAAATTGCAAGAGCGTATACACTATACACTGATGCAATTGTAACAAACTTATAACAATATGTTATGCAATAATATATTTCTCAATGAGATTCTCAATGAGAAATTTTAATAAAATATCATTTTAAAGTCACGTTAAAAATATGTTTCTCTATTAAATGGATTATTTTTATCATGTGTTGTAATTGAATGTAAGAATGAAAATTGTATATTTGTAGTGTGAGATATATTCTATGAATTTCCGATAAAATTTATTCGATTGCGAGAATCGACAGTTAAAGTGACATAATGCACTCTTGTATAAAATGCAAGTGTTCGTCTATTGATACAGACAGATTTTGCAATAGCATATTTCCAAAACCGGTACCGACAACATTCTCGTACCTGCAAACAACACGCCATAATTTATCGAACGAGTATTTCAAACTTACTTCTATATGATTATAATTTATAAAGGAATATATTTAATCTGACAATATCTTCATTATGCTTTTTAAACTTGACTTATAATAATTAAAATATTACTAGAATAATATAAATATGTATAGTATAATGGAATACTTGTTGAAAAATCAATTTTAATGTAAATGTTCAGATTTTATCAACTTAAAAATATTGGGAAATTTATACTTTTCAAGATTTTTTCTGTTCGAGGAAAGTATTTTCATCGAGTTACCAGAAAATTTATCAAAAATCAATATGAAAAACGAGTATGAAATTTGACATTGTAGTTGTAGACCAATATAATTTTCAGTATTTTTAAAATTTAAAATACATTACAGAGAAAACGTCTTAAAAGCTTCCAACGTTTTACTTTTTTAGAATTATACACTAAACTATACAATGAACGCTTTTTGTACGTACTTTACATTCTATTTATATATTTCCTATTTCTAGGGACTTGCATGCTTAACATTCTAACAATTATAAGCATTATGTTTATGCAGCTATTTGAAACTGGGTATTTTATTATATTTGGATATAATTTTTATTAAAGATAAATCTGATGTTCTGAATTATTTCTTAATATCGATGTTATTATTATTTTTTTATATAGAACAAAAATAATTTTAATATTACCTACTAGTCGAATATTAAAGGTCCGGATTCGCATGGTCAATAATAAAGGGTGCTAACATGAAGGGTGCTACCGAAATAGCAATCCAAGTCGCAGTTGCAAAGTCTTGTGGAAGGATGTTGGGAGTCGCCCTTCGATCGACGAGACGCAAGTGCACGTTCGTTACTCTTTACACCTGTACTCACGCATAGCGTTCCGGTATTTCGAGTGTGCGTGCGTTATGACGTATTGTGAAATTCTCGTATATGCGTACTACATAATGTGAAAAAAGTCCGACCGAAATAGTCGCAGCTGAGCAACGCGTCATTGCGGTTCACGACCTTTTTTGAAGCGGTCGTAGAGATTTTTGTCGCACACAGAAGGGATAGAGCTACCATCATGTATGTTAAAATAGCATGTTATGCCAATTGCTGCAATATGACTATACATGTGTCAAGTTAAAAAAAGAAAGATAACAAACGAGACATTTAATTTTATTGGTCAGTTATTTTTGCTGACCAAAATAGAATCCAATATACATATGATTCTTGAGGATTGCAAAAAGAACGAGGCGTTTATTTTTCAGGACCGGAAGATAATCTTGAACTGTTTAAATAGCTTTTATATTTCTGTGCGATTGAGAATTCTTCACGATGTTAAAAAAAATATTATATTTAAATAAAGCCTTTTATTTATTAATTATATATTTAAATATGTTATATATATATATATATATATATATATATAATATATTTTTCCTATATCTCTTTTTACATTTTTCCATAAGTTTTTATCATATGTTTCAATTAAATCATCATCATTAACAATTTTGCGAAAATTATTAGCCACGCCTTTAAAAATCAAATAAAAACATAGATTTTTAAGAATTAATGTAATCGTGTACTTATTAAAGAGCCTTTGAAACAAACTTCCTGCATTTAATGTCCGTATTTGGCTTTGAAATACCAAAGACGTAGGAGAGCAAAGGCAGATGTTGAGTTCCTTTCGTCATCTTCGTCACGAGCCTCTAAATGCGAAAAATAAATTTACGTATCGCAGCTGCTCAAAGAAAAACTAAGAATGCATATCATTAAGAAATTTTAGTACCGTTAATTGTTACCTATATTTTGCTTAATTAAATCTTGAAATATGCACATATAACTTGCTTGAAGTCTCATTTAAATTTAATAAAAATATGATCTTTAGTTTTAAATACATCAGCTTTAAATTGTGTGGAATAATATTAAATAATCCTAATAAAATTAATAATTTCTTTTCATTCTTTTATTTTAATTTAATACAATCAATTAATTTAATTATTCTTAACTTAACTGAGTTCTGGTTTAAATTATTTAACGTGTCCGATATACAAAGCATTAAATTTTAAGGAATCTTCGATCCTGATATCGAGCGAGATAAAATGTTCATAAATTATGATTGCTTTTTTCTATTTCAGTAACTTCGCATTTTCAATTATAATTTACATAACAAAAAAGATTTTTCCTCAGTGGAAAATGTCATAAGTTTTCAATATTTCTCATCGCGGACTATCGTATATCCAAAACCAAAGCGAATTCTACAGTGAGAAGGCCCATACTGAGCGGAGAAAGACGCGTTGAACTCCGCGATAAACTTCTCTCGGTTACGTCTCAGCAGATGTACGAGCATTTGCCGCGGCAGCTGCTTCTCTCATCGCCGTAAACTTCGAATATCCACCCCGGCTCTACATTTCGAATTGACCCCGAACTCTCTATCATCCCCGGTGTCGATAACCTAACGTCGAATGCAAAAGCGAAATCGCAGCGGCGATTTCTGGATCGCGGCGATGTAAATTTCTCCGACCCAGCTCGAGAACCGAGCTCAGGTCGTCCTCGGAAGGTGTAATCAAACGAAAAACCGGTTTCGCGTGATTGAACCTCGAATGGAAAGTCGATGGTCGGGGTACTATTAGCACTAGCTATGTCCCTGAGATACGTACACACACATACACACACATACACAAACACACAAAAGGTAGGAAGAAGAAAATAACCTGGATCTGACTCAGACCAAAGCATTCATTCATTGGAAAGAAGAAGAAAGACTGACTTTTATTCGGTTACTTTCAAACAGGGTTGTGTTTTGTACCATGTACGTTCCTGGAATTTTATATAAAATATGATGTGCTTGTAAAGCATTGTTGTATGCCATATAATCTGTATATCTGTACATGTGTTTGTAAGAGGTGACACGAAACGCTTAATCAGTTTTAATCATATTTTTTCATCCCATAATTCTGAAAAAACATGCATATAAAAAAATAACACAATTTTGTAAAATTTAAGCTTATTACTTGTAAAAACATATTTTCCAATGGAGGATTGTAAAAAAAAATCTAGAAATATTTTCTGAGAAAAATCGAGGACTGGAATTCAAAAAATTTACATTTGAAAAGACAATCTTATCCAAGATAGATTTATGAAATATAAAATGTTCACTGGCAATATCTTTAACATTATAATTAAATATTGCAAACAAACATAAACGAGAGAGAGAGAGAGTATTATGAAAGTCTTTACAGAGGAAGGGTCTTGTAGTTCTACATCTGTCCCTGGCAAGCGACAGTGAGTGGGATAGAGCGACCTGGGCCCATTGGACCCTCCGCATTCGCGTCTGTGGAGTCTCTCTGGGAGGGTTGTCGTATCCGTTGGGGCAGGCTCGCTTATGCCGGAGAATATACACCATCGAACAAAGTCTCCTCATACTGAATACCGGATCCGGTGAAAGTCCGCAATGTTGTATCGCGTCGTTTTCTGCGGTAAAGGTGTGATGGTGCGGTGACACTACTTCCAGACCTGAATTTTATTGATAAGTGCTCGTCCAAATTCCACGTTTTTAAATTATCTCGCTGTTGAATTATCTACCTATGTCGCTGTTGAATTATCTACCTATGTCGCTTGTGAATTCTCATCCAGATGGCGTATTCGTTATTACATGAAAACGTTAAACGTTCGTTTGAAAGTCGTAGGCAACGTTACCGCCCGTTGGATTACCTGGCAAATTCTTCTCTAGCTGAATTATCGAACACTTTGTAACCGTGAATACTCTTGCTAATAACTCTTAATGACGTCGTCATTGATGTACATTATTCAGATTTCATCACAGTGTTACACAGCCTCTTCCGTTTGATTCACTTCACCAGATAAATTTGAAGTGGAAAGAAGTGACAGATGATTCTTCCGAAAAATTGTCAGACGACTGGATTCTACGAGGAATCAAACGTACTTTCCAGTTCCGGTGGGGTCGCCGGAAGTAGCTGAGCGTGACGGGGCTAACGGAAAAACGTGGGAACTCGCATCGCACAACTGCACTCCATCGCTCCATTAGTCGACATACGCTAAACGAGCTCGTGGATAATCGCATTATACACTTTGCGACAAATGTTGCTCTAGCGCGAGAAAACTTCCATCGTAAATTGCTATCGTATTTAAATCTCTTTCGTATTGGCGGTGTAAACCAAGACGAGTATAGTACAAAAGAACCATACGGAAAAAAGAAAAGAAGAAAAGAAAATAACGGAGGAGATTAACTTGTTTGTTGTTGAGGTGATACCTTAATTGCCTCGTCGGAAGCACTCAACGGCTATTCAATTAGATGGGTGGGAAAACATTGTATCGATTAAACTGTGCGAAAGACCCGCGATAAGAAAATTCGCAGGAGAACGAGTCCATAAAATACACTGAAGTCTCCTTCCGCTGTGACCTTATTAATTAGCGTATTAAAGCGGCGTGAAGTCAGTTTAATTAAATGTGCGCAAGGTATCTCTTGAACTCCGAGAGGGAAGGTCCAACTACAGGACGCTCCAATACAGATACTCGGAAGTTAAATGGAATTAGTTCTAGTCTCAAATAAATGAGTTCCTGACCGTCCGACTAAATTTTTCATTTATACAGTCGAATAATTATGAGACTCGAGAAATTCGCATTAGAAGATCATTGTCTCAGATCACATGACACCGATTACAACTCTAGAAGAATGAAAAACGAAATTCGCTAGAGAGCGAAAAGAGAATCGGAATTCGTGATGGTCTTCGCAGTAATAGACATATTGAGGACGCACGCAATCATCGTTTAAAAATAACGAAACGCAAAGAGATCGCTAAGGAAGCATCATCACGCAAGACGAGGCTAACTGCATTGTAGCCTGGCGTGCGGTAAAATACGTGGTTTCCCGCTGTTTGCCTGCGAAGGTGCTCTGTGGTATCTGTGTCTGCGATCTGCGGACTGAAGAGAGACAGAGCGAAGGCATTCAAAGAGAAGAAGAACTTAGTCGCGGGACTAGGAACGAGGAGAGAAAGACTGATAGGAATCCCACTCTTCTCTAGGTAGAATCTGTGACGTCAGCCTGGAGCAAGTTGTATGACCAGTTTGCTGCTAAAGAGAGGCAAAAGAGTAGAAGAAGAGGAAGGAAAAAAAGCGAGGAAGGAGAGCGGGAGAAATAAGAAGAGGCAATAGTCTTCTCTCTCACATTCATCCGCGTTTTTACCGGTTGGCTCTCTCTAAAGCATCTCGCGCCGCCATGTCATCCGCGCACCAAGACATCCATCAGCAGCAGTAACGCGTTTGCCCCTACCTCTCTCTTCTCTCTCTCTCTTTTTCTCTCTATCTGTCTTCGCGGCATCCATTCAGTGGCCGTTGTGTCGGACTAAAATTACCCCGGTCGGCTGATCGCCGTGATCTAAGCGCGAGCGGAGTGCTCGCTCCAGCGTGAAACGTTTCGGAGCAGATCGCGTCAAGGAGGCGCATCTCTTGATGCATCGAATATGTGAAGACGTCGTGCGACATCAGTGATATAATCGTTTCGTGATTTAATCGAGAAACCCTGCGCTCGATGGAAAGTGTACGTCATTTCGAGTTGATGAATAATACAAGCATTCAGAGTCTACATAGCAGAGGTGAAAGAAATCGAAAGGTCATTGACGAATCGATATGTAGACTCACGTAATGCTTATAGTGGGTCTTTCGAAACCTCATCGAGACATTTGGGTAACTTGAAGAGAAACTTCGTAGATTTTTCTCTCTTTCTCTCTCTCTTATTGTGTATGAAAGATAAACGTGCTACACGCTTAAAGATCACACCTGTAAGTCAGTGCGCATGGATGTCGTTGAACGATTGTTGGATATCGCGAATGGTTCATCAAAGGATACCTAAAACTGCTAACGGTCCGTTGTATTTGGATACTTGAAGAGTGTGATACTACTCATCGTGAAAACATCGTTGCTCGAGAGAAATGGGAAACCACCCATCCGCCCACCAGCCACTCGAGAGGGCCAGCCATGCTGGAAATGGTCTTCGTCTCTCGGTATGTCGTCGGTGTTGTTTTTACGTCAACTGTAACGTTTACGGTTACTTGCGCGTGCTCCATTACCAGTATCTGCGATATGAGACGAAACTGTTGTCCACGTGTACATACACACGTGACAGCTGCAACTATGTAATATTACGAAGGTTTCATTTAAATTGCATTAAGCAGAATAATATCCATCGGCATCATCCCCTTTTAATGTCACGATTTCTCATCTAAAATTTCATAAATATGGAATTATTTAAAATCTTGAATATGAAAAAAATCAGCATAAATATTTTAACTTGGCTCAAATGCACTTTGATATTCCTTTAACTTAAGGTTTAAATTTATCTAGATTTACCAAAATATTCAATATTGATAGCTCAAAGCTTGTGAAAACAATATTTAACCGATATTTAATCAAAAACTCTCGTGCAGAGAACAAATTATCGTGAAATTCAGAGAATACGCTTTTAAAATTGATATATCTTGCAGAACAATCTGTATTGCAATTTAATTAAAGTGAAGAGAATATTTATTTTCAAGATAAGTCGTGTGGATTTTTCCATGTTTTTTCGTTTTTTCAAATGAATCAAATATATTAATTCCGTAATTTTAATTTCTCTTTCTCTGATGTTATTTTCCGTATGCTTTGCATATTCATAAAGAAAGAAATGATAAAAAGATTGGCTAGGAAAAGATTATTATAGAAAGAACAGATAAAAGCAAAAAGCTTTTTTTTCTTAAATAGAATTATATCTTTGAATTTATTAATCTTTAGATTATCAGAATTAATATTATCAGAAATATACAATATGCAATTTATTTATTGTTTTTGATATTAAATTACTTGTAAAAAATAATCATTATAAAAATATTGTAAAATAATAATTATATAAATGACCATAATACTTTTATGTTTGTTAGATAATTCATTATTTTTTTTCATATTCGCAAAAAATTTATTGTTATATAATATTTTCTTTGTCATATAAATTCGTATATAATCTTGATTGTCAATTTTATTATGAATGAAATAGAGTACTTTTATATATATAATAGAAATTATTACAAGAGAGTTTATATTACGTGCAGTATATATTTTTTATTGTTACTTACTTGTAATTGTAGTTACGCTATCATTACTATGACAAAATCCATAAGTATAAGCATGAATCGTAAATTGCATGGTCATGACGTGACCATCAACGTTTTTCCTTTCAAGTGTTTTGCGAACAAGCATATGAAGGGACGATTTATTCCACGCTTCATAAAATCTAAGATTTGCAGCCGTCGGAAATGACAGTTTGCTCTTATTTCCTTCCATTTTTCACCCTTCATCGCGCCCTTCATGCATCCTTATTTCTCATTTCCTTCTCGCAATCTTCTAGATACAATAAATTAGATGTTTGTTCGTGTATCTTTAAATATTAAAGGTGTTTATTTTCCTCTTTTTTCTTTTGAATGTTTAATACAATGTTTCTCTTTCATCTTTATGCAATTTCTCTTTTATTTTTATGCTATTATAATCAATATTTATACACACTATACCTATGTAAAGTATTTATTAATCCGAACGAAATATAGATAAAGCAAATTTAAGAACATATTTTTTTACTTTATAAAATCAGATTGCATTCAGATTGCAGCATTTTTATACAGATTTTTATATAGATTTTATATAGATTTTATATAGATTTTATATAGATTTTACCTTATAATTTTAATTATACCACCATGTTCTTGTTCTTTTCTGGAAAATTAATATTTTTTAAAGAATTAGATACTAAACGTATAACTTATATAACTTTTTATAACTTTGTTAAAAAATTTATGAAAATGGATAAAGGTGGAATAAAATCGAATATTCGATTCTAATATTGCTGACTGCATATCTCAGATATTTCTGATAACGAGAAACTTCATTAATCAGAAGGCGTGACGTCAATCGCACCGGTCGTAGCATGACTAATATATCATTTTCGTTACGTTGGACATTTCGTGTCATCGTGAATATTACAATCAGCTTGTGAGAATTCGATTTCCGTGACAATCGCGCATTCTCATGAGCTTAGGAAGACCCGACGCAGATCCTTGGTACTCATCGAGACTGTCAATGCGCCATGTGAATTATATAAGCTCGCGTATCGCATTTTGTGAATCCCCATTTCATAGACGGGATGACGCACTTCATGCATGACGATTTCTCAACAGCGAAAATGATGGTACAACAAGGTGCGGTTGACGTTCGCGTTTCAATGACCTTTGCTAACCAAGCACGTGTCATGTTTGGTTCAACCGAATCGGCATTTCGTTCATTGAATACCATAACGTTCAATTTATCGTTACGAAAAGCTTGTGTCTGCAACATGTCACGCATAGTAAGAGTTTAAAACAAAATTTCGCAACGTCAAGAAATAATTTACATATACGTGTTTTACACGAATAACTATTACGCGAAACTTCATAAAGTAAAGATATTAGAATGTTTAATAAAACTTGACAAGTATCTTTTTTATATAGTGAATTTTAATATGACAATGTGAAGTAATTTAAACTTCCTCTTTCCAGAATTTATTGTATAATGATCTTTACTTTGATCTTTATTCCTTTAAAATCTATCACATTATTAATATTACAGTCTTTTTTTATTACACTATTTTATATAAAGATGTATTTAATTAATATTTAAATCTTCAATATTTTTTTTTAAATATATCATAATTTAACAAATATATATTGATAGTTATATATTAATACTTGCATGTTTAAATATATAATTTAATATAATTTAAAAAGAAAAAATTTATAGAAGTATTTTTATATTAGAACAATTTTAAAAAAATATTATAATCATTAAAATTTTTTACATATCTGATTAATATAAAATATTTCGTTTTGAAATTTTCATTTTGTTGTAAATACGTAATGAAATTCATAAAAAGAGTTTTTAAAATGTTTATTAATTAATTCTAAAAATTTTTATTAAAATTCAAGATATTAAAACTACGTAAAAATATAAGCTATATTTTACTTCGAAAATATATATACCGTTTATAAAACAAGAATGCAGTTTATAAAATTGAGCAGAAAATTATGCTTCTGTCATTTTGATGCAACAGGAAAATGACACATTACGAAACGAGAAAATTTACATTTATTCTATATAAATAGAAAAAAGATGCGATTAATGTCTGCAAATTTTTTTTTCTAAAAAAAGTTTTGCTGCAGATTTTCTTTGTAAAAAAGCAAGTGGTATTTATCGCAGAGAATAAGCGTCAAATTTTCTAGATGAATTTACGGAGACGTTTATTTCCTGCGATGAAAATGCTTTTGCTTTGTCGCTTCGTTGGTATTTAATCTCTCTAGGAGGCAAATAAAATAGTTTAAGACTCGCAGGGTGGTCATAGAAATGTCTGAATCTCGCGCCAACATTTCCCTCGATTTCGCCGTGCAGTCTAATTACATGACGTTCGTTACGCGCAAATTAGCAGAATTGCTCGATTACGTCGAGACGGCGAAAATTTCGTTTCCTGCCAAGTGGACTAGTGCAATATTTGATTTAATGTCGCGACATCGAACGAGTCATTCTCTATTTTTGCGCTTCTATATTTTATTCTACATATTTGTATAATACAAACAATTTAATGCGAAAAAATATGTCGATATCTTGAGACTGGCATATATATATATATATATATATATATATATATATATATATTTGTTGTATGTGCATCATCTGAGTTAGTTTAATAGCAATAGAGAAAAAGATACTGTAACGAATATAATCGCAGATCAATAAACACGCAGCGATTAGATAAAAAGCATTATTTACTATACGTAAATTATTATGAAATAATAGTTTTATATTGTGAAATATTTTTACTACGCTCGTATATGTTTTCGAATTTAAAATAAGTATCACGCACACATCCTAAATTATACATTTTCAAAATTGCAAGAAATTACTCGACAGATTGGTAAAAGAAACAAAATCATGTTTAACAGAGTCGAAAATTCAAACTCAAAATCAATGCTTCGAATTAATTTATTTCAACGGAGGAGAAAGTTATGTTATATTTGCGCAAATTGTAGAAATGTCTGGCCAATCGAGCGGATCATGAATTATATCGAATCGCGTTACGCGACAAATCAACACGCATAAATCTAATCTCCGCACGCACGAAGTCACACTCGCAATCGTACACGCCCGCGATCACGCATACTCGGTGATCCAATCGTATCGGGGGGATCGAACTCAAGGATAACTGGTACTATACGCAGCATTCGTTTCGACAAATGAAGCAAAAGAGTTTGAAAAGGCGTTTAAAACGTCGACTACTCTTATAGGTGAACGAGCTGTCTTTTTTACGAATAAATACTATAATTTACGAAGAGTATAAAAATCCAAAAAATACTACTAAAGCGATTTTAGAGAAGAAAAATATTTAATATGGATATATACCGTTCATACTTGATACGCAATTTTGCCGCGACTAATGTTTTTCTGAATTTTCTATGAAATTTGTATACGAATCTAATCAGATATAGAAGAACCAATATCTCTTAAATTTCTCCTATATTTAATACTTCGAGTGTTTTCAAAAAAATTTCTTGCAATTTTACATATATATTTTCAGTCGCAGATAAAATATGATTATTTTTCTATCAATCCTTTTATTATAAACTTTGTTACTCGATCTTATTCACTAAATGACATTTAATTATCCGTTGGAACAAAGGCGACTGATCGTGCAAGTTGAAAAATCGCACGTTGCATTCCTACACTTGGCATTTCCATGTCGTTCGCGACAACAAGCCGCATCGCATTGTATGAAAGCCTACTCGCTGCACGCAATCCAGAATGCAACGTTAAACTTTTCTGCGTGTGCGTATGTATCCGCCTCCGTTATTGCATGCGTAGACACCTGCCGCGGTGAAAGGATTCGACTCGGTGGATGTACTCGAGATGCATGAACTGGGCGTAGCGCAAAGTCAAACTACTTTTCACACTTATTTTACTGAATTTCTGTTTCTCATTTACGTCGTTATTTTCGCGCGACTGCATTATTCGAATTTCTTGACGTGGACCTTGCATTTTCTACGCCGCTCATATTTTGCATAAACTCCTCTTACACAGACTTCCATTTTCTTGACGTTATTTAATGTGAGATATAGCCCTTTCACGCGAGTATTTTGTAATCTTGACTCTAGCTATTCATCACGTCGAACAATGCGGCTCCCATAATCGGACTATCTTTGGTCGCACGTAAACTTCAAATCTTTCTCACCTAAGTTCCATCTGTACTATCTGAGACTTTCGAAACAATCTCACCGGAAATACATACAGTGTACGGTCATATATATATATATATATATATATATATATATATATCTTATATCCTTATTTTATTTCCTAAACCGAGGAATTTTTTTAGAGTCAGTGTAGAGAGTCCGTAGATCTTTCTTAATTTTAAACGCGAATTTACAAATAATACATTTTCTAATATAAAGTGTATATTAAATGTATGAATATAATATACTAATTTTTTAAATTTTCAATTGTCAATCTTTTTGCAGTAAATTGTTTTGTAATAATGCGAAAATTAATATTTTATTTTATTACAAAATAATATAAAATATAATATTTAACTTAAATTTCAACATTTTTTAAATAATCTAGTGATTTTACTATAATACAAATAACTTTGCGTGGATTTCCACCAAAGCAACTGTTTCTTGAGAAATTGTATATTGAGTAATAAAAAAGATGTTTATATGTGGAACATATATATATAATTAATGATATATCTGTATATTAAATACCATTTAACTAAAAATTAGTTTTAAGATATAATTTGACTTTGAAAATAATTTTCTATAGTTGATAAAATAATAAAAAAATATATAAATAATATAAATAATATAAATAATAATAATATAAAAAATAATGTAAATATTCTATAAGATATCTAATTTTTGATATTAATATAAATATCAAAAATAATATAAAAAATAATATAAATAATCTTACATTATACATAATAAAATTGGAAATACGACAAATTTATATCGTCAATACGACATTATTAATAATCAAAATTATTAGTACATAATAATTTTCATTTCTAACTTTTAAGATCATCGAACTTTAGTTGATCCGAGCAACAGAGGAGTGGACGAAAGCATACTTGCTTTCGCCCGCTTTTTCTAGGTCACAATATCTCTCGATTGGTCAGAAGATTTCTGGCTTCAAGACGTCTCTTAGTCCTAAGAACAGATGCCAATGGCTAACTAGTCGTGCCAAAAATTTACGCAGGCTTTTTTAGCTCGCAATTGTACACGAGATTATCCCAAATGATATTTATGGAAGAGTATTCAAAGTATTAGGATCAAGAAACATTGCTGTGTTATATATAGAAATTTGAATCACATACTATTTTCTTTCGTTATAATTATACGAAAATAATTACAGGAAGGATAATTATAAAACATTCTCTTTTTCTCGCGCGCGCATTTATGCGTGCATATATGATGTTTTACATATTACATATAATCTCTGTATCCTTTTTCTCAAAATATTTTAAAGAAATTTTCTATTTACATATATTATTATTTATAATCATTTTGCTGATTACTTTTACAATTTTTTACAATTAATTGTTAACAAAACTTTTACAGTTTATGAGAAATTCTTTTATTATTAAATTTAGGGAGAATGTACTGCTCTATATTATTTATATTTCTTAATATACTTATTTATAATTATCATTTCTACATACATTTTTTTAATAGAACAGAGAATTATGACATTATGAGATTATAATGTGAACAGATCGGGCATATATTGACATTAAAGCAACTTATATGATATATGTGCATGATCTATAGTGTGCACGTATTATTCTATGTTACAGCATTCTCAACAAAAGCAGACTACGGTTCTAGTTCCGTTTATTAGCTTTCTAGGTGCAAATCATTTCCTCTGATTGATGATGCATTGCCGATCTTGCATACAATATCACAAAATTAATCAAGAAATTGTGTAATATGTATATATATTGCGCACTATCTTGCAATACATTTGCAATATATATATGGAAAATAATGAAATAAATATGAAAATTTATTATTTATATAAATAATATTTTATAATTTTTAACAAAGATATGAAATAATAAAAAAAATGATAGTTTTAAGACTATGTATGTTTTGACTTCTCTCTCTCTCTCTCTCTCTGTCTTTCTCTCTTTCTCTCTTTGTCTTCACAACGGAGAATAAGGAATTATTATACAAGATTTAATTATCTATGTTTTGCCACGTGTATGCTACTTGCACATATGACATGCAGAGATGCATTCTTGGCCGCCATCTTTCCTTTCACACCTCAAGGTCTTGTTCGCCGATTATCATATACGAGACACTTCTTCAGAAGATCTTCATTATCCTGCATATAAAATACATGCGCAATACATTTCCACCGAAAAAAAATTATTTCTTAATTTGTGTGTGCGTATGTATATGTGTATGTGAGTGCACGCGCGCACTCTATTCAACTTTTTGTCTTACGTCCTTTAAAAATAGTACGTCATCGGTGGCCTTCTATCAAAAGCGGTGTTAATATGTTATACGATATAATCAATAATGATATATAGTTTCAAATTATGTCTACTACTTTCCTATTTTAACATATACTTTCCTCTTTATAATACAAACATAAATATCATTTTTCTCACAGTTTTTAGCTACAATTTTATAACCATGAATTATTTTTCTTAGGTATAAAGGATATTTTTATTAAAAAAAAATATGATAAAGAATTATAATGTAATTAAAGTTATAACATTTTTAAAAGAGTGTTGGACTTTTTAAACTTTTCAGATTCCCGTACTCTTAGTCACTAGTCTACTCACTAATTGAAAATTTGAGAGAAAAGAAAGTTGCCCCACTCTCTTAAAATATATTGAAAGAACAGAGAACGGTGAATCATTCATTCTTTCTTTGTCATGCCTTTTTACAATATCATCTTCAATATATATTCAATATTTATAATATTTAATATATATAGTATAAAATAATTATGAAAAAATAAGATAATGAGAAAAATATTACATAATCGAAGATTATAGGCGAAAAATATTTTTAAGACACATTCTATGACGGAAAATATTCTTTGCGCATAATAATATAATAATCAAGTTGTTTATACGATAAAAGGAGATAATTATTCTTATCTTTTATAAATTGATTTATTGACTCAGAAAGGAAACCTTTTTCATACAGGAAAACGACTAAAAAACAACTCATAAAAATGAATGATTATTAGAAATCAAATAGTATTACGTAATTTATAAAGCAACATTATTAATGCGTCACTATTGCTAATATTACATAGTTGCTAATAATATAATTTCTATCCAGATAATCAATACATTTTCGACAATGCAATGTGAACAAATTCAGCGGTACGTAATTCAATCGAAATAAATTGGGATTAAAATGATATAAATTGGATATCATACGTATAATTGTATATCCATGATATAAAATGTTATTTATCCAAAACTTTTAACAAAACATTAGATTTTGAAAAAATTTTTTAATTTATAAGAAACTTGGATATTTCATCTTTGTTTCACTTTACTTTTATCTTTATCTATTCTATTTTTAATTTTGGTATAGTTGATGGTTATGATTTTTCTCTAAAAAGATAAAGTTTCTAATACACTTTAAAAACTAATATTACCAATTAATACTTTAAGAGAAAAAATGAAAGATGTAACTATTATAATATGCATTTATTGTAACGTTCTTCATATGATTATTCTACATACGTTAAAACATGTTTGAGGAATTTTACTAGATACATTTTGAAATAAAATATTATATTAAATAATATCGAATTGAAAATGAATCCATTACTCTATTCTAAAAGCTATTCCCAAGAAAGTTTATACTTATATTGCAAAAAAATACATTTAATACCCCTTCATCGAATATGTTTTATTAAAATATATTGTACTTAAACATATTTTCAATTATGGGTAAATATAACTGACAAAAACACATGCATATTTATTTGGAGACAATATTTACGGCACAGTTATTATATATACAATATGTTTATAACAACGAATAAATATATACGTATATTTAGCCTGATTGACAATCACAAAAAGAAGATAGAATCGAAAAGTATGTAGAAAATATGGAATAAAATTTTTCTGTAGAAAGCACTCGTTCTCCAGAAATATGATTTTACAAACTGAAAAATTAAGAACACATACACATACACACACATATAAAAAACAACATATATATGTATGTATGTATAAAATAAAAAAATTCTATTCAGCATTCTATTTAAAAAGTAAAAATAATCTTGATATTTGATACATAATTTTTCAATTGCATATATTCTGAAAATATTTCAAATTGATTAATTGTACTTGATTAATTGTACACAATTGTTTGATTTCATTTTTGACTATTTCTCTCGATAATTAATACGAAAGTAGAAATATGCACTGACTGCGGTATTGATTTTTGTGACATTGCATACCGGATAATGTCACTGATTTCGGAATCATTGTTTCAGAATGTGAATTACGTAAGACGATTTCACGTATCGATTTCAGAATCGAACGTTGTTTTTTATAGTCCTGAGTTTATAGCTGATTATTATGTTTGCACAGAATATTTATAATCTCTCGTCAAGCGCGCGGAGGGATAAACCTATCCACGTGCAATAAAAAGAGGTGCGATCAATAGATTTATAATATAGGTCTACTATTACGTAGAATATGACATCTTTACGTGATGTTCTTACTTTTAACTTCACAGCATCGTTGAGCATCAAATTTATCGAGTGCTGCACACAATTTGCATTATAATTGCATTGCTTCGTATGGGAAATGAATAATTCAAGTTTTACTCAATAACTGGTAACATTTTGTAATAAATTATTTATCACAGTTGGGATAAATAATTTATTATATAATATTGTGATAAATAATTTATTACATAACATTAATATTAATGTCCATCTATAACGTTATATGCATATTATGTCATTTGTGAACATTTAAAATATATCTTTTTATTCTAATATTATTATTTTTATTATTATAATTTATTATTATAAAGTTCTTTTTGTTAATTATAAATTAGGAAACAATGTTTACGAATCTATGCAAGTGATATAAATATACAAACTAGCTCTGAATGATTTTAAAATAAATAGAATAAAAATGTTAAAGAAGTGTAAATGTCCATCTCGAAAGAAATTTTATAGATTGCAATTCTCGTATTTATTGCAATCGTCGTATTTATAAATGGGTCTTAATTAGAGAATACTACAAAAAAACACAAAAATGAAATCAGGTTTATTATAATCTGTGCGGAAGACTGCATTATTCCAGAAGACTTTCTTTCATTTCCTTATAAGATTATTCCTTATAGATTTATTCAAAAATATATAAGATTAAATTTATTTTTATTGAGATAATGTTTTATCCGTACTTATAAACTTATGTGATCATTAACACATATTCTGAATTATTAAATTGCTGTGTCGCAATCGTTATATCCCAAAGACGGAAGAACTCATTGTAGGAAAACCACGTTCCCCCCATCGTGCCAATTAAAAAGCAGTTATGCGTATATTCGAACGCGTCGCCGCAGTCAAATTAAATCTGTGTAGAGTGTTATAACCGTCGCAGACTAATTTAGTCGATCAAAGCAGTTTAGCAAGGCTGTCGTATTGTTTGCTCGGCACGATCGGTCGTCGCTTGATAAAGACACGATATACTTGTACGTGAGGCGAACGTAGGCGCGATGAATAGAGCGACGAAGAGCACGCAATCGTTTTTTTTGCATAGAGCATGCATCCGGTAAGCCTATTATTGTACTAAGTAAACAGTCTCACTAATCCGATTGCGTTGAGAACATTTATTTTCGCACGTTTTAGCCATTAGTCGGTCATCGTGCGATAATCGAAGGCCGTGCGGTATCGCTCAATCGGGGTTCTGATTATTTTCATTGGACCTTATTATTCTAATCGAGCACGTGATCCCAGATGCGATCGTTTTCACGGAGAAGTGTCGCCGTAAAAAAAAAATTGGGATGCAACTACTCGTGCGTGATAATACCACTCTGCTCCCTCGATAGTCCTTCACGAATGACACGTGACACGCGATTTAAAACCTATCGATGTTCTTCATAGGCCGCGTTTTAACGTACTTTTATTAATGCCTTTTAATGTGAAAACGTTTTCTAATTTGATTCGCGGTGACATAACTGCTTTATTAAAAATTTATGAGTCATTATTTTGATGTTACTATTTATATTTTTAAGAATCGTTTTTGTTCCAATCCAACGTACATTGAAAAAATTGCGCTAAAATAACTAAAATCAGAAATATAAAAATAATGAAATATTAAAAAAATAAAATATTTTAAAAGAATAGTTCACACATTATTTTGTATTCTACATTTTATATTACGATGTAGTTTGAAACATTTTCGTTAAGTAATCAATTTTTTAACGATAAATTATTATTTGTAATCCTCTTTACTGGACAATAATAAATATTTTTGCAAAATTGAACAAATTTATATATGAATATAAAATTTTCTGCGATTTAAATTTGGAGATTTAAAGTTTCTAATTATTTATACGTGAAAATAATAAAAGTGATTCCAAAATTATCCGTCTTTATTAAATGCTCTCATATTAATCTCTTCCATAGATAAGAAAATTATTAATACAAAAGCATACTTATATATTTCAAAAAACTATGTACCTTTTTAACTTCATAATCTTGCATACATAAAAATATTTTTGATTTTATTAAGAATGTCTCGCCTAATGTATTATCGTGTAATTATGCGCTATAAGAATTCGGAATTAATATAGAACACTTACAGATTTCTCTAGTTCCTTTTCATCGATGTTGTCCTACTTACCTTATATCACATTTAGTTCTTTTCATTTCTGTTTTGATTGAGACTTGTACAGTTGCAATATGCAGTCGCTGAGGTGAAAGTGACTTTTACGAGCCAATCATACTTTTTATAGAAGATGCTTGCGTATACGTCTGACCTCGATTCTAAAATAATAGCCATTATTATGGATTATTGCGTGTCAAATATTATTTTGACCCTCTTTTTTAATACTTACGTTAAATTGTTCATCATTTACGTGCAATGAAGTATAAAAAATATTCTTGCAGAATTAAATAAATTTATATGTGATTAAAAATATTTTCTATGTTTTAAACTTTGTGGAATTTAATTTTTTTGGAAATAATATGTGATTCTAAAGTTATCTTTCTTTTAAATGCTCTCATATTAATTTTTTTCATAGAGTTTTAATCTACAATAAATTTAATCTATAATAAAAACTATATTAATAAAAAAGAGAAAATTCAAAAAATATTAATAATAAATTACAATTAAATTTTATCTAAAAGAAATATGTATAAAAGTATAAATATACATTATATACACATACATATATATATGTAAAATTTTTTTAATACAATATATTTTTTATTGCAACAGAAAATAATATAAAACTATATATTTAGATTCTTCCAATTCAATAGTATACATATTTTAATTTATATATTAAGATCACAAATAAAATATATTTCTTATTCGCGATGACTAGAAATTTAAATGGAACGAATTTAAAATGCATTAGAAACTGTTCCCATGTCACATACATTCAAAAGAAGTTATTTATGGAGATGCAATCGTAGAGGTTCGCATTTAGATGATCTTATCGATATTCATTACCTGGAGCACTATAAAGGTGTCAATGTATTCTCATATTGTAAGGATGATATTAGACTAATAGATGTTCTATCATCACGTGAGATTTCGACTTTAGCAAGATAGTGTTGTATATATTTCTTATCTGTTCTTATATATTTCATTATGTATTTTAATTTTTGAATTTATCTAAGTATTGATTTTGCAATTTATAAATAATGTTAAATTACCGTGAAAACACAGATATCTTATTTTAAAAATAAATTCTTGAAACATTAAATATCATAAAATTCTTTTGATAAAAATTTCATTATAAGAACAAAATATAACATGTCAATTTTTTTGAAAAATTAGTTATTATTTTATTTATTAATACAAATTATATGTTTTAAGTAAGTTGATCTTATATATTTTTTTATTATCTAATTTTTGAGTGATAATATAGAATTATTATATTTGAAACAATATTTTATTAATATATTTTTGAACTTGTAAGATACTTGTAAGAAAACTTGTAAGTTTTTGTAAGTTTTTATTCTACAAAAAAATGGTTAATTCTTAGTTTTTATTTAATATAGTATTATTTAGTATAGTTTTATTTAATATAGTATAGTATAAAATGATAAGTTTAACAGGACGTAAATAATATTTAATAATAGGCAAAAGTAACATTAAAATTGTTATATCTGTGTCTCAATTTTCTGTGAATTTATCCAGATAAAATTATAACGTAGGAGATTCGCGGAAATTAACATATGTCTATAAACCTTCTGTATGTATGTGTATACTTGCGCTATATAATGCTCTAGTTTGCACTGTTTGTTACATTATCGAGATTTTGAATTATCTGATTGACTCAAACTAACTCGATAAAGTTCTAATTACATTCGATTGTAACAACACATGCACAACTGTATTTGATGGGTATCTGAACATCAATCACGAACTCAAAATATCTCTACACGTTGCGTGATATGTGCGATGTTATTCACGGGATTCTATCTACATAACTAGTATAGTTAAAATATATATAAGATACTATAATGTAAAATTTCTTCTGTACTAACAGATTTTTTTATTCTTAGCTTTAATTTAACGAGCTTGGAAAAATCGATATTTTTTCACAACCATTTTATAATATGATAGTTCTAATTTAATGTTTTAAATAAAAGGATTTTTAAAATAAAAAAAATTTTTAAATAAAAAAATTTGAAAATGTAGATATACCAATCTTACACATGTATTAATTTAATGTGGATTTGTATTTTATTTAAATTTAAATTTAAAAATTTAATATTAATATAATTTAACATCAAAATTAAATAATTATGATAATGATTCCAACACAACATTTTCAAAGGAGAATTTCTCAAAAAATATATTGCTAAAGAAAATCTATGATAATATTAATAATCCTATGAAAAAAGTATAAAATTAAATTTGAAAGTTGACCTTAAATATTATCATTCATCTATTTAACATAGACATAATTCTATTATGAAGCATTGGTTATTGTGATTAGATATTCGTTATTTATAAATAACTAATGCGAATAAGAAAAACAAGCTAAATGGATAATTAATTTTTTCATCATTCGAAATCATCACGTACAGTACATTAATACGTCACAAATTTTGATAGGCAGATAATTGAGTTGATCGATGTCAGTCGGTGAAATTTTTATAACAAATTTATACAAATGCAAATCTACACAAATGAATTAATTTGATATAACTATGAAATTATACAAGTGCTTTGTTACAAAAGCAGAAAAGCGAAATTGTGATAATCTTTGCCATTCTCGACAATACTTTAAAATTCTTCCTATCATAAAAGTAAAAAATAGCTAATATTGTATTACACATTTTAAAATACCACATAAAAAGTTTTTGATTGATTCTTGTTTTAAATGTACTTGATGCGAAAATCTGGAAAATCACGATATGATATTTGATCAAATGATGCAACACCAAACAATTAACCTCGCGAAGTCTGACAGTGAAACGAAGAACACGACAGAAGGAAACGTCGATGATGGCGAAGGGGAGAAATACAGAGCACGAGTGGTAAAGGTCTTCTTAACGCGTCTCCGCTTTCGATCCGGCTCTTAGGGGTGCCGTCGATTCGAAGGGTAGATCCGCGGTCCGTATTAGGGGAGACCCGATATATATATATAAAGGAGGGTTCCGATATAAAGGACTCGTGTTGGGAACGGGTCTCAAGATTCGATCACAGGGCTTTGTCGAGGCTGACAACTCGGTGCAACGGTTGCCAGACACTGGCCGTTTTCGGACATTTTCTCAAGCCCGGAGACCTTAACGATTCATCAGGAGAATTCAGGGCGCGAGTCCTTTGAGAATTCATAACTTTGCCTTGACTGATTACTGTATCGATCCTTGAACCTTTATCAGAAGATAATTGCAGATCGACAGATATATTTTTCCTAGTCATTGTGATTGCTATCTTGTTGATCTCGTCCTGAGATTTTTTGGCCAATTTGATCTTTTTTACATCTTTTCCTATTCTATTTTGACATATACGCATTTAATAAGAACAATCTAATATAATTAACATATCAAATTAAATTTCTTCATAATTTCAATTATTTTGCATCTTTTGAAAACAATTTTTAATGATCACATTTATCGAATTAAAACTCATTCTGGATTAAATAAATACTAAGAAAATATTTTGCCAATCTTATTGGTAAGAAATTATATTAAAATATGTGTATATATATATATATATATATATATATATATATATATATAGACACACACACATACATATATTTTAATATAATTGCTTACCAATATGAGATTAAATTATAATATATTTTTAATATCATAACAAAATATTTTTTTGATATTAAAACAATTTAATTATTCGATTTTTTACATGTATATTCTTTCTCTTTTTTTCTCTTCTCTTTTTCTTCCCCTCTTCCTCTCTCTCTCTTTCTCTTCCATTTTTATGATTAAAGAATGATTAAAAACTTTTTATTATAAAAATAATCTCTTCTTTACATCTCTGTTATAAATTATAATTCATGTAATTGAATTATATATATATATATATATATATATATATATATATATATAACAATTTTCACTCTCCATTTCATAAGGGTTAAGGTATTCAACGACCCTACGTTTATCCGTCATGGGTAGTTGATCTTTTGCCACATTCAGAGAAGAGCTCTTGCTTCTTGAACTATTGCTCGAATTACAGGAAATAAGTCGTATTTTTTCTGCTCTGTTATTATAGAAGCGCGAGAGATCGCCGGGGAAAAGAATGGATCGGCTTCGACGAAGCTTCCGGGATAGCTTTCGCCGACGGAAAGAATCTCACGTACCCGAGTCCAGCAAGCCCCATCAATGGCAAGCTGATGAAAGTGCAGTACGTTCAGCCACGTGCGCTTTTCACGTCAAGGTAAGCATACAATTTTAATGATATATTAAGTATATAAATTAATGGCCAATCGTATAGCAATTATTAAAATGAATAGAATTGATCGGATTTGGCATTGGCCTAATTAGAGCTATGGTTAACATTGTTTTAGCTATTGACATACTTTTTTTCAAATACTATAAATTTATTAATTTTACATTGACATTATTAAATTTTGCATTATTGTCGAATAATTATTGTTTACTTGCAATAATTAATTTCATATAATTATATTATTTGCTTTGAATAATTAATTTTGTTTGGAATAATTGTAATTTTTTATAATTGATTTTTTCTAATGTACCAAAAATATACATCAATTTTAATGTTGAAGATTAATCTTTAAATAAAGAGCTATTGGCCTATTTAAATTTTTAACAGATAATTGAGCTGGATAATTGAGCCAATATGTTTGTGTAGTACCTGGGATGCGTAGAAGTGTTCGAATCGAGGGGTATGCAGGTTTGCGAGGAAGCCCTTAAAGTTCTCCGAGTAAGTATTGCACGTTTTTTGGAATTAATACGATTTCTCTACAAATATATTAATCAAAGATAATAATTTTTGAATTTTTGCCTCTTATAATTATGCTCTATCTACTCAATTAACATTTTACGAAATATAAAATAATTCTATATATAAAAGCAAGCGGATTATTTTTTGAGGTTTTCTTATTATTTGGAACATTAAAGAAGGTTTTGTAACAAGCTGTGCGAAAGTTAGTAGGCGTCATACTCTCCAAATCTTTTGCCTCGACTATATTTAGCACGGCTCACATATAAAGAGTCGACATTGACACCAAAGAAAGTCTGAAAATAAATCGGTGCTCTAAAGGTCAGAGGGCAAATCGACCACTCTAGTGATTCTATTTTGAATTTTTAGAATTCGAGGCGAAGACCAGTTCGGGCGATACTTCACGTATCCGGTGACGGACTGCGCGTTGTAGAGGACGAAACGAAGGGATTAATTGTCGATCAGACGATCGAAAAGGTTTCATTCTGTGCACCTGATAGAAATCATGAAAAGGGGTTCAGTTATATCTGCAGGGACGGTACAACGAGGCGATGGATGTGCCATGGATTTTTAGCATTGAAGGAATCGGTAAGACATAAATCTTTTCATCCTGTTCGCGAATCGGATAAAATTATCCTAATATACAAGAAATAAATTCGTTGATGTATTAAAATTGCAAATGTACACAATATCAGCTATCACTAAAATGTGGCGAAAAACAAATTTATAACAGTTAAGTAAGATACATATTTCAATAAACAAATTTCAATTAAATGAAAAATTCAATTAAATGTCTTTCACACATTATTGAGAAATATACCAAAAATAATTTGCTGTAATGTTGTAATTTTTATTGAGAAGAGAATTGTAAAAACTTTAATATTTAAAATAAAACTGTCGTATATTTTTCTATTAATTGAAATTTGTATTATGTATAGTTTTTCTGTTCGTAATGCATTTTTTCCTATTTTGTCTAAAATAAAATAAACTGTACAGGACACATAAATTTTTAGAAGACCTTCATAATGAATAACGAAGATATTAATTTCAAGATATTCCTTTTTATGAATTTTTTATGAATTTATCATTTATTATTCAAGGGGGAAAGATTGAGTCACGCAGTGGGTTGCGCCTTTGCCGCGTGTCTGGAAAGGAAGCAACGACGGGACAAAGAATGCGGAGTTACAATGACTTTCGATTCAAAGACTTCCACCTTCACGAGAAGCGGCAGCTTCAGGCAACCTAGTCTCACGGAACGATTGCAGGAATCACGCGATCGTGCAGTAGGTAAGTGTCGAGAGAGATTATTGTTTATAAATGTCTACTTTCATAATTATAATTCAATGCGCACGGAAACGCAATCTAAGAAATATGGTTTTGTGTGAATATCATTCTCTCTTTCTTATTATAAATGTGATGTATTCATCAATAGTCGTACTTGAAAGAAAATTAAAAATATTCGTATAAATATGATTAAAAATTATCATAATATTATAAATATATTTTGGCTTAAATATTGTATTCCTCTACTTTATTATATCTTAAACGTATGTTTTTTTTCAGATGTTCCTCCGGTCAAGCAGGTGTATAATCCCTTCGCAATCGAGAGGCCGCACGCCACTCCGTCTATGCTCGAACGACAGGGTTCTTTCCGAGGTTTCACGCAGCTTAATCAAGCATCCCCATTTAAAAGGCAGCTCAGTCTACGAGTCAATGATCTTCCTAGTAATCTGGAACGCACACGTAGTCACAGCCTCGAGCCGACGGATTTGTCGCGAATGCCATCAGCTCTTTCGCACATTGTACCTTTGAAACCGCCGGGTGAGTGTTTATGGCCTTATCTCATTTTGTTTTAGTTCCTAATCTTATCAAACAACTAATGAGCGAATCAGCTCTATACGTTATACGCAAGTCCATAAAATGTGATTATATGTGCTACTAATTTAAATTGTTCTTGACTGCTGAATAATGATGTGCTTCCCTGTTTTTTACAACAGAGTTCGAAGGATATGACGAAGGTCATTACTCCTTATTCTGTTAATCCCCCTTTGTTGCCTGCTCTTCGATGTATTCTTAAACGTGCTCGTTTTTCGTACACACAATATATCCCGTACAACTGCGTTAACAGACAAAAACAGATTTCACGAAAATGTGTAGCTAGAATCATCGTAATCATGTTTCACTTCCTACGTGATATTGTGTTCGTGCTTGAAAAAATAACATTCAACATCATCGTATATACTTCTTCACTTTATTCCGACACGCGTATATTTATACATCCTGTAGCATGCCTCTTGTACTATGCATCCCAGCATCACGTTGCAAAATTCGGATTGCGATTAAATATACTGTTGAACTAATCTCTTCTGTTTTTTCATAGTGAGTCCAATACCAGAAATATCTCCCGGTGGCCAAGATAGCGTCTCTGCGATGTGTCAGCAACTTTCTCGAGGGCTTTCTCTGCTTTCGAGCAGCGACGACTTTGGACCATTGCCGCCCCAACTTACTGCGAGCTCCGTCGCTAAACAACTTTTCACGAGCATCACCGCTAACTCTCCTCCAGGTATAATTTTCCGGAAGCTTATCGAGCTCGTTTTAATTGTCTAGTTTAATCAATCGCGATGACATTTAAAGAATTGTTTATTTTTGTTAATTTCTATCATAATTTTCACATCACGATTGCATTCTTTGCAGTAACGAGTAGCAGCTCGTTGGACGAGATGAAACTGCAAAACGGTCCCAGCATTAATAACAACAACGACAAAAGCGACGAGCTCAGCAATTTGAATCATGTTGGGCCCAGCTGGCAAGAGTCGGCATCCCCTGTTCTCGCGTCGAACCATAGGCTCACTCCGCTTCTTAAAGCAAACAACTTGAGTCCCGTTCTTCCAAGGACGAACGCGCCCACTCCGGTCGTTATGAGCACACCAGCACCTGTTTCTTCTGCTGTAGGTGCTTTTGGCACACCACCGTCAGCAGCAAGCCCCGCTTTTAGCACAGCTTCTACGTCCTCTTTGAGAAATACGCCTACGCCGGCTGCGAACAGATCACCGATACCATTAAATTCGGCAATGACACCGAAAACAAGTTCTCCTAGTGCCAGCGTAGCGTCCGTCTCTTCGGCATTATCGACTTCGACCGACGTCGCCCAAGTTTCATCGGCAACCGGTGTTTCGACAGCTTTAGTAAGTTGAACATACTTGCAGCAGTACAAACAGGTTTTTCATTTGAAGAAGTTCTTTAGAATTTTGTTAAAATTAAATATTCAAATAAATATTCTTCATATTGTTTTAAATATTTCTCAATCAATATTTTAGTAAAATATTTAAAAAATAATATATGTGTATTTTATAAAAATGTAATGTATATACTTTTATCAAATCGTCAGAATTGAACAATCTTCGAACAAATCTCACGAATAAAACAAAACTTCATTGAAGCATAATATAGTGCTAATCTTTGAAAACATTTTGCTTTTATATTTGTAAGATCGAATATTCAATTCACCCATTTCCATCCTCTTGAGAACTTTTATAATTTCCATTATTTCCTGCAGCCAATATACAAAAATCTTTTTTTTCCATTTGGTCTATTGTACGTATAATATCCTACATAAATACTCAGGAACGTCTTCTCACGAGTTTCTCTATTCAATAGGTACAACCGCTTTCCACGGCAGCCGGTTTGCCGAAACCAGAACAATGGTTGGGTAGTATAACCGGCTCTGTACCATCGCCGGTACCGCAGCAGGTACCTGCCAGTCCTCGGCGAGCACCTCCGCTTCACGCCAGGGCGCTTTCGCTTGGATCAGCCGCGATGGGCCAGGCTTCCAGAGGAGGACCATCCGATCCCTTCGATGTCGAATGGGCGGAAATCGCCGCCAGAAATCTGCGGCAATCAACCACGACGACGAATCCTTTTATTATGCCGAACGCGACCCAGGCGTTTCAGGTGCAGTTGTAGCGTCAGGAGTTCATTAACAACGTCGCCAAGTATTTCCGTTCGAACACATAGCGGCAACAAACACGTTCGCGTTTCGACATCGAGCACGATCGAAAATACTACACGTGAGCTGCCGTGTCTTCGAATCGACCTCGGATGCCGTCGAATGCTATCGCGTGCATAATACCGCGATCGAGCATCCGGTTGGATGGTACGAGTTCTCTCTCGACGGGACCCAAAGAGAAGTCAGATCCCGAAAAAGAGTAATGATCTTTCTCTTATCGAGTCGGCATTTAGTAGCAACGACAGTAGCAGCGAACTTTAAACCAGCACAAAGAAAATATCAGCGTAAATTACTTTATAGATAGATAAATATACGCGCACAGCCTTAACGACCTCAGTAAAAATAAAAAATGGTACACGCATAAATGCATAAAAGCAAACGTTCGGGAGATGACGTGACAGGAGATACACAGTTTCACGCACCGAATAATAACAATGGCTTACAAGCTCGTCAGCCGATTATAAGGAGAAGCAATAGATGTCGCGAAATATCAAAGGATTTCCCGACAGTATCGATAATTATATTCAATGTCTGTCACGCGATATATCATAATTGGATATTCCAATTATCTTGAGTAGAGTTAGGCTCGAACCGCGAGCGGTTATCGTCGTTCTGCATGAAAAACGAAATTGTATGCACCCAAGAGATTATACTGCACCCTTAACGATTTTTTTCTTTTTCAAGAGAGAAAATTATGCGTAGTGTAGTCGCTCTTCGTGATCATGTCTCGCGAACTGGATCACGAAGTGAGATAATTGTACCTTTCGCAAAAGAGGAATTTGCATTTCCGGCGGGCTCACCCGGCTCAGACAAGCACTTAGATAGACGAATGACGTTTCACCATACGTGAAATGTCATTATGCAGGTGGATTAACATCCGCGTGAGGGACTGTGATATCGATGGGAAGTGGCCAGTACTTAAGCGAACAGGGTCGAAGAGAAGTATCGTGAAGAACTTGCTCAAGGTCGTCGTGCCGCGCGATAATAGAGAATAAGAGCGATCGTGAGCTCGGGTACCGCGGACTTTATCGTCCTGTATAGCCGGCAGAAAACACCCATATAGATTACTTAAATAAAAATTAGCTGTTGAAGATTATAGCGAAGATATTGTCTTACATTATCGTCGTCTATTATATACACACACACACGATCGTGTTGCATTTATCGTAAAGACCGAGGATCGTGGGATGATGAGAAAATTCTCGCACGAGGACAACGCTCGCGGAAAGATTTCCTCGAGGGTCTTTCCTCGACGGTGCTTCCGCTCTGTAATAGCAACAGCTGTGCGAAAATCGTTCGCTGAGTCGATCCTCGAAATAATGCGAATTCATATCTATGATCTAATTGCAATCAAGTGCAAAGGAGTTTCCTCAGTCCCGTATAGAAATTGATCGCGTTTCGCGAGATATCAGTATTGCGCCTCTAGCAGCTTTCAGTCTTTCAAATTAACGGCTGCACTTTCGGTTTTTCGAAACGGATCGAGGGTAAACGTCGAGGAAGGCCAAGGCAGATAATCACAAGAGGGATAATTGAGGCGTGCATGTGTGTATGCATTGTATATAGATTAATTATTTAAAGTATGAAGCGACAGTGTAGGAACATGAGGGAATGTATGAAAAAATTATAGAAAGGAAAAGAGAGAGAGAGAAAGAAAGAAGAAGAAGACATAATGGAATCAGTTAGTAAACCGGCGACTCAGCAATGATGCGAGAGAAATTCTTCCTAGAGTTTAATCGAAGTGTAATAATATGTTATAAATATGAGTTTCGGGGATTATATGAAGAGAAGACGCAACAATATTGCATATGAGATCTGCGTGATTTCTAATTTATTTGCGGATTTTATTATACAGCATCCTCCTTTTCTTGAGTTACTTTTAAGAATAGCAGATTGTCATAGATTCGCAGTCATTCTGATAAGTATGTACGTATATGTACAATACTACGATATATATGTAGACATTCCTGCAATACTCCATACCGAGATATATATATATATATTTACGCGACATGAGTTTTTTTAATCGCGAGATTTGATTTCGACGCATTAAAATCGCATCCAATATAATTTATTTATTTATTTCGATATAATCACGCTGCGAACATGAAGCTACCTATATCGATATTCTTCCACACGGCAAATACTGTTTAAGAAGTATTACCGCTTTGATTGCGTATAATAAGATCTTAATCAGATAAATGATTTAAAAGAAATTATTATTGGCGATTGTGGAAGTGAATGATATGCATCTATTTCTGCGAGAGAAATTTTTGCCGTCATTGTTGCGAGTTGTTTAGCGAAAATGAACTTGGTTTTTCGAGCCACCTTCCGTCCGTCCCGAAAATCAAAAGGTAACAAAGAGATAACAAAATTAAAAGCGCGAAGAAATTTAAACGAATACTGTAAAGCAGCAGCAGCAGGGAATGATCGTTGAGTACTTATAGCGGTACTTATCGAAAAAGAATATTGATTAATCAATGTACTTAAATATTAATACATGTAGAGAGCTCGTTGCTGACGATATCGACGCACATCGTCGATCACTTCGTCTTTATTTGTTTTTTTTTTTTTTTGTAATTTTTTCCTCGAAATAGTTTTTTCGTTATTTCATTCATTTCCTTAAGAAAAAGAGAGAGAAAGAGAGAGAACGAGGAAAAATATGTACATAAGCAGCATAGTAATTCGTTATAACATTATGACGTTTATTTACGTACTTACTGATTTTTTTCCTTTTACGTTTCTTGGTCGATGTATGCTAACATGGTTCATTTGACTAGGATCGAAAAGGAGTGATAGGCGTCTTGGCTGATATTATA
Organism: Camponotus floridanus; assembly: GCF_003227725.1. Classification (NCBI taxonomy): domain Eukaryota; kingdom Metazoa; phylum Arthropoda; class Insecta; order Hymenoptera; family Formicidae; genus Camponotus; species Camponotus floridanus. Next base: position 781,527 of record NW_020229839.1, read on the forward strand.
TCCATTTCTATGATGCTTCTGCGACTTCTGGGCATTTGATGTTTTTTTCTTTTGTTATAACTTTTAATGAAAGAGTCTCGTTCGTTTGTATCCATCTTTTTTATCGCGCCTGGAAAAGCGCGGGGGATCAGCCAAGACGTGTTCCGGTGTCTCGTTCGACTGAAACAGATGAATGCATTTAGAAAAAATGGATAACAGAAATAAACTTACACACATCTACATATCCAGAGAAAGAGATGCCGGGACAAGAATATATAGGCAAATATATGCACCGCGTGCCAAATTCAAAAGTGCAACCGCGTTGCCTGCCAATTGGTACATCGCGCACGCTTCCGTGGTTGTGTTGTACATAGTGTCGCCGGTCGATTCCTGGATCACAACGTACGACTTAATGCGTGTATATTTCGTAAAAGTATCCTTGTTCATTTTACATTGTATCTGCCACTGTAAAAATACGATTTATTATATAATATCTGTTGTGATTATGAACAGGCCTTTTATTTCTTTCGCGAAATATATCTCCGCACTCTTTTCAAGTCAATCTCTTTCCAGTCTCAATAAAAAATGCGATATTTATCTTTATAGCGACCAAACAAGATGGAGAAGAGGAAAAAAATGGTAATTTGTAATAATAAATATGATATTCAGGTCTCAATAGCGTGAAAATGATTGAAAAATATTCGTTTTTTCTTCGAATTACGCGAATGTCAATATTGTCAATATTGGTTTCTAATATTTTATTTTTGAAAAGACAAAATATATATTTATTCTTGATATATTTATTAAAATATGAAACTATTGAAAAAAATATATATAATATATTTGATGAATGTTACTAATATTTATTGTTCATAACAGTATTTTTTTAGATAAAACAGGAAAATTTTTCAACATGTAAATGAACAAGTTATATTTCTTTTATATGTAACTTACAGCTACATGCCTATTAAAATGATAGCACACACACACAATCTATGTATAATTGAATATATATTAATGTCTACTACGAAATGTAAGAAAAGAATGTGTTTTTTATACTTATATGTGTATCAAAAATTTTGAAAGAAATGACCCGACTTTTGGACCAGATTTTTTGTTACAACTGCATTCATTCTTTGGAATGATTCAAAAATCATGTTTGAAATTTTTGTGTATTATTAAAAAAAAGGTAATTAAATGTTTTGTTTTTTTGTGGCATCCTATATATTGTTAATATTATTATTGTTGTTATTGTTGTTGTCAATATATTATTTTTTATAACTCAAATGAAATGATATAAATATAATACGCATCATATATAATATAAAAATGACATGATTTTATTAACGTGATTAACACATAAAAGATCTCATATATGCTGAAGTTAAATATAATTTAATATAATTTGATTGTCACACTGATCGATATAAGAAATTATTTTTATTCATATATTTAATAAATATTAATATTAACTGAAACTTTAAATATTTCTGTAATATATATACAAGAAAAACAAACTGATATGGATGAGGAAAATTCTTTGTACCTTAATCATATTATTAAAATAATTTGTAACGCAAAAATTATTAATATGTAGAATAACCTAAAGAGCACTGCATATGTTTATTAGAATATCGATAAGAAGTTCAAATTATGTCAAAAAAGATTTGCTATCGTGATCAGTACAAGCTTAATCAAATACTCGAGCAAGTAAAAGCTCTTTCAGACGTAGTGGACGAACTTAGGATGGCGTTAAACGATTTGAAGAAGGCATCTCTCAACGTGAATCATCAGATAGGTTTTTTTGAATCTACAAAGAAAAATAACAAAGTTGATTATGTCAAACCGACTATATTGCGAAATATAAAAACATATTTTAAAAATAATGGAATTTGCACAAGGATCGAAACGTATCGAGCCGCAAAGAATACTCAGGTTATTCAGGTACTCAGGTATTCATAAAATATATTGGACAATGATCTTTTTAATAACAATAATTACACAACATTTGCTACGATTACAAGAAAATTAAATGTCATATATTTGTATATTTTTTATTATAGAAAAGTAGAAGTAGAGATAGCGCTGAATTTTTATTACATATAACTTACAAAAAAATTTATAATTTATCTTCTTATACAAACTTAAATGCATTTCAATTTTTTATATAAGTTTTTGTTATATCTTTTGACTTAAAAAATATTTTTGTCGTAAATTGTTAGAGAAATGGAAAAAACATTATGAATATATTTGTTGTAACATGTTACATAAATGTCAAACACATTATGATGTTGGTTATTAGACTTGTTGCTCAACTTCTCTAAATTATATGGTTCACTGTAAAAGAAAAAAAGATCATAAATCATCGGCACATATAAGCAAATCCTCAACGATATACGATGGTCTGAAATTTTGTAAGAATAAAATTATAAAAAACATACAAAGCATTCGAAAAACTCGACGATCCTTGAAGAGCACTAAGCACGAATGTGTGACATCCAATCAACAGCAAATTTGCGTTCTGCAAAAAGAGGAAAAACAGAAGTCACTTAAAGATACAAGAGACGAAGAGATAATTAAAGACGCTGATATCAGCGAAGAATTAAGTAATTCAGCAGACACGTCATTTACAGCTGATACTTCTACACAAACAGAGATCACTATATGCTCATGGCAAGAAAACAATAAAAATTTATCCTATCTTCCATGTCAAAATGTGATAGAAAATAGCACGCAAATGAACCCGTTATCAATGATAAGCAATGATCGTTTTGCGATTCCTTCAAATTGCTTCATAAGCGAATTATCGAAAAATCGCGCGAAACAAACATTCTTGACAAATAAAATAAAAAAATATAAAAAATGTCCATGCAAGGAACAATGTCCTTATTCATTATATAAATTGCCATGCAACAAATATAAATGCAGTACACCGGAAAAGAAAATAGACAATAAAATCAACGGATTGACACTAGAGTGCTTAAATTGTCAGAGAAAGAATAATTTTCCGACATTTATAAATGTTGATACAGCGCAAGAGAAAAATGATAGAAGTTTCGCGGATTTTTCACCTGTTAAAATTGGCATAGATAAATCTTCGATTTCTTCGCTATCAGTGGATTTTGAAGTTAAAATTTCCAACGATCATCGTAATTCGGAAAATATCGATGAATTCTCCAAGCGAAGAAGAGCCAGAACGTATATTGTAAACAAAAAGAGTATAAGAGAAAATGACTTAATTAAAAATTTTAAAAACGAGACTGAATCATCTTTCAATATAATTTCCTTATGGAAACATATAAATGAAAAAAAGGAAAAAATTGATGAAATAATAGAGGTAAATTAATACTGATGATTTTACTCGATTTAAAAAAAATCTCGATTTAAAAAATCTCATTACAATTGAGATCATTTTTATATACTATTACATGTTTTATTTGCAGAACATATTATTACAAAAAACATATCTAAATCCTGAAGAGACTCAACAAGAATATCAAAAATATAAAACGGAGGATTTTATCGATGATCATTGATTATTAAAAAAGAATAAACAGGTTCAATGTTTTATTTCTGCATTACAAATTCCGATATTAAATAGAAAGATATCCATAAAGACTTCAAATCTAAAGTTTCAACAAAGTGATAGCCTAGATCAATCATGCTCAAAAACGAACAAGACGAGACATACTAGTTTTCCTAAAACGATAACTCCGAAATGGATGAATGCACAAGCGCAAACCAGCAAATGCTCGTATTTTAATTATTTAGAAAATAGACTGTCGTTTTTAAATATGCTAGATAAATATGCATGATTATGCAAGTGTAAAAGATATGAGCAAGATGAATGAAAATGTAGAAAAAGATATTCCGAAAAAAAATAATACTTGCATTATCGAGATGGACGTTTCATCATCGAAAATAATTTGACCTAAAATCAAGAGACATAATATTACATATATTTATTCTGCAATCCAGACTAGAGAAGCTATTAATGCTCACTTGAAAGAATCTTTGAGTCAAACATGTGACCAAACTGACTGGCGAATTTGGAAGTCCGTAAAAGCATCTTGTCCATTTCATTGTAATTACATCTCCGCTGACAAGTATAAAAATCCCATGTCTTTTTTTATTAATTATCCTCATTTTTCATCTAAAACACTGAATTTTGAAATGAGTAGTATATCTGGCAGACTTTAATTCTCTTGAAAAACTCGAGGATATTACTTGATATATTCATAATCGTAATATTATATTATTGTGTGCTTTATCATTCTTGGCGTTTTCTTATTTTTGATGATTAATGATTAGAAATAGAAATGATTATATATATTGCCGCCAAATGTACACCACATTAATTAAAATATAATTTATTGTAGTTTTATAACACATTATTTTTGAGAATATATATGTGTAAACATATATAAACATACATTTACAAAAATGCATTTATACAAATATTATTCAATATTTTTCTCACATATATTATGGATTCGAAAAAGAATATACACTGACATTTCCTGATAATGCATTGATTAATTGATATTACTTAATAAAAGCAATTTTCTTCTATCTATAATATAGTTTAAACTTAAAATATATGTATGCGTAAATGAATACATTAAAAATATATATACTGAACAAGATTTAGTTTTGTAATAATATTGAAAATACATTATATAAATCTGATACACACATATTTTATTTATGTTTCGAATTATATATCTCGTGGATAAATGGAAAAATTTTAACATAATTTAAGGTTATGAGAAAAGTACTATGCATATATTATATAAGAACATAGACGCATTAAATACAATGGCGGACGACTTTGTTTAATATTATTTATCATGAATTAATGTCGCAATGCTCCTAAATTCAATCTTAGATATTTGAACAAAAATTTAACACATTTTACGCGCTCGTAACATTACTTAAATATAAAAAGGCAATATTCTTTCATTATAAAAGAAATGCAATGTTATAAATTAATCACGCATGTAAAGAATTACACACACACACGCACACACACACGTATATATGTATATATAGAAATAATAATTGATTTCAAATATCCAGATTGAATTTTTTAACGTAATTACCATATATTTCATAATATAATATATACACATTGAAATACATAAATATATGAGATAATTTATACATACCGCATGATTTTACAAGAGATGCTACAATTTTGCATATCTATTGGAAATATATGTCATGTGTTTTGCACGATAGAACTTAGAAATAAAGAGAGAACCTCAATAATATAAATTAAATTTTTCTGCAAAAGGTATAAAAAAGTACAAATCTCATCGATGAAACATCAATGAAAGATCATTTAAGCTTTGCGAGAAATTCTTTTCTCTGATATTTAAAAATAAACTCATATAAGAATTAATGGAAGAACAATATAGTCGATGTGACATATTTTAAATTTATGTCATTATCGTAATAAAGCCAAGGAAAACAATTACCATTAATCGATCGACGGATATATAAAGATCTAAACGAATCTTATTAAAGAGTTAAGCTATATGCGCACATAAATGTGTGAACGCTGAAAAACAATAAGTCTATGGAAATTATTAACATAATGAAAGTTATTTCTTATCATTGCAATCCCAACAGGTACCGTTTCGCGAATTTATCAATTGTAAATTCGTCAATTGATTCTGATTACATTTTGGACGCTATTTGTTTCACATTATTTTTATTACTCACACTTTAAAGTTTGGATTTGTTCTTCGAGGCATTCCGTAGTAGATTCCACGAAAGTTTTATTCATAATTTCATACACTTGCTCCATAAGCTTTGGAAGATCGTCTTTGGTCAAACCCGCGGTAGGAATAGGCGGTAGAACTGTAATATAACTAGTTCCTAAAATAGAAAGTTTTTCTTTTAGAGAGATTTGTAATGTATAAGAGAATTTAATTATATATGTACTATATAAGAGAAAAAAATTCTTAAAAAATACAGAGATTTAATATTTATTTTTAATTATTCAGTTCATTTATAAAAAGTATTTATCTTCTTTATTTTTTATATACCTGAATAAAACCTCTTTAATTTTCCATCTAAGAAGTAATATTTTGACACAACGACGGGTTGAATTGGCATTTGAGATTCAATCGCGACATGAAAAGCGCCTTTTTTGAAAGGAAGTAACGAATTACCCGAATGCCGATGTCCTTCGGGAAATAGAAGAAGTCTCCGCTAAAAAATTCAATCAAAAATATTAATACATTTTTCGTAAGATTTATTTAAAATAATAATCTAATTATTTATTGATCGAAAATAAAAATAAAATAAAATAAATTTATATATAATTTATGTGTATATATATATATATATATATATATATATATATAATATGTTCATTTATATATTTTCCATACATATTCATATTAGATAATTTAAATAATTTATTCTTTAGTTATCTTAGATATTTTGTTGGAGAACTTTGAACAAAAATCACCTTTGCCAAACGAATAGATTCCGCTGTAGCGTTAATAATTCGTTGAGCTTCTTCAACGTTTTTTCTGTCGATAAATACTGTTCCCCAAAGCCAAGTCGCGAGACCGAATGGTCCAAGGTACATAATCTCTTTTTTAGAAATAACAGTGCAATTCTCCATCGCTAACCATAATTCACCTAAAACTATATTGACTAGTTTTATTATACGTATCTCTATTATTTTTGATAAAAGATATGTCTTCTTATATTTGCAACACATTATTTTCTCAGATTTATCAAAATATTCTTTTTCTTAACGTAACGAAGTAAATTTAGAGAACATTTGTAATAACTGATTGTAGTTACCACAAAGATCTAGGGAACTCTGATGATTGATAAGCACGACACAGCCCGAATCTTTGAGGATGTTCTCTTTACCACGAAAACGAAATTTGATTCCAATGATCTTCGCAACTCTTACTACACATCTGGCTGGCATTCTGAAAGATTTTATTATATATATATATATATATATATATATATATATATTTCACACGCATATGTTATAATCAAACCATAGTACCGTGTAGGCGCTCTAAAGATTGAGTGATCAATCGTGTGCAACCAAGTGTCTTGGTAAAGACCGAAATAACTTTGTATTTCCATTTTTGATTAATGTACTTTAATATCTATACTAGTATTGACTCAGAGTGATTAGCATAATTAATCAAAGTCAAAAATTAAAAATAATCACTTTATCTTTGGTTAATCAATTCCAAGGATGATTATAATGAGGATATTTAAGTCCGACATATGCCTTGTACATGCATATTTTGACATAAAAAAAAATTATATAACATATTTATTACATAACACATTTCGTGTTATATTTTACCAAAGGTAAATTTATAAACTTATTCCGCAGTTGATCGTTCAATCCTAGACATGCTTGTGCTACGATGTTTTGACTATAACACATACACATATTTATATTTATGTTTCATATTTCAGGCTTAAAGATTTGATTTTATTCACATATATGAGAACTTACAGTGCATTTTTCCAGCTACCGATTCGAAACAGCATGAATGGTATCCATAATCCTGCAGCTAGTGCGCTCGCTACTATGAAGAAGATGAACTTCGCTCGATATCTCACTCTCTCGCTCAAGGCACAAAGCATCACAAAGAGAAATATCAAGGCAATTCCGCTTGTTGTATAGATGCCGCATAATACACTGATATTGTAACATTAATTATATTGTGCATTAAATTTGCGTGATACTTAAAAATTAAAAATTAACAAAATATTAAAATTAAAATTCACAAAGAAATGAAATCATAAAAAAATTATATCTAAATAAAAGAAAATCTATATAACTTGTTCTTTATTCATAACTATGGAAAAATAATACGTTTTATTTTTAAAAAGTTTGCCTCAAAAGAAAACCACGTTCATTTTTTTTTAAGGCTTATGTATAAGAACTCATGTGCATCGTTGCACACTTATGCTTATAAATTTATTAGTCATCGTCATCGTCGTCGTCGTTGTCGTCGTCGTCTCTCTCTCTCTCTCTCTCTCTCTCTCTCTCTCTCTTTCTCTCTCGCTCTCTCTCTATTTATCGTTAATTAAAAGTTTATAAAAAGGTTTTAGTTAATTAAAACATACTTTTAATAGTTGTAATGTTAAGGCAAGATGATGTACACGATGATATATACGATGATATATACTTTGATGTTTTTATGCAAATCTTTTTTTCTCTTTCCTTAGTGATTTGTCTGCGAGTTAAAGTTGGAAGGTTACTACTATTCTATATGATTTTTATTTTCCTAATTTGTTTGCAACAATTTAAATTGTTCACAAATAACTGTTCCGTGTGTGATCACAAAGATGATCAGAACTGATTATTACGTAAACTTTTTTTATGTATACATAATATCATTAGATAAATTGTCGGATCGAAAATCTTAGTTTTGTCTGAAATACTTTTAAAATAAAAAATTTCTGATGTAAATAAATGCTTAAAAACATGAATATTAATATATTGATTGCCATGCAAATTTTAATTTTACGTTTTACCGTGAAGGCCACAGTATATTTTCTATTGTTATAAGCATGTAGAGTAAAAATATATTGAGGTAAAATATTGAGTAATATTATCAAAGATTATATCCTTAATAATAGTGCGTTAGTTAATAATAGTGACTAATAGTCATTCATGATCACTGAAGTCACATTCGTTCTCTTTTATAAAATCCAAATCCGATTAGTTGCTTTATGTTTCAAATCGCATAACTTCATTAATTTTTCAATTCGATACAGATTCTTTCTTGTTATGCAATTACTAGGCACAATATATAATTATATAATTAAATGCTTATTAAACCCATTTATTTTGTTATACCTTATTTTGTTATATCAACTGCATAACATTAATTTCTTATTAGTTATTGCGAAAATTGCAAAACATAGATATAGAGAACTTTCCTACTTGGTTTAACTCGCTACACAGGAAAGGTGATGTGATTAATTTCTATATTATAAATACATAATTAAGTAAATTTTTAATTTTTTATGTGTTCAATAGCGCACTTTTTACTTTATACTGTTATCTAATTATTGTATTTACATTATTTAAAATTGTTTGTTCGATGGTATTTATTTTATTGTAATTACTTTTAAATTTGGGCATAGATGGCCATCATCAACAATATTAACAATATTAACAATATTTAAGAATAATAGCTGAAAATTAAATCATTTCTATTCCTTATAATTTTAATCACTCCTATTTTTTCCTCTATTTCGTTCTTGTTTAATTAAATATTATATATTATGTACATATATATATTTATGTACATATATAGATTTATAATCAATATTATTCGACATATTTTCTTGAAAATTAATTATAAAAATATAAAACTATATCTATATCTACACATAGCATATATAAAACATTGAAATTCAAATCATGATTTATATATTTTAAACAGTATAATTTTTTTATAAATTATAATTAACATTGTGACTTAGACTTGAAGACAATTTTTAGTTAATATACATAATCGATTTTATCATTATCGACAACTAATCGCGATACGCAAAACAAGATGATAATTCAGTTTTTCTATTCGTTTAAAGTTCAACTTCTTTTAACATATTTATTAACCATTGTTTTCTAATATTATCGAAAGAAGCTATTCAAACATAATCTTTAATTACATGTAGATGCGAATGTGTGAACTTTGTACTTTGTATCCTTATATTGTTGAGAGACTAAAAAAATAGAGATATCACATGAAAGTGCTTATAAACAGATATATATTTTTACATATCAAATAGATAAAAAAATTAAATTAAGAAATTATTTGCTTATAAAACTATAATGCATAATATGTATTATAATTTGAACTATATAATGTATAATACATATGCATAATAGGTTAGTTTCATAATTAATATAATCTTGTTGTTAGTTTAACTCACTCTTTGTCTCTTTCTACAGGAAGAGTTAGAAGGAGATAAAGAGTGAGTTAAACTAAGATTAAAGTTAAACGCGGTTGGTGAAATCAGGCATTAATGTAAAGTATGTTGTAAGTAAATAATTGAAAATAAAAAAGATTTTATTTGTAAGATTTTTTAAAGATTAACAATGGTATTTTATATTATATATATATATATATATATATACTTGTTTATTCAAATTTAATTATTTTAAAATATCAAACTATACTTATGTATCAAATAAATATAGTTATGTATGTTATTATAGTATCTACAATAATTTATATTATTATTATTGATATTTTAATAATATATCACTTGTTTTATATAAATTTTATATTTCTTTTATTTTTGAGTAAATTATATAATTTGTGAATTATTAAACAAAAAAAACTAAAATTTAATACACAGCAAGTTGTAATATTTCATGAAAAAAATAATAATTATATGTGACAAATAAAATCTTAAATTAATAAAATTCATATTATTCATGAATAAATTTTATTATATTAAAAATCTTGTGAAAAGCATTTATAAGTTTTGTTTTTTTAACCAACGACATATTAATATTATAGAAATTTTATTTATATTTTTATTTATATTTCATTTTTATTTTTATTACTTCCATTTATAGAAAAGTTATAATTCCCATTTTTCAAAATAAATATAATTGTCCTGGAAATCATTGATACAATAAGAATGGAAAAATAAGAATTATAAGAACAAAAGAAATAAGAACAATAAGAATTATTGTTATATCTTCTATAAAATGTGCATCTGATAATATTATAATTAATTCATTGTATGTTCATTAACTGACTCATTGTGATATGCAAGAAAATGAAAGTTCCCCAATAAGCAATTATATTTTCTCAATCCTTATGTGATAGTGTCATGACAATCGTTGATTAATTTAAATCATTCCACACTTCTATTTTAACCATGTAAGGTCAGGTCATCTATATTGCAAAGTAATCTCTTCGTATATTCTCCTTAGATAAAAATACCATTTGATTCTATATTTCCGCTCTTTTATTCATATTACATAATTTCGCTATTTTCTTGTGAAGAGTTCACTACGTTTCTTTACGCGATTCAAAATTTGTTAAATAAATGTTTAAAATTATTTCGGAAGTTATTCGAGAATTTTTTTAAATTTAAATATTTTATTTGCGTTGTAATACCTAACTTTAAATTTATCCGAAAAATAATTGAGTTGTATTTTTTAACAACTCCTTATAGTCAAAACCATATTTTTTGATCATACAGATCCCGATTACAATTCAAAAGAAAGATAAATTTGTAAATTTTTAATATTGCATTGATATTTTGCATTATATAAATATATTTAATTTATAATGGAATTGCGAAACAGTTATAATTTCTAAGATTTGAATTTCAATATTATATTCAAATAATTGGAATATACTTCCTTTAACTGTGATATTTAAATATACGGTAACATTTATTTCAAGATAAGATTATGGTTCAAGGTAAGATTATGATTTGCAGTATATTCTATTAGAAATTTAAAATTAATTATATATTTTCTAAACCAACTAACTTAATGTTAAACTTCATTATTAATATTTGTAAAATTAAAACCATTTTTTCATTTAAAGAAAGTTACTTAAATTTTTAAATTGTATATTTTTTCAATATATCCATTTTTCAGAACTTTACATTTTAAATCAATCGTTAAATATCAATTTTGTGTGTGTGTGATTAATTTCAAATTATTTAAACTAAACTATCAATAGATAAATAACATAAAATAGATAGAAACATGTCTTGTGCAATCTGATAAAATAAGTGAAAGTGTTTTCAACTTGATAAAAGATATATGTTTTCCTATTATGCACAAAATTGTGCAGCATATGAATTAGATCGATTTATTATTATAATAATGATTTATTATTATAATAATGATATTATAATAATGATAATCTTAAAATAAGAGAAAAATTAGAGATATTGGTATAAATGTGATAAAATAATTGTATCTGTTTGTAATATATAGTATTTTCACAATATATATTATGACATAAATACAACAAATTATCTCTTAAAGTAAAAAGAGATAATGAGAGATTTCATGAAATTACTATTTCTTGCTATTATATTCATCGCAATAATATTGCAGCTCCAATCTTCTATTTATAATGTGAAGTAAATAAATAATTATCATAGATATTACGTAGATCATTCGATCGCACTAGAGGTCAAAATTCTTCTTGACCGTTACTCAAGTCCTTTACTCTTTCAGTTGACGAACGCGTCAATTCATTCGTTAAAGGTTAAACGATTTCATTCAGTAAGTTTCAATTTGAGTCAAATTGTTAAGATAATATCTTGAGATACTTTAATTTTTTAAATTCATTATAATTCCTGTTTTCTATATCAAGTTCATAATAAACATAGAAAATTATTATATCGATTCAACCATTTATTATTTATTATTTAATGCGTTGAATGTAAAAACAATATAAATAAATAAAATATATTATCTTACGATAATATTTTTGATGATGAATGATTTACTATTTTGAAAGATGAAAGGTAATTAATTTCCTGAAGCAACACATTAACACGTAATATATATGTGCAAAGTATCAAGTACAACATGTGGAGAGCAGTGAGCAACATAGTCCGATCGAAATTCAAGGAACATAGTCCGATCGAAATTCTATACATAATTGAAATATATACTCACACCAGTGGAGATAATACACGGATAACATACTTCATCCACACAAATACATCTATTACATCTATTACATTCATATGAAAGTTCTCCTTTTTTAGCTATATAATTTTCACTATACCATATTATTTATTTATAGTACTAGTACTATCAATAGATAAATAACATAAAATAGATGAAACATGTCTTGTGCAATCTGATAAAATAAGTGAAAGTGTTTTCAACTTGATAAAAGATATATATGTTTTCCTATTATGCACAAAATTGTGCAGCATATGAATTAAATCGATTTATTATTATAATAATGATAAGATTTTATGTTGACAAATAATAATGTGTAATAATTAAACTCGTAAGTAAATTATTTTCGAAATGTAGATTATTATACGTACTTATCTGCACTACAGGTAATAGTAATGATAGAGAATGTGTTTTGTATAATAAAAAAACACGCTTTGTATAATATAATTTTATGGTATAATCAATAATAGATAATAGAAAGTCATAATAGATTACAGAAAGCTTTATGCTTATGTATGTCACTATGTATATATGTGAGATTGAAACATGTTATTGTAAATTTAACATAATACACATTACAAATTCGTAAATACGTCTCTTTGTCGATTTAAATAAATTAAATTTAATCATTTATTTATATTTATTGTTATTAAATAGATTATTATTTGCTTATCACAAATATATTGAAAATATAAACACAGTAAACTTCAAATATAAGTGATTAATTTAATATGTATTTATATTTAATTTAGATTAATATTTTTAATTATTAATAAGAAAAATTATTTTAATTATTTGTATATAAGCCATCTATATAAATATTTAAATAATCCAACATTAAAGGAGCATGACAATTTATTTTTTTCTTAAGGAATATTTTTTTAAACAATTAATTTTTAATCAAATTTAATAAAACTTTAAAGATTCTATAAGATACAAATTATAATGTTTCGGTTTGTATGAATAAAAATTTGTCATTTGTCTGATTAAAAAAAAAAAATTTTTTTTTAAACTCTCTCAAATATTTTATTTCATATAATTATACCGCGTATATCATAAAGATCAGAGATTTATTCATAATTATTATCCTACTTTACTGAACATGAAAAATTAATTTTAATGAATATAAAAAATTAATTTGCTTATTGCGTCAAACGGAAATGAACATTTTAATGAAGAGAATTCATTGGAAAGAGTGAAGAGAATTCATTAATCTTATTCAATTTACCTTTTTCGTTTCATATATATTTTCGGTTCACATATTACACATAGTTCGTGTAGCTTATGCGTGTCCTTATTCTCAATTTTTTCATTCAATAAACATCAATAATCGCGTTAATAATACCATAGTATGTAACACTGTTTTATTTGAATTTACTTTGTGTTCAATTCGGGACAAATTAGACGAGCAAAAAAATAATATTTTCGTGTTGATTACTCACGTCTTTAACATGATGTTCAGGCACGTAGCGTTCACTGCGGTTGATCAAAAACAACTGTCAAATGCTAACAACTGCAACCTCGCTATACCGCTATAGTGACCTATAACAATATAATCATAGATGGCACGTGGTCCATCGAACGATACATCGAACGATGAGTCGACAAGTCTCGTAAATCTTCGGCAGTTCCCGCCTTTTGAAAAGCATCATCAATGGAGTTTAAGTATACACTTGATATTCTCAGATCAATAATCTATAAAAGAAAAAAACGAGATGAAATAAAAAGAAGAAAAAAGTTCGTATATAAAGACAGACAAAAAGAAGAGAAGCTCTATATAGTTGTTATTTTCGAAACAAGAACGAGAGGAGGAGGAAAGCAAGAAAATAGCCTACCCTATGTCTAAAAAAAGAGAGTAATAAATTATTTTTAAAAATATATATATAATTATTAATAAAATAATAATCTTAATTATACGAGATTATTTTTTGCAAATTAAACAATTACAGATAGTTAATATAAATAAATATGAATATAAATAATTAATATAAATCGATAAATATAAATAATTAATATAAATCAATAAATATAAATAATTAATATAAATAAATAATTAATTATTTGATTCTCAGATAATAATATTCAGATAATATAATTTGAACTTTTCTCAAGAGAAATATTCTCAGCTTTATTATTATTGTTTTATTATTATTGTTTTATTATTATTCTCAGCTTTATTATTATTGTATTTAGCTTCTAAATATTTTTTAAAATATAAATATACACATAATATACATAATTGCTGTGAATCAATCACAATCACTTTGCTCACTCATCTTTTGCTAGTGAATCGTGAATATATTATAAATTTTTCATGAATTTTATTGCACTTTACTTATTTTACTTTACTTTTGTGTTTATATTAATATTCAAACTCACCTATTATTCATAAAATTAATAATTTATTGCTATATGTATATGATATGTCTACCACACATTCACGCAGCATTATAAACTACACAATCTACACATACACGTAAATCTATCAGTTACTAGTCCATTACCGCTGCTGTGTTCGTGTGGTTGTGTGCATCTCGAATCTCACTACTGTACTATTATCTTAAATTGATCTCTGCGATGGCATCTCCCGAATCAAAATCACCTGAACAATCCGAAAAAAATCGAAAATACGACAGGCAATTAAGGTATGTTAGTTATAATAAATTTTGAGGTTATATAGCAATATTTCTGCCTTGTCTTTTTTTTTTCTCCTTTTCTATTTAAACAGACAATATTCTACCCTTTTCATAATTTTAATTATATTTCTCTCAAATATACTTGTTTCTTTCTTTTATTTTCATATGACAAAATATGTTATATTGTACAATCTCTTCGTATAATATGTTATATTGTACAATTTCTTCGTTGACAGATTATGGGGCGATCATGGTCAAGCAACTTTAGAAGCTGCTCATGTCTGTCTTATAAATGCCACTGGACTTGGTACAGAAATATTGAAATCGCTAGTACTTCCAGGAATAGGAGCATTCACTATAGTCGATGGCAAGAAGATTACTGTTGAGGATGTTGAACCTAAGTATATAATATTAATATTATAATTATTAAATTAATATTACACTCTTTATTTCAATGCGATATATTAAATGGATTTGAATTAGTTTTTTTCTAGAAGCAGACAGTGTTGGAAAATCTAGAGCACAAGTAGCCACTGAAATGCTTTTGGAGCTGAATCCAGATGTAACAGGTGATTACATTGATGAAGAGCCAGAACAAATTTTATCCAACAGTCCAGACTTTTTCAATAGCTTTACAGTGGTTGTAGCTACTGCACTGACTGAGAAGTAAGAATTCCGACAGTAAAATATTATAAAAAAATGTTAAGTAGTTAAATGTTAATTACACAAATATAATTTGTAAAAAATATTAAGATAAAATCAACTATATTACATATACTATATTCCTAGTATTAAATATTTAATATATATTTTTAAAAACACATTTTGACTTTTTAGAACATTGGTCCTTCTGTCAAAAAGGCTTTGGGAATTGGATATTCCTTTAATAGTATGCAGGAGTATAGGCTTTATTGCATATATGCGCATTCAAATAAAAGAGCATACTGTTGTAGAAACCCATCCAGACAACGAAACGCCAGATTTACGTCTAGATAGACCATTTGATAGCTTGAAGAAACATTTAGATTCCATAAATCTGGATGAAATGGGCTTCAAAGACCATTGTCATGTACCATATCTAATTATTCTATATAAATACTTAGAAAAGTGGATTTTGGAGCATCGTACTTTACCAAAACTGTATAAAGACAAACAACAGCTCAGAGACATGATTAAGAGTGGCATAAGACGTGATGAACATGATTCGTCTAATAGTGAAGAAAATTTCGAGGAAGCTATGAAAGCTGTGAATACATGTATAAGAGCGAGCGAAATTCCCGAAAATATTAAAAATATTCTAAATGATGATCGTTGCATTAATTTAACAGCAAAGGTATCAATGACACGTTTCTATGATTTATATATAATTTAGAAAATATGCATTCAAACTGATCGGTCTATTTTAGAGCAGCTCTTTCTGGATTATTGCAAAAGCAGTGCGTGATTTCGTTGATAATGAAGGAAAAGGACTGTTACCACTTAAGGGTACTCTACCTGACATGACTGCAGACACTGAAAAATATATTACGCTCCAACAAATGTATGAAACTGTTCTTTAAAAAACGATTATATATAAGGTTGTGCACAAAAAAATAGTTCAATTTTGTGTCGAATAAGAATTTAGAGAATTAGTTTCTTATTTAAAAAATAGCGAATATGTCAACGTAATATTAATGTAATAATTTAAAAATATTTGTAATATATTTAAGTAATTATTAATAATTATTACATTAATCATACACACAATATGGTTACAATATTATTAATAATGTTGAAAAACATTATTAAAACTTTTTCACTCATGATTTTATCACTCATGATAATCAAGATTGAACTATTTTTTTTTTCATATTTTTTTTAAATATCTTTTTTAAATATCTACTATAATTATATAGACTAAATGAATTTATTTCAGTTATTATAAGCAAGCATCAGCAGATGCAGAAGCAGTATGGCGACGTACTTTGCAATTGCTACGTCAATTGGGGAGACCATCAGATTCAATTTTAGAAAAAGATGTTAAATTGTTCTGCAGACATGCCTCAAATATTCATGTAGAGAAAGGAAGCTGTATTGCAGACGAATACGATTCCAAAGTTTTTGATACTAACATTATAGGTAATTATCTTTTCTTACAAAATTATTAAAATTAAAAAGTATTTATAATAAATTAATAATTTATAATTATAAAAAGAAAATCATGTAATTATATATAAATGTAATAATATGCAAAAATAATTTTTAAAAAAATTATATAATTATAATAGTTATATTGTAATTATGTAAAAAATAAATTGATCTTAATATGATTTCATATTTTTTACAGTTCAAAATTTGGAGACTCCAGAAAGTATGATGATCTATTATGTTATGCTCCGGGGAATGGATAAATTTCAAGCAGAATACAATTCATATCCTGGCGAATTCGATGACCAAGTAGAACCCGATATTGTAAAACTTAAGGTACCATCTTTTAATTATATTTATAATAGAATTATTTTGTATTATGTAATTACACAGTATTCTGTAACTGAGTTACATTACAGACATGCCTGACAAAATTATTAAGTGAATGGGGATGCGGGCCATTAGCTAAAGATGATTACGTGCACGAATTTTGCCGATTTGGTGGCGCAGAATTGCATTCTGTTTCGGCATTTCTAGGTGGTCTTGCAGCACAAGAAACTATCAAACTTATTACAAATCAATATAAACCTGTACACAATACCTTCATCTATGATGCTGTTACATCAAACTCTGGAACATTCTTTTTCTAAAACTGTTATGTGTGGAAAAAAATGTATCTACATTAATTAAAGTAATAATACAATTTTACAGCTTATATTAATTCATGAGTGAGTGAGTTTTTTGTTTTAGATTAAGTGACTTTTGCAAACGTTAAAGCTATTATTATCCTATTTTCATATCTTTATTATTCTATTTTGAACAATTTTCACACGATTATATATCTACAAAAATTTATTTAAAAAAGAAAAAAATATGTAATGTGAGTTTAATGATTTATTGTAATTTAAAAATTTTTTTTTAAAGCATATTGTATATTTTTTGCAATTTTCCTTTTTTTATATAATTTATACATATAATTTATACATATAATTTATATATATAAATTAAAACAAAATAACGCTAAATTTAAATTTCTCTTTTCTTATACATATATTATAGAACAAGGATAATGTATTTAAAGTTTCACAACATTTCTAATAGAATTAACATGAGTTTTGATAAATTTTATTTTGTAAAATAACAATATTAAAGTAGTTAAAATTTTACGATTTATTTTTGATCGACTATAAACAAGAATTATTAGATAAAACTTGAAATTTTATATACACATAGTTCGCTAGAAAATCGATTTCATGCATGCGCAAAATGTAACATTCAGATAATTAAATAAAATGCTACTTGGTTTTTTAAATTTAAAAAAATTTTTATTTCTCAAATTCTCTGTTTAAAAACATATTGATATATTATAAATGTATATTATAATGCAATTTGAGTTTTACGAGTAGAAAAAATGTACGTAAAATCAGCATCTAATATTTTTTCAAAAAATACACACGTTTTATAAGATATAATGGTTCAAATCTTTCTTATTTTTAGTATGACTTACTTTATATGCAGTAATTATAATTTATCTCGTTCATTCGCAGGATCTCGTTATCTTACATTCGCAATAACTCAAATATAAAAACTCAAATGCAGGTCATTAATTGCGTTCAAAAATCTTTTTGGAGTAGAGTTTTTTATCGACCAATCAGGACAAAATCTTCTAACTGGTCAATTAAATATTATTATACCAATCAAGAATAAGAGAAGCAGAAATTTCTTTATCTTGATTGGTCAATTAAATGCTATTCTATCCAATGAATGGATTTCAACGCAGTTATTGTTAACTCAAGGTGCAATTTCATTGACGCTAGAAACCAGCGGCAAATTAAAATCACTAAACTTTCTCTAGATATGGCGTCAATAAAATAAAGTTCAAACAGTTTCAACTTTTTCAGTGTGTAAAGCGACCTTTTCATTGACGCTACTTTTTAGCGTCAATGAAATTGCACCTTAACAGTTGGCAGCCCTACGAGATAGGCTGTGCAGCACTGCGCGTATATAAAATAAATTTGAAATCGCTTCTAGCCTAACCATCTTCACGCGATCGACTTTATTTGAATTGCACGGCATCGCATCGAATTATGATGCGGCGTCGATTTGTTCGAACGTAATTCGAGACATCGCGATGCTGTATAAGCGTCGAATGAGCACGAATTGTCACGCAAATATGATAAATCACATCTACTCACCGTTCACCGGCTGTTCCACAGGCCGCTCCACTCGCTCGCCTCGGGATGTCCCATTCCGATCTTGATGCACACGATATCATCAACGCGAACGCGCGACACTTTATTCGGCATTCCCGATATTCGCTCGCATTCGATAATCATCATCAAGGGCGCAAATAACGCGACGCGACTTCGCTCCATCTTCGCGATCGCGCTATCACTGAACTGTGAAAAATAGCTGTCGCGCACTTTCACCGACATATTATGAAAGTCGCGCGATCATCCTTGGACACTTTCGACGCTCTTTCACTCGCGATATTCGTTTAAAAACGGTTAAAAGACGCGAAAAATGCGGACGTACGACGATCCGTGTAACTGCGTATGACTCCGATTCACGTATGACGCGTATGACGTAGCAGTCACGCGCTAACATGGCGGCCGAACCAGTGCGCAGAAACGAATGCGCACTGGTTCGGCCGCCATGTTAGCGCGTGATTGCTACGTCATACGCGTCACTGCTACGTCATATGCGTCATACGTGAATCGGAGTCATACGCAGTTACACGGATCGTCGTACGTCCGCATTTTTCGCGTCTTTTAACCGTTTTTAAACGAATATCGCGAGTGAAAGAGCGTCGAAAGTGTCCAAGGATGATCGCGCGACTTTCATAATATGTCGGTGAAAGTGCGCGACAGCTATTTTTCACAGTTCAGTGATAGCGCGATCGCGAAGATGGAGCGAAGTCGCGTCGCGTTATTTGCGCCCTTGATGATGATTATCGGATGCGAGCGAATATCGGGAATGCCGAATAAAGTGTCGCGCGTTCGCGTTGATGATATCGTGTGTATCAAGATCGGAATGGGACGTTCCGAGGCGAGCGAGTGGAGCGGCCTGTGGAACAGCCGGTGAACGGTGAATAGATGTGATTTATCATATTTGCGTGACAATTCGTGCTCATTCGACGCTTATACAGCATCGCGATGTCCCGAATTACGTTCGAACAAATCGGCGCCGCATCATAATTCGATGCGATGCCGTGCAATTCAAATAAAGTCGATCGCGTGAAGATGGTTAGGCTAGAAGCGATTTCAAATTTATTTTATATACGCGCAGTGCTGCACAGCCTATCTCGTAGGGCTGCCAACTGTTAAGGTGCAATTTCATTGACGCTAAAAAGTAGCGTCAATGAAAAGGCCGCTTCATCATCTGGCCACGAAAATCCCGAGATTTCTAGAAACATTGAGATAATCTCGATTTTGTAAGATTAGGTTGGTATCTGCACGGTCTTGTGATCGAACAGCTGAAGAAAGCGAAGAAGAGGAAAAAGATTGGAGGTCTGATACTTCGAACAAAATAATTTCTGTATAAATTAACACAAAATCTCACCAAATAACAATCATGGTGGACCGTGCAAATATCAAGCAGATTATACCGGCATTGCCGGATGAAAAAATTGGTAATTATAATTCTATAATAGAGATTCATCTATTTGACAGAATGCCCCTCCCAGCAATATTTTTTATTGTTTAATAATTAATTCTCGTTATTAGAGTAAAGAAATATGCTAAATTATATTAAATAATTTTGATATTCCGTCTTTCCTTTTTTTGTATAGTATTCATATATTGATTTATGCAATTTTGCAGATATGCTGGCAGCTACAAGTGTGCTCCAACAGCAAGCTGCTGATATTAGAAATCAACGAATTAATTGGCAGTCATATTCCCAGTAAGTACTTATTTTTGAAAGACCTAAAAACTTCAAAATATTCTAATTAATAATATAAACTTAATGGTAAAAATATGGTATGATAACTTGATGGTAAAAAATCCAAGTATTTGTACAAGAAATATTTAATATTTTAAAAATATCTAATGTTTTTCTCAGATCTCAAATGATATCGAAAGAAGACTATGATTTTATAGCAGCTTTTGACACAAGTGATGCTAAGGCAAGAGAAAATAAGCTGAAGGAAAATCCACATCAGGCAGCTAAAACATTTCTTAATTTGCTTGGTCATATTTCAAAGGATCAAACAATTCAATATATTCTTACTATGATTGATGACATGCTACAGGTATAATTACATTTCTTTTTTCTTTTTTTATGTATAAAAACAAATGAAATTTTTTTATTATTCTTAATTATTTGTCATTCTGTCCCTAATAATTGAGATTTTAATGTAACGTTATTAATAGGAGGATCGTAATCGTGTGGAAATTTTTCGTGAGCATTCTACACGAAAACGAGAATCTGTTTGGGGGCCATTTCTTAATCTGTTGAATAGACAAGATGGCTTTATAATGAATATGACATCACGTATTATAGCCAAGTTAGCTTGCTGGAGTCATGATCTTATGGAAAAAACTGATCTTCAGTTTTATTTGACATGGCTCAAGGATCAATTAAAACTTAGTGTAAGTTTACTTTGACAAAATATTATATCAGGTTGCGCAAGTCAAAAGGCTATCAGTCTAATAAGATTCAAATCATATCAAATTATATTTATATTGCAATATAAAATGCTAATTCAAAAAACAATAAAGACATGATTTAAAAGTACAATTAATACTGACCATTTGAATTGCACAACTGTATATATGAATTTAATGTATACTTTTTGAATGATTGAATTTTTGTTGGAATATTAAAAAAAAAATATGCTTGTCTCATACATTAACAAGTGGTCTGTGCTTAAAGGTTACTATAATGTTAGTTGCTTTATATTTATCTACAGTTATTTTTGCATTATTATTTTAATATTATTGGTTTGTCTTTTGGATAAAATAATTTGTTCTAATGTGTGTGCTGCATGCAATCTATGTTTAGAAATCCAGCTATTTTATCATATTTGATGGTTTTTATGAAGATATAAGAATACTGTGTTTGATATTTATATTCAAGAATATGAATTTCTTATTAAAAATTTTATTGCTTATTTACTGCACTAACATTAATAATACTGTTTTATATATTATTTATTTAATATATTATAATATGTAATAATTTTTTTAGTATAATAATTTAGTATAATATGTTTTTTATAAATAACATTTATATACTAATCCAATAAATACACATAGTGGTAACTTGCAAATTATAGTTTGTACAAGTCTATGACAAAAATTTTACGAAAGCCATAAACTAACAATAGAGACATAACTAATTGAATAAGACAAAAAACCGATTTGTGACTGATTATTATGTAGATTTATCGCTTCGCGCAATTAAGCTTAAAACGGAGAAATTTCTTCGAGAATTATAGTAGAATTTGTGTAGATAAAAAATGAGATGGGGTTTTAGTTTGATGCCCTTCAAGATCACAAAGGCTTGCATGCGGGACTAGAACAAGACATTGCTGTGGAACAGGCCAAGGAGGCCCATGAGCTGCACGAATTGCTCAATCCGGTTGGTTTTGTAAAACGTCTTAATCACAGTAATATTACTTATTATTCTAAATAAAATATATTCTTAAATATATTCCCAACAAACAAATTACTGACTTATGAAGACGTTTAATCGTACACAAATATGTTATAAATTTCTTAAATTGAGACTAAAATTGATCAATAAACTTTAAACACGATGAGTTACGCATGAATTATGCTGTAGAGGAGCCTGTTTGGTGGATGTCATTTTTATATTTGTATATTTTTCTTAAATATCCTAAATGCTATATCTTATTTAAATGCTACTAATAGATACTAAATCTTTTTATAAAATCTATATCTATATATATTATGATTTTATATATGTTAATATAAGACATATATCTATAATATATATATATATATATATATATATATATATATATATATAACATCAAATTACTATCATATTTTTGCATGTAGCAACACATCAATTAAATATTTTTTAAATTAGAAAGAGAGATTTATTTTCTTTTTTTATCTTTTTTATCTAAAAAACATAGAAGGTGTACACATTATATTTTCTTTATTTAGAATAATGAATACATTCAATCAGTGGCACGTTGTCTACAAATGATGCTTCGTATAGACGAATATCGCTTTGCGTTCGTATCCGTTGATGGAATTTCAACTCTCCTCAGTGTTCTCTCTGGAAGGGTAAACTTTCAAGTGCAATATCAACTTATTTTCTGTCTGTGGGTACTTACTTTCAACCCTCTTCTAGCAGAAAAAATGAATAAGTGAGTAACCTTCCTTTTTCTCTTCTCCTTATACATTTTATTAAAAATGCTCATAATATTCAGTATAACCAGTATAATGTCTAAAATTATATCTTATATTGCAGATTCAATGTTATACCCATTCTCGCAGATATACTTAGCGATTCGGTCAAAGAAAAAGTAACACGTATTATACTTGCAGTATTCAGAGTAAGTTAGAATAGAGAATAAAAGAAAATATCTAGTATAATATAGAATTATATTTATACATATTATATATTGTTCGTATATTTTTTTATATTATAGAATTTAATTGAGAAAGTGGAAGATGGCCAAGTAGCTAAGGAACATTGCATTGCTATGGTGCAATGCAAGGTATTGAAGCAGCTTTCAATACTGTGTCAACGGAAATTCGATGACGAAGATATCACTGATGATATCGAATTCCTTAATGATAAATTGCAAGCATCTGTGCAGGATCTAAGTTCATTTGATGAATATTCAACGGAAGTGAAGTCTGGTCGTCTGGAGTGGTCCCCTGTTCACAAATCGGGCAAATTTTGGCGTGAAAATGCCAGCCGTCTCAATGAGAAGAATTACGAGCTTCTGCGGATTCTTGTTCATTTATTAGAAACCAGCAAAGATGCTCTCGTCCTCAGTGTGGCTAGTTTCGACATTGGCGAATACGTGCGTCACTATCCACGTGGCAAACAGTACGTTAATTTACGTTATAGAAAAACGTGCTCGTATTTTATTTCATATATACATTTTGATTATGCGACATTTCAAATTGAGAGTTTTTTGTTAAAATAATGTCTCGTGTACTTCAGTATAATTGAACAACTTGGCGGAAAGCAACGTGTAATGCAACTTCTCGGGCACGAGGATCCTAATGTTAGATATGAGGCTCTTCTTGCAGTACAAAAACTTATGGTGCATAATTGGTAAGTTATGAAATATTAAGAATTTTCCGCACTTTTCATTATTGGACTCTTTTCTTAAAACAATCAATTTAATTTTACTTTTTTAAATTATTAATTTAATTTAAATTATCAATTTAATTTTTTAAATATTTTCCATGTATATGTGTATAAATTTTATTGTTTGACGTCTATATGTAAAAATTCCATAATTCATAAATTTATTTTTTAGGGAGTATCTTGGAAAGCAATTAGAGAAAGAACAAACAGGTGTATCTGGGACGTCCACTAATAAACCTGGAGCACAAGTGCCGGCAAAAGCCTGAACATCATTCAACTTGTATAAATCACTTTTTCCGTTCGGAAAAAAAATACGAGAGTATTATAGAGAATTTGCGCGCGTGATATAATCTACATCCGTTTATGTAAAGCGCTTGTATAATTCGAGATATTTACATTCCCTTCCATTCTGTATTATTGTAAAAAAAGAGAAGATATAATTGTGAACTCCCATTTTTCGTGCAATCCAATTTTGTAAAATAATTTTTGGTTATATATATATATCCACTCTCATGTATATACAAACTTATATATACGGACGTTTTACATTGCGAATGTAATGAAGTATATAAACGTCAATGTAATGAATCCCGTCACGTGTAATATATTTTAGCTTTATGTATAGAATCTGTTCTTTGGGATGTTAAAGAGAATAAAATTTTATTCTGTTGAAAAACCTATGTATTTTCGCGGTTACTTAAACTTTTCTAAATTTCAATTTAACATTAATATTACAGGACGCCAGTTGTATTAAAAGAAACCTAAAGATATATGGTATCTCGATCTCATTTACATTGTCTTCTTCACCGCACAGACGGCATCTTTTATCATCCTCTTCATGTGTACTGTTCATGATTAATTCCGGTCCGAGTATTGAACCGCATTTTTGGCATGCTAAAGACTACAAATAAATATTTTTTATAATCAAAGAATCTTAAATACGTACTTTGTATGAGTAGGATTTATTTGGTGTGATTGGCATATATTAAAATATTAAAGTAATATTTTTTGATGTTTACCGTCATTTTATCGGAACAATGAAAGAGACGATCTTGAAGAAGATACGAACAACCATGAGAGATCAAAGCGTCTCGTTCCATCTCCCCAAATCGAACACCGCCGCCTCGTCGACGACCTTTAATAGGTTGCCTCGTTAACTGATCTATTGGCCCAGTACTTCTTACCTGAAAATGATATACAATTTCAGAGACGGAAATGGATTTTGTCGATTTCAAATCGATATATAGGAAAAAGAAAATTAATAGAAACACGCAATTGCGCTAAAGGAAATTATAATAAGTAAAAACAAAGAAATTGCATAAAATAATGAAAACAAATTTTTGTTAAACTGATACAAAAATAAAAACAAATTAATTACCTGCCACTTGTCTGAAACCATGTGTCGCAATCTTTGATAATGGACCATACCAAAGAAGATGCTGGCCTCCATCTCACATCCATATATACCCGAATACATTCTTTCAGTTCCATAATAATTATAGCCACCAAGTTCCAATAATCTCCCAAAATAGTCTATGGCTGTATTCTCCTCATCGAATTTAAAGGGTGTAGCATCGTGAACTAGTCCATGCACAGCTGCTGACTTCCCGGCCATCACTTCGATCATCATAGCTGTAATATAAAAACAATACAAAATTGTATTCTTTCTTACAAAAAAAATACTGTCTTATATTAAAATAAAATTAGTTTTTAATATTATAAATACATTTATGCTTTTGCCTAAATTGAAAAATTTATCAAAATTTCTATCTCATACTATAGATAATTTAAATGGCATAGAGTAAGACTTGCAAGCTCACCTATTGTCATACGACTTGGAAATCCGTGCGGATTGAATATAATATCAGGGACCATTCCGGTCTCTGTGAATGGTAAATCTTCGGCAGGATACAACCGCGAAAGGATTCCTTTTTGTCCTGCCCTTGACGCAAATTTATCTCCAACGATAGGATTTCTCTGAAAATTTAATGCATTTAAAAAACGCGTTTATTGTTTATATATATATAAAATTGTACTAACAGGAATACGGAATGTGATGCATGCTCTTCGAGGATCTTGAGTGTTAAATGATCCACATAACTTCACATTGTCGATGTAAGTATTTTCTGTGCTTTTATATCGTCCAACAACATAATTAGCATTATCAGCATCATAAAAACTGTAAAATTCACAAATTTGATGAATTTTTAAACTAAAAAATAATGATATATAACAAAGCGATATATATTAAAACTGAAAGGAGTATTTACCAATAATACGGATCACCCTCTTTGATAGAAGCACCTATAATAGGTAAGCCATCAATATCTAACGTTTTTCCGAGTTCAGGCTTGTCCGGATCACAAGCGAAATAACTTTTCTTATCTTTCAAATCAACAAATTCAGATTTATAGACTGTTCCGTATCCGAAACCACGTTCATAGGACGCCTTGTTGATAACCATTGCGTCTTCCATATCATATCCCTGTATATCCAGTTATCAATGATATAGGATAAAATTGCGAACAATTTTTGAATCTCTGATATATACGAACATACTGACATATTAGAAACATAGTAATAATGCTTACCGTATACGAAATAACAGCAATTATTGCATTGGTACCCATCGCATAATCGTCCATATTAATATTATCATAATGCACTGGCCTAAAGAGAGGCGCAGCAGGCGTTTGTAATCTGTACAATTTTGTTTGCGACTGCTGTTGCCAATTATAACATGGTGTACCCATTGTTTGCTTACCCATCTGTGAGATCGAAAAAATATTTGAAATTGATAAATATTTTGACTTGTTATTAATTCATAATCTATATATTCATAGTCTGTATCTTACAAATAGTTGTTTTATAATTGGAACAATTTTTATTCAAATCTCTATGAATTATTATTACTGTATCATTATTAATTATAAATTATTAATTTGTAGTGAAACAGTGTCTACACGTACATACGAGAACACAAAAATTATCTTAACATAAAAAGATTTACCTGACATTGATACATGTTTCTTGGACTCTGATTACAATCTGGCAATGGGATAAGTTTAGCTAAATTGCTGAAGATGGTTGTCTGACTCACTTCTTGATGAGTTGTTAACTAGTAAAAAGGAATAGTTTTTTTATCATTAAATATAAAAACAACAAAAATAATACAAAAAACATAATGTATATTTACCCCTGGGTAAGCTTCTTCAGGAAGCACACAAATATCCATATAAATTTGTTCAAATGTTCCAATAAGTTCAATCTGTTGTACAGCTAGATTTATCACTGGCCTCATCATTCTAGTTGCATTAGTAAATAAAAATAATCCCGGATATTGACTTGGAACCTTCCTCTTTGGTACAAGTGCAATTTCCAATGTTGATGGTATCTAAAGATAAAATTACCGATATATATGTAATTATAAACTGAAACATGAGACATTGTGCTCTTAACTTACTTCTTGGCCCTTTATCTTCAGCAATCTCAATCTATAAACTACTTTATTAATAATCTTGTTTTCGATCAAACCGATGACTTTTCCATCTAACATGACAGTATATGAATTTTCCCAGTTGTCTGCAATAGACAATGGAATCATTCCAAGCTCTATCAATATCCCAGGTATCGCAGCTTTCAAATTTGGATCTGGATGTTTTGTGACAATGCAATTCATAGTCAAATGATTAAGCAAACCACATGGAGCACCATCTGGCGTGTGTATTGGACAAATAAATCCTGTAAATAAATGATAATATTATAATTGGTATATATTTATTTTGATTTTGTTAATTGGATTATGATTATAATTATATAATATATAATAATTAAAAAAAAATCATTGCTTGTATTTTTATTTTTTTTAAATCATGCTATTTTTCAATATTTCTAATATTCTCTATTGTTACAGAAAAATTATAATAGGATTGTTAATTACCCCATGCATCAGGCAACAATCTTCTAACTTCAGTAGTCCGCATTCCTTGAAAGAATGCGCCTCTATGTATTGCACGAAAATGACTCATATAGCGCATCCTGTTAATATTTTCCACAACAACTGTGAGGCCGGAGTTTTGCATGAGACCTATACTGGAGGATGATCTTATGCTTCCAGTAGCTAAGAAATACTCCATTTGTGCATCAATATTGCTTCGAAATTTGGTAATCTTCAACATTTCTTCTAAATAGGTAAAAAAAAAATCAATCACATACATATGACTTTATTTTCGTAAGAAAATTTATTCTCAAATTTATAGAGATAAAATACTTACGCAGAGTTAAGATGTATTTATTACCAGCACTTTTGGCAAGTTTGAGGATATGGATTTTGACATTTGTTAGCCATGACCATAATTTCTCTTTGAGAACTTGCAGATACAAGTGTCCGCCTAGCAAACATTCTTGCATCATTACAGAATCTACACCTTCAACAGCGCATTTATTACCAGCAAGAGTGAACAATTTTTTAGTCATGAATACAAGTAAATGAAATTTATCAATAGGTTCATCAAGATGAATGGCAACACAATACCTATATATAAACAAACAAGTATATAATGATAAAATTGAAATTTATGAATGAATTATATATAAAAGAATAGATAATTTAATGAAATACAAACTCACTTAATAATGTAATTACAGACATCTATGTCAGTTGCATCTGCAGGTAATTCAGAGAATTTTACTTTAAATATTTTTCCTACATATGCTTTACATTGTTCATGCCAATGTAAACCTTCCTCATGCAAATTACGTAACATATTCATAACACTATTATTGTAATAGTGATCATCTTCACATCCAGCAATTAAAGTTTTGTAAATATACACATCAGTCACATCTATCAAACATTTTATCATCAATATTAATGGTACATAGTAAGTATTATTTTTATGAGTAAAAGCGAATTTTGCAGAACCATCAGTCACATAATGCAGCGTATTATTCTGTAAAGAATACATTTAATTATATATACTTAGATCTAGATTTATATATATTTATATATGCATGATATTCTCTCACATACATGTAAAATATATGGCACATTCTCTTATATACATATAAAATTATTGCAATTTTTTATAAAAAATACTTTTGCTCAAATATACATACAGTGGCAGTGTTATCTTCTTGAACACTTCTCAAAAAAATACCTAAATCGCTAAATTGTTCACCACGAGTTTTCCAGATTGGTCTCTTTATAGCAATGGGATAATTTCGTCTCGTCATTATTAACATGCGTATAAGTCGTTCAATTCCTCTAACTATAAAGTATCCACCCCATTCTTGTTCATGTTCACCATGAGCAACTAATTCCTTTGGACTCATTTTGTTTAGGTGACATCGATTAGACTACAAATATTACATGTTTTTATAAATTGCAATGCAACATAAAAATAGATAATATATTAAAATGCAATTATATAAAAAATAAATAAGAAAATTTGGCATTTAATCAGAAAATGGAAGAACAAATTTGTTATTCCTTACTCATTTCGATTATATCAGTTTTTTATTATTGTTTTCTCAAGATTGTATAAGAAAAAATAAATTTTGACTTATTTTGTTTAAAAAAAATTTAACATCAAGATAAAAAAAATAATTCTTTTTAAACTTACTATGTCTATAGATACTAATTTTATTTTTTTCAATGTGTATGTCTATGTGTATGTGCACTTATGAGAAATCCACTCATTTGTTAACAATAATTATTGATTAACAATTAATAAGATCCTAGTTTTTATGTTTTACCTTAAGCATAATTGGAATTCCTCCTAAATCCGACTCAAGAGCTTCTTGTTCTTTACCATTTATGGACCATTTAAGTTTCACTATTATTTTACCCTTGTAAGTGGTACCTCTCTGACGACTTTCTGTTGGATATACTTTATAATTCTTCACACCAATTGTACCAGAAGGTACAGTAGGTTTATGAATTTGTACATCGTCTAGCCAGAGGACTACTTTATCACCATTAGGAAGAGTTAAATACACTGGACTATCATTTTTTATACCTTGTAGGCCATCTTCTAGCATGTAATTAAAAGAGTCAATATGAGGTGCACCTAGAGATTGTAATAGCTGAAATAAGTAGAAAAATTAATTGTAGTAGTTTGTATTGTTTTTTGGAGTAATTTATTTCTGTAATATATATGGATAAAGATCCTCAATAAATATATATAATAATAATACTTTGTTAAATTTTTTTTATAGTATTATTATTTTTATTATAGTATTTATATAATCTTGCTTAAAAGACCAATTAAAATTATGTGTTTAAGTTTATAATGACTTATAAGAAAATAATTTTAATCATATTAGCAGTAACAATGTATTAATTAGCAGTAACAATGTATTTAAATTGTGATTTAGAAGAAAATAATTTTAATCAGTTATATGTAGTGTGTTGTGTATAAAAAATTATATATACGATTTTATCATTTATATTTTTAAAAAATACATATTTACACTTTGTTATAATATTTACTACTTTGTTATAATATTTATATCATTTTGCTTTAAAAAAACAATGTATTTAAATTATAATTTATAATAATTTTAAATTATTGTGTGTAGAATGCTGTGCATTCACATGTAAATACACGATCATTTATATTTTTATATAAAGAATACATACCCTATTTTGTTTTTCAGGTGGCTTACCGAAATCCGGCGACGTATTCGTTAATTTAGGTTCCAGCAATATATCCGATATATCCATTGTAAAATATATTTTTTTATTACTTTTTACAAAATTCACGTGGTCATATATAAAAATATCAGCCTCTAAAGAAAAATCTCGTCCAATTTTCAATAATGTACCATAAACTCTGTGCATTAGGATAAGGTTACATTAGTATGACAAAATGTAAAACGCATTGATTGGCTGTCGGATAGAGATTTCTCGAGTCTCTAGTCTCTATCGGGATTCTAATGGCGTTTCGAATGGTCGGGTTTGACCCGACCCGAGATAATTTACTAGACGTCATTGACCAATCACAGCCATTCTTCTGAAGAATGTATGATTTCATCATTGGCTGCATTCAGCGGACTCAACCGTTAAGTAGCACTTGAATATGATTGGTCTCTACTTTCCGGTCCGACCAATCAGCGTCGAGTTACATCGGAAAATTTAGTAATGTTGCCCAACTGTTGAGTCCGCTGAATGTGGCCATCAAACCAGTTGTTGGCCTGAATATACTGATCGCTTCTAGATCAGAAGTGGCCATAAAAATTCAAAGAAGAAGAAGAAGAAGAATGTGGTCATTGGCTGCGTTCAGCAGGAAAAGCTGCTTCGTAACTGTTGTAAAATTCGTAAATCTGATTGGTGTATGCTTAAGGCCGCAGCACACACTTTTGCATAAGCGCATAATCATAAGCATAAGAAAATTGATTGGTTCATTTTCTTATGCATATACTTGGGGACCAATCAATTTCCTTATGCTTATAGTTATGCGCTTATGCAAAAGTGTGTGCTGCGGCCTTTAGATTCAATCAAAATTAAGGCCGGTATTCATAGTCCGATCTTATATTTAAGATCATCTTAAGTTCATCTTTAGATAATCTGTAGCCAATAAAATAATACATACAATATTTAAAGATGAACTTAAGGTGATCTTAAATATAAGAACGGACTATGAATACCGGCCTAAGAGCGTGCACCAATCAGGCTCACGAATTTTACACAGTTACAAAGGAGCTTTTTCTACTGAACGTAGCCATTCTAATGTACGAACAGGTACGAAGTTCATGGTGCATCACGTGATACACCGCCATACATACTTATGTGTATTCTGTAATATTTAAATAGATATAAATTAATGAGAGGTTAGATTCTTCGTAAAGTGTGTATATCTTAACATATAATTACAAACAGCAGCTTTATTCATATATTCTTTCTTTTAGTTACATTATAAGATTTTGCTTTAAAGTAGCAAGTCATTCATGCATAAATACAGCAAGCAAATAATTATACAATTAATAGATAACTTTATATGCACATATATGTGCATATAAAAACTACAAATAAGATGAACGCTTATTACAATTATATACATATATATATATATATATATAAAAATACAAAAGTACCTCTCGTGATATAAAATATAAATGGAAAAAGAGCACATATATAGAAATTTCAGAAAAAAAATTAAATATTCAAAGATAAATGTCCAAATGTATCCATGTATCTTAAGACATATTTAAGTATGAAGTAAAATGTTTTGTGGCATTTTTCATCGATTGACATGTTTCTGAATCTAAATTATAATTCATGTTAGCATAATTTATATTAATGATTAGACCTTTGTCGAATTTATCTAATCTCTCAGTATTTATACTTGCAAATGTAGAATAAGCAATTCCTAATTCAAAGTGAATAATTTTGCAAATGTACAATTCTTCCTTTTTTTTAGCTTTTGGATGTAATTCCTTAATGGCATCTTCCAAGTGATCTATTTGCCGTTTATATAGTTTTATCAGATTGTCTTTCGAATGTTCAAAATATGCAAGATACTTGTAGGCTTTAGAAATTTCTAATAACGTCTGTCCATAAATTACAAAATTATTTTCTATAGTAAAATATAATTTTGCTGTATTAAGCCATTTCAAAATATTCACAAAAACTGTTTTGGCGTCATTAATATTTGATACATATGTATCTGTGATTGTACTAGTAATATTTCTTAAATCCTTTTTGAAGTCAGTAAATAATAAAAAATCTGTTATATTCTTTTCAGAACTCATAAGAGATTCTGATTTTGAATTATCAGTTTTGCAAGATTCTTCATTTCTTTGGAACAATTTCTCTTTTGATGAACATAAAAGTTTATTTCCATAGGTAGCCCAATATCTAGCAATATTAGCATGAGCATTTTGATATTTATCAAGCATTAAAGTATAATATTCAGAGGAAATTGTTTCATTTATAAATTTATGAAATTCTTCCATTATATAATCAGCAGCAGCAAGATGATGTCTAGCTTCAGTAAAACGATGATTGCATAAGAAATATTGGGTTAAATCAATTGATGCTAAAGCCCAATAATAACATCCTACATTTTGAAACTTCATTGTTTCAGGTATTTCTTTGTTCAATAAATTATGTATGTATATTACTAATTTATCATCATTTTTAGGCGAATCTTTATATCGTTTTACTAAATAATCTACAGTAGTTAAATAAACGTCAGCTAGCAAAAGCCGAGAATTTGATTTTTCTTTCTCAATACCAAGAATGCTTGGAATATTAATAGGATTGGGATACTTGTTTTCTTCCTCTGTGTATTTCAGATATAATTCCATTGCTTCATATAATAATTCAGATGTCTTTGGTTTCTGTAGTTTGTTCAAAATACATTGTAATTTAGTGTATACTTCTATAGATGTTAAAATAGCTTTACGGTCCAACTCTTTTCCTTTTAATAGTTCAATACATCTCATGAAATAGTTTTTACCAGCACATAATTCATTCTCTTCTTTAGAATCAACGTATATTAGACCCATGTTAAGATAAGCTATTGCAAGAACTATAATATTATCTAATGTTACATTTGTTGTCATAGTTGTACTTCGAAATAAATCTTCCATTTTAGCTTCTAGAGTTTTAATCTTTTTCTTTGTTTTAAAAGGTATTTGCTTCATTTGTGAGTTTTTTATTTCAAACGATAATTTTAAAACTTGTAGAAATTTGCTGTCAACATTTATATCTTCATGACTCTCAACCGAGTTTGCATCTTCTAAAAATTAACATTAAAAAATTATTTCGTATAACAGTTTATAACAAAATCATTTTTGTATATTACCAGATTGAAGAAATTCATAAGTTCGATATTTAATGATATGTTCCACAATCGCAAACATTATTTAGCTTAATATATTAATATATTATTTAGCTTAATGTATTAATAATAAAAATTTTTATCTCAATTTATATAAAACCGTTACATATAACTATGATGTGCTTGATCTTATCTCACTTATGAAACCGTTACATGTAGCAAATACATATACTTGTAAGTAGGGGTTTTTCATATAATACTCTTTGTTTTGTTGATTTATGTTTATAGATACAAGGAGTTTTTCAGCGAGAAAACAGATAGATATAATGTCAAGTAATTGGCTATCTAATAGAGAATTTGTAATGTCCCCCGAAAATTTTTGATAGCCAATCGTGACATTGTGTTTATATTTGTTTCTTGGAAAGTTCCCTAAAATTAAGGCTCGATAGAGCTGATTATTCGACTCCAGAAAAATCGAAAATGAGATAGAAATAAAGGAATTATTCTTTCTCTTTTATTATTTATTCCTCGCCATCAGAACATTATAGACGATATATGTATAGGAAGCAGTTCTATTGCATACTCGAGACGAGCCACCTGTTGATTGAAAGAGGGAAGTTCACACATGACTGAGCCACAGGCCACAGTGACTGAGCATATTTGCCGGGTCAGTGTATATTTATATATACTTGGAAATGCGATAATTAAAATTATTGCCTAACAATCGAAAATCTTTATTTATTATTGATTAAAAGATTTTGATCGAAATCGTTTTTTTTTTGTAGAAAGTTTATTTCGCTGCGAGTTAAAATTATACGGCGTAATAATGTGTCTCTTTGATTAACGAAGATCCATAGTATATGTGACCAAAAAGTTGAAGTCTTATTAAATTGAACAAAAAAATAGAATAGAAAATTGGAGCTGTGCAATTCTTATTGAAACTCTTATAACAGATGGAGCAACAATTCGACAAAAATGTGATATAAAACTCGACAAAATTCTCTTCATTCCATGACATAGCTTGAAAATTTAACAGTTTTCATACGAATAGGAACATCATTCAAGATCAGTGACCATTCCCGATTCACATCATCAAGAATAGGTCTCAAGAATTGTCTTTCATCTTTATCTTTCTTGTTTTTCTCGCTATTCTGCGATTTATTTCTGCAAGTCGAGTTATATAGCATCATCCAGCAATCATGGAACAATCTGAAAAGAAAGTCAAGAATTTTGAAGTCATTGTGAAAAATCTTATAGCTGGCGGTGAGTCACTTGAAATTCTTCAAATATCTCGTTTCATAGTTTTTTATTAAGAGATTATACGTTTTATAAATTAAGACGAAAAAAAGAAAGATAGAAAATAGTTTTATAAATAAAATAGAGAGCTACAAAAGACTGTTTTAAAAAAGTTGTCAAGTTTCGTAATTTTGAATTTTATTTATATTAATTTATATATTATATTTATTATATTTATATTTATTATATTATTATAAGGCCACTTCAGATTGTCCTCTTTGTTTTTTCATTTTATATTAGGAATAAAAGTACAATGTTTTATTTAAAAGATGATCTTTATTTAAAAAAATAAAAATTTTCCATTATCCTTATATTTTATGTAAAAAAAAAGAAAATTCTGTAATGATTTTCTCTTATATGGTTTTGTAATTATTGTATAAAGTATTGTATAAAGTACAAATATAAAAATAGATATAATATAGATATAATAATAGAGATATAATATAAATATAGATATAATATATCAGAATTACTTTTTTATATATTTTTACGTTTCAAAATGTTTTTAAAGATCTTAATATTTGATAAGTTAGAGATAATTTGAAACACTTTGTATTCCTTTATATAAAGGTATGTGTAAATTATAAAATTTTATATTATAAATATATATTGATATATATTGATATATATTATAGGTGTAGCTGGTATGTGCTCAAAAACAACTGTAGCACCTTTAGACAGAATAAAAATTTTATTACAAGCACAGCATGAATATTATAAACATTTAGGTAAAAATTTGAACTCTTGTTAATATATGAATGCTAGTAATGTAAAATATGAATTTATAACATATGTAAATATGTGTGTGTGTGTGTGTGTGTGTGTGTGTGTGTGTGTGTGTGTGTGTGTGTGTGTACACATATACATATGTATATATACATATATACATATTTTATAGGTGTCTTCTCAGGATTAAAAGAAGTTGTTCGACGTGAAAATTTTCTTGCTTTGTATAAAGGCAATTTTGTTCAAATGATTAGGGCTGTACCTTATGCTGCAATACAATTTACAGCATTTGAACAATATAAAAAGGTAATGAATAGATTCAATATTAGAGATCATTCAAATTCAATGTATCGTTAAATAATATTTAAATAATATTTACGTGAATAAATCTTAAAAACATATTTGCATACTGAACAAAGATATTTTCATAAAGATATTGACTCTAGAGATATATATATAGAGAGAGAGAGAAATAATTTAATATAAATAATTTAATTAAAATTAATTAAAATTTTCTATGAGAATTATAAATACAGAGCAATAAATGTACAATAAATCACAGAGTAAATACATAACAGTTTCAGCTATATCACAATTAATTAGCTAAATACTGTGATTTTATATATAGTATTTGAAATTTTATATATAATATTTGAATTTTCAGATTCAGTTCTTCCTGTACTCCTGATTTTAAATTTTCTATCATGTCGTTTTAAATGTTTGAATAATTTAAAATTATTTTGATTTTAATTAAATATTTTAAATTCCTCCTGTATTGACGAGAAAATTAACTTGGCGAAAAATATTAATGAGAATAGCCGAATTTGAATCTCTATTTTTTCAGCGAATTATCAATCTGTTCATTCAAAAATTATCATCTGTTCAATCAAAAATTAGATGTGAATATATAATAATATAGAGCAAATATGATAAGTCTTCCTAAAATAATTATTAGTAAATGGTTTAAAATACTGTTATATCTTAAATACTTACACTAATATTTGACCAATTATTTGCTAGACTATCATAACTGAAAGTATTATATATTTATACTATATTATATGTAAATAGTCGAGCTCTATTTAGCCTCGCTAGGCTATAAATATATAAAAAAAATTGATGTAACATTTATATAATTTTGATTAGCGTTTAGGAAAATTATTCGAGCAAGATTCGCATATAGATGGATTCTTAGCCGGAGCTGCCGGAGGTGTCACAGCAGCTGCAATTACATATCCACTTGACACTATCAGAGCAAGATTAGCCTTTCAAGTTACTAGTAATACACTTTATTCTGGAATTAAACATGCTGCTGTTAGAATGTTTAAAGAGGTAAATGACACAATTTATTTCTAATTTTATTCTTTAAAAAATATATTTAAAACTTATAAAAATTTTATTTGTGCCTTTGTGTCACAATAGTAGAATTGCCTTAATTATATAATTCATATTATAAATTAAAATAATTGTTGAAGTAAATTTTGAATATAAGAATGAGCTCTCAGACTTCAAACCTGCATTAAAAACATATAGATAAATCGTATATATATTGATATATAATGTAGAGAGATTCAATCTTCCAAACATTCTTATATAAAAAAATTTTACTAACTTTTCATAACTTGAATGTTTGTATTAAAATAAATTAATAGATTTAATAGAAAAAGAATATTTCAGGAAGGTGGTCTGCGAGCATTATATAGAGGATTCTGGCCAAATATGTTGGGCATGATACCTTATGCAGGATTTTCCTTCTATACATTTGAAAAATTAAAATATCAGTGTTTGAAATATGCACCACATTATCTTTGTTCTGAACATAAAGCAACTGGTGAGTTAAATTGCCCATTTTCTAAACATAAGAATAAAGATGATTGCTCCTATCTAATTTACTGTAAGCTAAAAATATCTGCTTGAACAAAAAAAAAAATACTTAGTAGAATTCGCCATTCTTTTCTAAGGGCATGAAGTAACCTTAAATTTTTGATAAAAAAAAAGAAAAATATAGTTCATTGGATGCATCGTTTTGTTGCATCATGTTTGGCTCGTTCAATGATCTATACTTCCTATGTATGCATTATTTTCTGAATCTAACAAGAATATAATGATGGAGTTACAAAATTCTTCTATTAATATCTCTTATTCTCTTCTTCAGAGCCGAATAATAACAATTAAATTACAATAGTTTTTTTAAATTAAACTTCTTTTTAAGAAAAGGAAATTTGTATTATTTTTTATTTCTTTTATTGGGCTTGTTTAATTTAAAGTTATGTTTTCTTTTCAAAGAATTTGTCAATCACATATTTAAAGAATTATTTATGAATTAAGATCGAAAAATCAATGTTATTAATTATAAATAATAAAAATAATAATATATTTCATTGTTGCAGGTAATCTTATATTAACTATACCAGCAAAACTTTTATGTGGAGGCGCTGCCGGTGCTGTAGCACATACTTTTTCTTATCCATTGGACGTTACAAAAAGACGTATGCAATTGGCAATGATGAATCCAACTACACATAAATATGCGTAAGTAATATAATATAACAATAATCCATAAGAATTTTAATTGCATCAAAAATTGAAACAGTTCTTTTGTAATCTTGCAATATTTTTTTCAATTACTATTGTTAATATATATGTTCAAATATCACTAATGCAAAAATTTAATAAATTTTAGTAAATTTATTTACTTAAATATTATTAATTCATAAAATTAATATTCTCAGATCTGGAATGTTTTCTACTATTAAGATGATATATATTGAAAATGGCATTGTAAAAGGCTTATATCGTGGAATGAGTATTAATTTCTTACGAGCAATTCCTTTCATGGCAGTTGGTTTTGCAACATATGAAGTGACAAAGCAAATGCTCAATTTAGATACAGGAGTAAGATTATAATTAATATACGTAATATAGATTATAATAATATTACATAAAATAGATGATTAATTCTTATACATTTTATATATTTGTATATCCTGTGAAAAAAATATAATAAAAATAATATACAATTTAACTAATGAGTTAACTGATTATAAAGTACAGAATAACGAACAAATAAACTAATATATATATATATATATATATATATATATATATATATATATATATATAAAATTCAAGAAATCAAATCAGTGTTTTTATTTAAAAAATGTATTGTATGATATTAAAATTTTATATTATTTTTACGAAAATGTGCTCAATCTGAAAGATTACTAACTGAATATCATCTAATACAAATAAATTTAAAGAAGATTTTATTTAAGTAGTTTTTAATTTTTCAATCGATACTTTATATGTATCTGCAATTGTGCAACTTACTCTCAACTATGTACAATTATGATATATTTTGTAGAAATAGATATTTAAATATAACAATCTATATTGAAAATGAATATCGAAGAAATTAAGTTATATAAATTATTAAAATTTTTTCAATACGAAATTATTTACTTGTAAAAAACAAATATATATTTTTTTACGTACTATTTCAAAATGTATTTGTACATGGAGATATATTTTATTGTGATATGACTTAATGACTTTTTTCGTTATTAATAGATGCAAGTATTAAATAAACTAATAAAAATGTCTGTGTACATGCATGTGTGTGTGTGTGTGACTTACAAAGATTAACAGTTCAAGTAACAAATGATTAAAAACATGCATAAAGAATGAGTCTTACATGAAACATGCATTCTTTTTTCCAAAATGTTGTGAATATCTAGAGCACAAACAAAACTCTGTCTAAATGTGACAATATCGTTTTATTTTTGTAATTCCTTATAACAAAATGACATTGTATAATTATATGTTCATGGTATTTTTTTGTTCCTTTTCATAAATCTGGATTTATCTAATACCAGATTTTTGGCAAGCTATATTAAAATATTCAAATAAAACTTGTCAAATAAAAGAATATTGCAAGCTTAATTTTATGCTAATTTTATGTTAGCATATCAATTTATATATATGTATGTATGTATGTATAAAAGTATTATTTCAGAAGTTAAAGTATTATAAAAGCTATCACAAAAATTTTTAATTTGAGATATACAAAATTTGCTCCATATATTTATCATAATAATCAAACTAAAAATATATCAATTTTCAAGTTAAATCTAAGATAAAATCAAGTTAAATCTAAAACTTTAATTTCGCAAATAGTTAAAATTATTATATGTATTTTATGCAATATAAATATTTTCAACATGTATATCAATAAAAAATATTAATATTGTAAATGAGTTTTTATAAGTACATAGTAACTTTTTAATATATCCCATACCATTATGAAATCAAATTAACAACAATAATGTGTGTAGAAGTTAATATACTAAGTATATTTTCAACGAAACATTTAGTAATCTATTGTTTTTGTCCATATTGCATATATGCATTGAGAGAAGGCAATAAATAGAGCAAATATAAAATGAATTATACTAGTTGTTGGTACCTATTATTTTGCTGTCATTTTAATTAAACTTCGTCGCATTATAATATTACAACTGCATTTTTGTTTTAGGAAAATTTATTCTTATTATTATAGAATTCAAGGAGAATATATTGTATACGCTTGTTTGTGTGTAGAAAACGAAAAAAAGAAAAGAAAAAAAAAGAAAATGCTCAGCCTGCATTGTGCAGAAGAAGAATTGCGAAGTTATCTCCGCGCTGCATCCTATGCCGTGCTATGGATTTACAGTCTTAATTAAATTGCTATGTAATGTGCATCTTACACATTTCAAGTTTGTCCATCCATTGTCGTCGCTATTGTAATTGCTTCATCATGCATTATATTCAAATTGCAATGCTTATTCTTATAAATACATCTGTATGTATGTATGTTTTTCATCTTTTTAGCCGCCCATCATACACGATGCTCCTGCACACATTCAATGAGTATGAAATTTGACACAACACATTGGATTGCTTTGGCTTGCATTACACATGTTTATTTACCAGAAGCATCATTTTATATCTATTAATTAATAAAAAGATCATTGGTAGGTTTACAAGCAATTTTTTTTCTTTTAGTTTAACCAATGTGAATGCATAGATTCACTCGGTATAAAATACATATTTCACTTTCAGAGGCAGATAGAGTTGATGCAAAAGTTTTCCATTATGTTTCTTAAATTATCACTCAATTAGTAATAATATATAACTCAACTTTTCATAATTGTAGTTCATAAATTAAACTCATGTTCATAATATAAAAACATGGTAGTTGATAGAAAAATTAATCAAAGACCAATTAAATTACACTGTATATCATTAATACATAAATATTATTTTTTCTAAATGAAATAAAAACATTTCACAAGTGCAAATGTAAATATATAATTCTCATGAATTTTTCTTTTATTATACAACTGCGTGTTATTCCGCAAAAATAATGTTATGAATTAATAAAAAACAATTTTCCACTGAGAACAAGATTTACATTCACACATTTTGAAAGTTTTTATATCATTAAAATAAAAATATTTATTTTTTGCGTTAAAAATAATGAATATTACATATAAAAATGTGACTATATTTATCAGATAATAACAAAATTATTATCTGATAAATTTATATGTAATATAATAATGAAAGTTAATCAAATAATTTTATAAATTAATTTTTATTATTAATCATTTCTATCTGGAAATTTTATATATATATTGAATTCTTATACAATTTATATATAAGCATATTAATTTACTGTTGCATCAACTTGCCTTTCTTTTCAAGTGGAACATTTCATGCTTCATTCACACCGATAATAAATGTGACACTCCCTTAAATATAAATTATGATCTTGGTATATTTTTTTGAAATCTTGCATGACAAATAACTTGATTTAGAATATACGATGTTTCGTTTACAATTATTCTCGATGAAAGTTTCAATATTCTCATTCAAGATTACAAAATAATACCATTTTTTACCAATATTTTTTGTTCTACCTGTTACGCGCAAATGTGTGTGCATATTATTATATTCAGTTTCTTTATAATAAAAATACAAGCGGATATAATAAAAGTTGTAAAACTCAATGCTACAAGTGAATTTAATCGATACGTGTGTACATTATTGTATTTTTTCTTCTTTAGTGTACAAGTAATGTGTCTACATGTATTGTGTAAGGCACGCACAAAATGTGCGTGTAATCTATTCTATCTCTCAATGAGACACCACAAAGTGAGCCATGATATAATACTTGGAGCTATATGTGGTATATGAGAACTTGTCTGAGCCTCACACTCATTTAGCGATGTTCTATTATAAGTTATGTTATCTGGCGTCACTATAAAGTCAGGATCGCGCATTTCCATTCCCCTACCTTGACACTTAGCCCTGAAGCCTAACCTTTTAGAGGAAGTAGTCTGGCGTTCGCCTGGTAACATGTGGTTCTCCACGTCTTGGTGCTGGGTCAAACTGTAGGCTGTAATAAAAGTCACAAAAATGAATTATGCTTTTATTATACTTATATAATTTAAAAATATTTTTGACTACATATAATAAGTTTCTTTTTAATTCAATATAATGTTTAAAATTACCATATATAATTATTGTAAATTTCAAGATTATACATTTAATATAAAGTTATACTAAAAGAGAAATATAATAATATTTAATAACATATATTCAATATATGTACTATATTTTAATAATGTAATTTGTAAATAAATAAATGTATGGTTTAAATATACAAATCATACTTACAATGAATATTTTAAAGCATCATCCAATTCCATGATTGCAGCTTGATTTCCACAACGATAACAGTAATTAGGTGCAGAGAATATGGTCACAACATTGCGGTCGTGACACCTGAAATAACACATTATAATTAATATTGTATTATCTATTGCAAACTGTTTATAAAATATTCTATATTAAGCTATACATATATAGTAGAAAAGAAATATCATTAAATATTTTAAAACTCGGTAAATATCAATTATATGTACCAATTATAACCTTCCATGACCAATTGATGAGCTCGGGATACAAGCGTTAATCCATTAGAATGATTGAATGTTTCAGAAATATCTTGACCGAAAGTATATCCTGCCCCACGTGGTGAAATACCCCACCCTCCTCTATCATCTGGATCCGACCATAATAGATCGCACATAGGACCCTATTAAATATAAGATGATTTATGATAATAAATAAAAATTCCTTATTACATATAATAAAATTTGCAGGAATTACAAGAGCAAATACTAACTTCGTGTGGCACTTCTTGAAGACGATCTAGAGCACGTATGTGATCTAAAGTATCGATCGACGGCGACAAACCACCATGCAAACAAAATATTTGGCCATCGACCAATGCTGTTAGCGGTAAATAATCGAATAAGTCTGTAAAGAACTTCCATACATTGGCATTCCCATATTTACGTAAGCATTCATCATAAAATCCATACACTTGTGTGATTTGCCTCGACTCGTGATTACCCCGCAAAATGGTTATTCTTTCTCGATATCGCACCTAAATACACGGAACAAAGAAAGAGAAAATATATAAATTTTATAAATATATATAAAAATAAATTTTATAAATATTTATTAAGTAAAAAAAAATCTACACATATAATACATGCTATAGAGAACATCTAAATATATAGATATCTTTCAAAAATCTAGATAGATATAAATATATTCCAAATTATAATTATAAATTATAATTCTTTTAAATTATAATAATATACATACACACAAAAATTTATTATACTATACCTTAAGAGCTACGAGTAAAGTGACAGTTTCAACCGAATAATAGCCACGGTCAACATAGTCACCCATGAAGAGATAATTTGTATCAGGTGATTTGCCACCTATTCTGAACAGTTCCATCAAATCGTGGAACTGTCCATGTACATCTCCACATACTGTTACGGGACATTTTACTTCTTGTACATTTGATTCCTTAGCTAGAATTTCTTTTGCCTGAAAGTTTCAAATATAATAATATAAAATAAAATACTATCTCTCATTCTCCTGTTTTCTGTAAGAAACAGAAAAAAGAGACAAAGAGAATTACTGCAACTGATAAAAGAAAAAACACAATAAAGTGCAGTGCAAATATAAAGAGAAAGATTATCTTACAAAACAATGTAATTTAAATAATAATTTTTCTAATATTCAATATATAAATATTTTTTTTTTATTAATGTTTTATGATCAT
Organism: Camponotus floridanus; assembly: GCF_003227725.1. NCBI lineage: Eukaryota > Metazoa > Arthropoda > Insecta > Hymenoptera > Formicidae > Camponotus > Camponotus floridanus. The sequence goes on from NW_020229839.1 coordinate 826,263, forward strand.
GGAAAATGATTCCTATGACGTGAAATAATGTGTAAATATTTAAAATACAATAATGTGATGAAAATATTATAGGTCAATTAAATATTAAAAATTTTAGGGAGATTATACTCTCTCTCTCTATATATAGGATATATACATATATATCCTATTATGTTAAGAAATACTTTGCAACGCTCAGACAAATTTCTTTCTACAAATGGATTTTACTTGTCAGTTACAGATACAATTACTATCACACATTTAGAAAACTAGATGCTTTGGCCAATTGGCACAATGTACAAATGCAGCAATACATTATTATGAAGCGCATTACAGCTATAATATCATCTTCAAAGATCTAAATATAATCCATTCAAAAATACTTGTTTTATTACCTTAATGTTTATCATTAAGATTTAAAAACTGAAATAAGTCTTATAATGATCGAATAGACTGTCGTCAAATAATTCTCTACACGAAATACTTCAAATAATTTTTTATAAGAAATTATAATCATATTACGTTGTTACTTTTCAGAATTCTGATAAAATATATCAAGATTTTTCATAATTAACTTGAATCTAGACTAATATCCTATTCAATTTCAAGTAACTATTACTTCTCCATGCTAGTTAAAAAGTAATTATAAAATATCCCAGTTTTCAAGAAAATGAATCATAGCAAACAAATGCGTTATCACTCAACCACCTACATATCAATAGAGAGATAAGAATAATGCTACTACTGATATTGTAATCTAAATATTGATACTGTAATCTAAATGATATTATATACATTATTGTAATCTGCAAAAAATGATAACGCTATTCATCTCTTGCAGAAATTGTCAAAAGTATACACCATAAGATGAAGTGTACAAATGTACAAATTGCAACAGTGAATATGCACTTGTTGCAAAGAATCACATTAACAGGTTTGAAATATGACATATATACAAGAAATATTATATTATATATACGTATATAAAAAAAAGTCATCGATTAAGAAATGTAAATCTCTTTGCTTCCGAGGTAGTCGGATTTTAGATTTCGATATCGATGTAACTGTGATGATTGAGAATATAGAATCCAAGGCAGGGGGAAATCCCAAGTATCGAGGAGGATTTATCGACGATTCTCGCGTAACGCGAGTTACGCTCTGACGAAATAAGCGTGACATTTCGGCGAGCCATGTTTGACGGCGGTGCACGCGCCTGAGGTCGGTACTGTAGCACACAGTGTTCCTATTCGAACGGCACGCGACGCAATCGAACTGGAATCGTTGAATCGTGCGACGCGAAACACGCGGAATCGATCGATTCCGCGAAGCGGGATTGAGTACCTTATCGCAGAGAGTCTTCACTTGGCTCTCTGTCAGTTGTTTGCAATCGTTTAATTGTTCTATCCACTGGTCGAGTTCCTTGAGCGACGCCTTCTCCTCCATCGTACCTGTTCCCGGGTCTGCACGGAAATTAACGCACGGTACAAATTCCTGCACACCCTTACTATCGCATGTAATCCGTCGCCGAGCGAGCCCCCCTGACACGAAACTAAATCATTCGGTTTTCTTTTCCAGCCACTGGCCCGAGAGAGTCCCGCAACACAAATATCCCGTAGGAGCGGAGAGCAGCGCTCATTCACACAAAATGGCCGAGCGCTAGCGCGGTGACGTCAGGTCGTACTCATGCGTGGTGCATCCCCGCCGAGGCCGCCGTCCGCCAATCGGGGCGCTGCGGTTCGAGACTCGCGTGGCCAATAGCGATCGACGGCGATGCCTCGCGATTGGACAGACACGGCGAACTACATCACGCATCGATTCAATGACGATAGGTTCGTTTCTGTTTTAAATATTACATAAATATTATATTGTTAGGCTGATATTAAATTTGTCGTACGAATTTTTTATCTTGATTGGCTACAGGATAATAATTTTTTTGAATCTTTAAGAATACCCTATTCTGCTTCCAATCAATACATAAATTTTTCATACGACAAATGTAATGTCAGCTGAACGGAATAGATATGATATATTCCTAATTGAAAGGTGTAATTAGACAGAAGACACAATATATATATAATAATAGCGCAATTCTGAGAATTTCAGCGTGAGTAAGAATGAATTGCGCATGTTTGCGCAAGTTTGATATGTAACCAATCACAACACATAGATCTTCTATCTTGATTCCTCTTTATATTTACGCGCTCTCTCTCTCTCTCTCTCTCTCTCTCTCTCTCTCTCTCTCTCTCTCTCTCTCTCTCTCTCTCTCTCTCTCTCTCTCTCTCTCTCAATCGTATTAAAAAATGTCCATTTAAGACACTTAAATGGCCATTTATCATATATTCATCTTCAAATTATCTCATGAGAAATTATTCTTTAGAGAAATCTGATTTTTCAGAGAACCATAATTTAATGAGAAAGATATTTTTAGCTTAAAAAAAATGTTATTGTATTATTTATCCGTTTAAAATAAATATTTTTCTTTTTAGACATCTTTTTATTCTTTCTTCATTCTTAAAAATAACATATTTCAAATGTCTCGTCCCACATGTGCATTGATCAAATCCTTCATACTATGCGATGACATTTTAATGTCAAATACTTCACAATTAGATGGTAGATAGAAGATATATGTATGCATACAGTAATAAGTTAGAAAGAGACAAAATGAAAAGCATAAGTGAAATAGAAAACACTATCATGTGATTAATTCCGTTTATGTGCAATTTATTTTTGCTCACGCTAATATGAAAGATGTGACAGGAAAAATTATGCTATTGTATATATTGTGTGCGGAAAGTTTATGTTTGCATTAAAAGTGCAATTAGAACGAATAGGAGACGAGTACGATAAAATGCGTAAAGTATTCCAATAATGAGTCACATGTCGATGACGAAATAAAATTAATCTTTACCAAGGAACTCAGAATTAATTAATTTTCCATTATATCATCTCTAATATGCAAATCATGGTTTGAAGTCAATTTTAATGATATACATAATTGAGACATTTAACAATGATTTATTTGTATAAGCTTAGAATATTTGATGATTATTACACATTATAACAATAAAATCATCACAAGAGATGGACCAACAATGTAGCAATTACAAAGCTGCTTCTTATATGCTACAAAATATGAATACATCTTATTAAAAATATATATTAACTGTAAAACTTTGAATATCAAGTTTAAAAAAATGAAAAAAATTGCCTCGGAGGACTGAAATATTATACTTAAAAATCCATATAATTAATCTCTATTTTCATTTTCTTATCACGATAAATACACGCAATATAAGATTTTAACAAAAATGCATAATATAGTAATATAAATATAAATTAAGCAAAAATTTTATATTAGGATGGTTGTTTGATAGATATTTTGATCATAAGGATCGACTATTTTTCACATTTTCCAATGAAAAAGATATTTTAAAAGTAAAGTATATAAATGAAAATAAATTTCAGTATTGAATAATTTTATAGTGATGTAACATCGAGCATATTTTTAATATATAAGCATTATCATTAATCTTAAATGGCAAAATCTCTACGAAAAGACATATATCAGGAATTATAAAAGAAGATAACAACAATGCGGTTTGAATTCCATCACATGTATCCTTAGTAAATATAATTTATGCTATTTTGTTAGTCGCACTTTCTGCTGTATTTTACTTATTGTTATTCTTTCCACTGTTGGCCAGTTTTTCTCTTACAAAGAGTTGCATCTAACTGTTCGAGCCATGGCAATAATAACATAATTTTTCTTCTGTAATTTGGATCCTTAGCAATAGGATTATGCTCCAGATACACAGTTTGTAATTTTTTATTGACTCTTAAATTTTCCAATGTATTCCAGTCTTCAATTTCATTATTGTTCATCTGTGTGTGTAAATATTAAATAATATAATAAATTTTAATTGTAATAATATACAATTGTATAATATATATTTGCATAATTTACCCAAAATTCTTCAAGATTTTCAAGATGGTTCATATTTTGAATTTTTTTTATTTTATTGTTGGCTAGATCCAATGTTGTTAATCCTGAACAATTTTCTATGCCTTCTATACATGTTATACCATTTTCAGATAAGTATAATTGATCCAATTTCTTTAATTCTTCAATATTCTCAATCTTTGTAATCCGATTACTTTGTAGACTTAATAATGTGAGGTTTTCCAAACTTTCCAGATTTTGGATTTTGGTAATTTTGTTTTTACCAAGATACAAATTAGTCAACTTTTGAAGACCTTCCAGATTTTCAATTTCACGTATTTTGTTATCACCTAATTCCAGTGTTGTGAGATTTGTTAAGTGTGAGACATTTTCAATATGTAAAATTTTATTGGATGACAAAAACAGCTTTTGCAGATTTAATAAATTGCTTAATCCTTCTATCTTTTTGATACGATTAAATGATAAATCCAAAAGTCTAAAATCCACATAAATATTATTAGACATAAAATATGAAAACATATATATATATATAAAGTTAGAAATAAATATGGAGATATCACATTCAATATTACAAGATTAAAATCAACATACTCCAAATTCACAAGAGCATCCAAATTTTCTATATTTATAATTTGATTATCTCTCAATTCTAATTCCACCAAAGTAGTAAGCATATCGAGATTTTCTATTTTCTTTATAAGATTCCACGTAAAGCATAATCTGCGTATTTGCGTCAGTGGTTCTAAATTTTCCAATTTGGTTAATCTTGAATGGTTGAAATCTAGTTCCTAAAATATATTAATAAGAATAATCTTTTGTTAAAATAAAAAATTCTTGTAACATAGATATAATATATTATATCTGAGGATTTTTTATGGGAAAAAATATATTAAATTCTGTTAATGATTAGAAAAATAAAGTAATAAAAGTCACAAACTTCGCTATCAGGATCTATAATTAATATTTTGTCTGGTTCCTCTGATTCTTCTCTCTCGTTTTCGACTTCCATCTCGGCAGAACCTTCACTTTTATCCTCTTCTAAAATAATTAGATTAAATCAAACATAACCTGCTTTCTTATGAGCTAATGTATATATGTATAATTAAATTTTATCTTTCGAATATATCGTACCATGATTAGCCATTGTTGAAGAAGTACGATAAAAGATAGTAGATAGATGAGGTAAAGATTTAATAAACAATCAAGTATTATTAATTAAAATCACATAAAAATATCACTGAGCTTTACGTCAAACTTTTGTGCAATTAACCGGTATTTTAACGCATTACGATCACTACGATTAATAATATTATAAAAATGTTATAACAAACACTGCACTATATAAAACGGCAGAGAGCTAAAGAAGCTCAAATCACGTAGAGAAGAGAAAAAACCCACACACATAAAAGCTTTCTAATAATATAAATAACAAATCAATCAAACACTGGATGAAGCATGATGTCATCCAAGAACGCCAAGTGTCGGGCGTATCAGAAGCTTAGATGTTCCTCAACGTCAAAAAAAGAGCGCCAAATACGGAGTCATCTGACGTTCGGCAATTCAAACTTGCAATAGTGCCCACAGAAGAACCGTCCATGAAAAATGTGACGATATGATAGATAAATAATAAATTTGTTCGTATTGTTTGCAATTCTCAAAAGTCTCGTTCAAAACGAGATAAATGTATGTTCAGACACAAAAGAGAGAGAGAGAGAGAGAGAGAGAGAGAGAGAGAGAGAGAGAGAGAGAGAGAGAGAGAGACAGAGGGAAATCACAGAATCTATATACTAGCAAGTGTAAATACAAACAGATTTATTATTTGTGGTTATTTAAACTTGTCCATATAAGATAGAAAACTTGATATTCTAAAATCAGCGAGGTCGACCTCTATTTTCAATTACTATTCTGCTCTAATGGTACATCCGCCAAACGGAAATGAATCACTTTGATTATATCCGTTTTCTCACTCCATTCATATGAATCATATGATCAATGTAGTAGAATCTTTAGTTGACAACTGAACAGCTGTTAACTAAAATTTCGACTGATTTAGAATAATGGAAAATTTAGAATGGTCTAATTTACATCAATCACTTGATACGCATTTCAAATAATAAATAACTAGTAAATTGGTTTAGTTATTGGCTGATCAGTTCAAATGCATATTTGATACGAGTATTAAATAATTGGGGGGTATGAACTAGACCAGAGGAGTTTCTGAATTGATCTATGGATTCTGATTGATTTTGAATCAATAATATATCATTTTTATGCTTATATTTTCAAGTTTTTTATTGCATTATAAAGCATCTGTCTTCCTTTTCTGATTTTCTTTATTGTTAAACGTTCATAGCAAATTTAAGAATGTAACATAAGATTCTTGTCCTGAATTTTTAACGACGACTATGTTTCATTATATCTATTGTATTTCCATTTATGTTAATTTTTTGGATGACTATCATAAATACATTCTCATATATTATACAACTGATATGCCTCAGGACGTATATGAGTATAAGCCTAAGTAATATATTATAGTAAGTAATAAATTACCAGTATAAGCCTCAGTAAAAATCTTATAAATATATGTTAACTGTTTTCTCTTATAATAGAAATTTTATAATAGAAATTGACATACTAACAAAAACAATATGGCTCTGAAGGGGATAAAAGTCTTGGAATTAGCTGGGCTTGCTCCAGGACCCTTTTGTGGAATGATCTTAGCAGATTTTGGGGCATCCGTTATCAGAGTAGATAAGGTAACTAGGAAGAAACAGATTTTATTAGAATTTTACTAAAGTACAACATATGTAGTTTATACTAAAAAACAGGAATGAATATAAAGGAGAATAAATTAATTTATCCATATTATTTTATCTATAGTTTGAATACAATTTTTAAGTTATAAGAATTTTTTAATTATATCTTAAAATTTTTTTCATAGATTGGAACACAAATATTAGATCATTTGGGTCATGGAAAGAGATCAATAGCATTAAATTTAAAATCTGAAAAGGGGATTAATATTTTTAAAAAATTAAGTAACCAAAGTGATGTTATTATCGATACATATAGAAGAGGTACATATAAAGAATATATATGTATATTATTTAGCAATTTTAATCTTTGAAATAAAATTTATTATATTAACAAATAATTTATAATAATTTTAATTTGAAGTAATTTTTAACTTGTAATTTAAATGTAGATATAACAATTTAGATGTTAATATGTGAAAATCAAAAAGAAAATATTTAATTTATACAAAAATATATTGAATATATATATGAATATAGGTGTCATGGAAAAATTAAAAATTGGGCCAAATGAGCTTATGGCAACAAATAAAAAACTGATATATGCTAGATTAACTGGATATGGTCAAGATGGTTCTTATGCAAATATGGCTGGTCATGATATTAATTATTTAGGTTTATCTGGTAATATAATATTATATATAAATCATTATAATTATTGAAACAGTATAAATATATTGTATGCTTATATTCATATAAAGATTATACTTTATTATTTTCTTATAATATTACAAATAAGACTATGTTACTTATTTTATGAGAATAATGTAAAAATTGTTAACAGGACTGTTATCTTTATTTGGCCGATATAATGAAAAACCTACACCACCTGTTAATCTAGCTGCTGATTTTGGTGGTGGTGGTTTAATGTGTGCTTTTGGAATAATGTTGGCATTGTATGAGCGAACTAAAACCAATGTTGGGCAGGTAATAGATGCATCAATGGTAGATGGATCTGCATACTTAGGATCCTGGCTATTCAGATCGCAAAAGATGCTCGGCCTATGGGGAAATCCACGTGGCAAAAATATGTAAGTACTTTCTCAGTGTATATATATATATATATATATATATATATATATATATATATATATGCTTTTGACTTTCTATCTTTTAAAAGATATTCTTAAAAATACCTTTTTTCCACAGATTGGATACAGGTTCACATTTCTATGATACATACGAGACGAAAGACAAGCTTTATATGTGTGTTGGAGCGCTCGAACCACAGTTTTATGAAATTTTCGTAGAGAAGCTTGGTTTTTCGAGCGAGGAGATGCCACAATATGAAAATTTCGAAGAGAATCGTCGTAAAATCGCAGAAATTTTCAAAAAAAAGACTCAGGCAGAATGGTGCGCCATATTTGATGGCACTGATGCATGCGTTACACCAATGTTAAATTTGAAAGATGCTGCATCACATAGTCATAATGAGCAAAGACAAACGTTCACGACTATAGGAGATGACGTAATTCCAAATCCTGCTCCTCGTTTATCTCATACACCCGGTATTTCTACAGGAACTTGTAGAAATCCACAACCTGGTGAAAACACTGTAGAAATCTTAACTGAACTAAAATTTCAATCTAAGGAAATTGACAATTTATTATCAAACGGATTTGCTTATCAGGCACATCACACATCTAAAATTTAATATGAGTTATTTTATAATAATGAGAATATATGTATACATATATAGATATATATATTTTATATATCATAATTTATATATAAATAATAGCTGTATAGATAATAAGTAAAAGAAAGGGTTAAGGAACTATATATATATATATATATATATATATATATATATATATATATATATACACACATATATAATATATACACATATATAATATATAATATATACCAAAAGATTTTTATTCTTATCTTTGTGTATATTATATATGCACACATACATACATACAATGATTGTTTATATAAAATAAAAAGGAAAAAAAATTGATTATGTATGAACTTCAAATAAATTCAATAACATTTAACATTTAAGGTTTTTACATTTATATACTAATATATGTTGTAGCTTATTCGATAAGAAAATCTACTATACAAAAGTATTACTGTATTTTGTCCAATTATATTCACCATGAAAAATAATTTGTTATAATTAGAGCAGTTATACAAAATTGAAAAAAGGGTACGACAAACAAAAAATTTTATGTATAGATATATTAAAAACCCATCAGTATTGTACTGGCAGTAATAGATGTTTCCCTCGGTGCACTAGCTTGCCGTACGCTCATCTCCCACGTATCCAACAACTGGGAGAGCGAAAAACGACGTGGCAGTTTTGCAACACGGGCATTGAGAGCTTTTTGAACAGCACATAGAAATGTTGTTGCTTCATATTCATGTGGCGCCATGACACAACGAGGTGGCGTAGAAGGGTAATCTGCTGGAACTGTGACCGAGATCGGTGGTACACATGGAAGATGACGATCATCGAGCCAACATATCAATTGTATACATTTAGATCCATTTTGCTGCGCTGGATCTAGACTAACCTGAAGTAGGAAAATTGCTTTATTAATAATTACATTAAATAAACTTTTTTATTTATTTACAAATAATTGCACATAAAAATATTATGTATAATTGTATATTATGTACAATTATGTATAATTTGCTTACTTAATCGTTTATAATTCGAGATAAAATTCTAATATTTAATATATAATATATAGAAAATATTATAAAGAATTCATATGAACCGATATTTAATCTTATAGAAAAATTAAGTCACTTATCTAATTAAAAAATGTGCAATAGACATATTCATCAAATATCAAGTTTTTAATAAAAAATAACGCATAATGAAATAATAGATTGTCAAAAAGGGACTAAAAAAATTATTACATACTTTGAATCGCTGATCTAATCTAGCTATTTCTCCTTGTAATACATCTGGTATTTCACTAGGTGATTCTTCTACCTTGTGCTTCTTCAATGGTGGTGGCAAGTTTCTATTTTAAAATGAAATATATGTATATTTCCATTTATATTATAAACTTATTATTAATAAGATGGGATTTGCATGTATACAAATGTATACATAGATACACAGAAAAAATCATATATGTTTGCACGTTTATGTTCATCTATGCAGCATACAACAATACTTACTTTATCTCAGGTCCAAATAAGGCATCTAGGCATGGTCCAAAAGTACGTTGTAATGTATGATTGATTACTGGACTTTGAAGATGTGTGCTTACAGCTTCTAATAATGGACTGAAAATTTGGTGCTCTTTTAATGTCGTTACTGGCGGTCCGACGCTACCATCACCTCTCTTAAAGTCCAATTTTTCTAAGACAACTTCGCATTTCAGCAATGTATCTAGTGGCATACGTTTACTCGGATTTGATAGAATCTCCAAAAGCTTTTTCATCTTGCTGAGTTTATCGACATCTGCGGTAAAAAATGAATGTAATGTGAATATAATTAATACTGTTTATATATGAATTGTTGAAAAAAGATATTAAAAAGTATGTCATTAAAAATATTTATAGTCAATGTTAATTATTTTATTTCTTTGTCGAAAATAATTCTATTGTCTTATGTGTCAGTATTTATAATATTAAAAATGTACACACACACACACACATATATGTATGCATGTAATAAAATATATATATTTCTAAGAAACTAAATTAAAAATAGAACAAAACAATCATATTCAAAAATTATAAATAACTTATTTTATAAATATTAAAATATATTAAAAAATTGCAAATAAAGTGAGAGAATAAGCAAGTTCCAAGTTTGTGAAATTAGAATCATATAAAATTTTCATATGTGTATGTATACGCATACGGGTATATATCCTTACTTCCTTCGCTGCTCATTTTGGAAATCATTCTTCGTAATGGCTCTATATATTTGCTCAATTGTCTGACTTTATCTCTGTAAGCTTGATCTTCTTGCTGAGGACTGGGTGTGGCACCTACACCTCCAGGAGTATTTAATGAACTACTTGGAGATGGCGCCATACCTGATTTAATAGATTATGTAGTTTATGTTCCAATATATTTTCTGTTATATTTATAAATCTTAAATTATTTGAACTTACCTACAGAATTTACAGAACGCGATGGTCCTGTCATGATGGCATGCTGAGGGCTTGGTGATGGCACCAGAGCGGGCGAAGCTACCATCTGATTACTACGAAAATATTTATTTTGTTGTGAAATATGCTTTTATATGTTTGTTAAAAATTGTATTTAAATATGTTAAGATTACCTTGATGGTGCTCCTAAACCAGCTGGACTTGGAGCTGAAGGAGATGGACTTTGTCTTAAAAATTGATTAGGCGTAACGTTACGTGGACCAGGGAATCCGGTATTCATCATTTCAGTCGGCTGAAAAATAGAAATAACGATAATATTAATAGGATATCAATGAAAAATTAAGAAATTATTATTAATAAAGAATAATATCAGTAAAAATAGTAAAAAATAAATGTGCCAGGTACTTTTCTTTGAATGTGACTCAATTGCTGCTGCATCTGCCCAGGGCCTAATTGCCCAGGACCAATTTGATTCATTTGTTGTGGCATACTCGTTTGTATATTGCCTATTGGACCCGCGATTTGATTATTCATTTGACCTGGTAGTTGATTCTGCATTTGGGACTATGACAAAAATAAATATAAAATATTTGTTTTTTCTAAACTTTCTTTTATATATAAATATAATTATTAGGTGTACTAAAATAAATAAATGATATTTATATATTGCATATACCTGCATATTTTGTTGCATTTGTCCAGCAGATAGTTGACCCATTTGTCCAGATACCATTTGATTCATTTGTTGAGAAATATTTCCTTGTCCCATTTGATTCATTTGAGTCAACATAGGATTGTTTTGCATTGTTTGAATTGGACCCATGTGACTCATTGGACCAGCAGTTTGCGATGGCATCATACCCATACCTTGCATTTTATTCTGCATGCCAGGCATATTCATTGGTTGACCAGGTCGTTGATTTAAACTTTGCAAGACTAATAAGAAAATATACAAGATCTCCAGAACTATTTATCATTTTGAGACAAATTTTCATATATCTCACAAACTATATATTCATATATCATTAAAAAAAAACTTAATATTATAATAATATGAAGTATGGTATAAAAGAATAATTTGAATAATTTGAAAAAGTATTATAAATCTATCAAAAAGTATAAATTTATTCATATCGTATAATTCATTTATATTTATTATATTATAGTTATATTAATTTTTTATCATAAATAAAAAAATATCAATTTATTTTTCTATCCATTAATAATATATAAACATAGAAAATATAATAATATAAATTTAGGAAAAATCTTATAGACTTCTAAATATATAATTAAATCTATAACAATAATAATTTGTGACAACTCTTTTAATTCCGAATTTTCTTATTCTATATAATTTTCTTCCTCCATAAATTTTTTAAATGCTGTCTCTAAGGGATAATCATAAAAATATTTCATCTTTAATTCTAATTTCTTATTATTTTTTTTTGTATTTTTCGATGGTCGAGTGCATTCATACTCGTAGGTGACATTACAAATGGAGTGAACATCTTTGTTTAATTCAAGTTTTACGACAATCCTGTCTCTGATGTTTAATTTTTGCAAACCGTTTGGCCACGCATTCTCTGTAAATATTAATCCTATTTCTGTAATAGAATTAGAAGTAACGAAAAATTGTATATCCTTGTAACTTTTTCTCGCATTGTACATGAATTGATATACAACGATAAAGCGAATCATATAAGCATCTATTGATTGTTGTATTTCGTAAATTATATTCAGTACTGTTTCAGAAATAGGATAATACGTGCCGGATTTAAGTTTGCCTTTGAAATCGATCACTTCCGGTACGAAAGAGTAACCTGAACTGATGTACCATTTCCGTCCAAATTTACAATATATAAGTGTTATTTTGAACTCAAATATTTCTGCACCAAAAACTTCGCTGTTCCCTTCGTACTTGAATATATACTTCACAAAATTCTTGCCCGCTTTTATTAATATATCTCTCATTCTCTTTTGATATTCTTGTTCCAAGTTGTGTCGCTGTCTTAACCAATCTTTATATAATGATTCTTGATTATTTCTCCACTGCATATATTTAGATTCATCACGATGATCTATTTCTTTATTATCCGAATCGTAAGCAGGTTCACTCGAATACCGTTTATTTGCGTATTGTACGTAATATAGATTATCTAATCGCTCCATTTGTTGTATTAATGTAATGCGTTTCTTTTTTCCAGATGTTTCCTCGATATTTTGTAATTATTTAACTAGTTATTTAACTAGTTACTATACTTAATCTTCTACTATATTTAACTCTACTTTATTCATACTCGACTAGTTTAAAGACGTTTCAAAATACGTTTCAATTTATCCAAGGTCAAGGTGATCATAATATTTAGTACAGCACATAAAAGCTTAATTTTCTTATTAGACCGATTTTTTTATATCAATATGAAAAAAATGAATATATATAAATAAAATAGAACAAAAAATGTTAATTATTTATATAATATTCTAATGCTTCGATAACCAATTGTTCTAATACATTTTTAAAATTATAAACATATTAATTACTTACGATTAGTTGCAGTGTTCGCAGGTTGCGGAATTATGCCTTGATGATTAGGACCTGGGCCTATACCCATCATTTGATTATTTCCTGTTCCTTGACGCGCCAATGTCTGTAAAGCGCCGATTGGATCTGGCATGCCTTGATTGTTAGTTCCAGCATTACCCGGTGCATTACCAGCTGCACCTTTTTTAGAATCTATGGAAAGAATAGAATTTTACTAAACTTTTTATACAGGATAATTATAAAAGTAATAAAACTGACTTTTTTAAATGATAATATAGCAACATTGCCCATCAATACTGTAATTTAATGTAAATTTTAAAATTTTGCAAACAACACAAAACTAATATATAGAAAAAATATTGATATTACAACTAACGATATAATTTAATAAAACACATTTTTAAATTATAATTAACAAATACATTTTTATTTCTTCATTATTTAATAGATCATACATTGTCTAGAAATTTCGAGATTCAGAGATTTCAATAGATTTCAATAGATTTCAAAAAATATCCAATATTAAATATCTAATATGTGAAAAAAACTTGATAAAAATCAGTTTCATTACTCTAATAGATCTTACATATATTATCATGAAATAAGAAATTAAATTAAGAGTGTAAATTAAGAGATTTAAGAGAAAAAGTTATTTTCAAACGAAACAGTACTCATTTCTCTGACGTGAAGAATTAATCTGGCGATAAAACCCAAGTATTCCTCCTACAAAAAAAAAGTAATGTTACAATAATATAATACAAACCAATGTTATATTTATTGGAAAGTAATATATAAAACACATAGAAGATGACAATTTACTATATAATACATTAATTATAGATATAACAGATTCTTAAAACATTGATTGCTATAATTGTATTAATAACAGAATTCAAATTAATATTACTGAAGCCAAGAAAAAATTTAATTTACAAAAAATATAATTTAACTTTCAATAATTAACAATATAATTTAATTTTATAGAAATATGTGGATAAAATGAAACAAAATAGAAATATATAGAATTATATGCTCAAGATTTTTCAAGTAACAACTGTAGACAAACCTTAGATTTTGCCTTTTGGAAGACATGATTTTCCATTTCAATGCTATTTTTTGTTGTAGGCATACCAGACATCTGTATAGCTTCATCTCTGTTAATAAAAGAACAAAAGCATTTAGAGAATTATACACATATTAAATAAAAAATTAAATAACTTCTTTTGCAAGTTCCATTCAGTAGCTTAGGTTAAATTACACGTAAAAGAAACAAAAAAAAAGAAATAAAATGGAAACAATCATTGAAAAAATAAAAAAATAGGAAAAGTAGAAAAAATAATTAAAAACAAATCTTTTATGTGAACGTTGACACAAAATTAATATATTTATATATAAATACATAAAAAAGATTAAGCACATAAAATATAAATACAAACTATATACAAAAAATATATTCAAAAAAGTTTCATTTATTTAAAAATTTTTAAGGTATCGCTCTCGATAATAACACTCCTCTCATCCCACAAATATAAACAATGTCCTCATCTTGTAAAATATAACAGATGCGAATTAACTTACATTTTCGCGATTACGCTCTGTCGAAAACTTTGCGTTTTCCACGAATCATCCGTAGCCATGGTTTGCGAATATTTAATAATTTAAATAAATAAAACTTGTCAATGGTATTCACTTCACCTATGATATATTCACTTATACGTTCTAAGATGGGTGCCCGTATTTCAAAGTCATTAAACAAAGAATACTAGGAAGGAACATGAAGCGAAAATTTAGTGGTAGGGGTGCAACGGATTGGGAGCGTCCCATTTGACCACATTGCGATTGACCACAGCCAATTATATCAACCTGTGCCTAGGGTAACCAGCAACGATTAACCAATTAGAGAGTCCTATTTTGAATTGGCCAATTGGCGACGTGGTCAATCGGGTGCAACCCAACGGAGTACGTCATAAAACTAAACCAATTCTACTAGTGACATCTGGTAGAATACAAGTTAAGTTTGTAACACACCTCAATTTTGTTGATATGATCACCGATGATCTTATTGGACTTAGCGTGACCAGAAAAAAAACGTGCAAAGTGCTACTGTAGGTAACAAAATCTTTACATTTGGTGCTTTCCATTTAGCGACATAAGTCGACACAAGCGTCATTCTATCTTTTTTCAATGAATAACAATAAACAAAGATAGAATGACACTTGTGTCGACTTGTGTTGTTAAATGGAAAGCACCCATTGTCGATAATAAAATAATGATTTGATACATAATTTGTCATTTTTTAAGCAGGTATATAAAAGATTTATACATTTTCGATAATAAAACAATGACTGAATGACTTAAAATATTTGTATGATTTAAATAACTCTTGTCATTGTCTTCAATATGACAAAACGGCCAGTAATATCATCAATCTTCTATTATCTCCCGGCCCACCGGGCCCACTTGGTGATCACGAAAATTTACTTACAGGACTGTCAGTCTTTAACAGTATCTCGTCGGTGCTGGTGTCAGTCACAATGGCGCTATCAAAGGGTAAGTAAATGGTTCTTGCAAATCTCTAATAGGACATAACACCGTATAACCTAAAATCTATTATAATCAACATAATTATGCGTTCTTTATGATAATCTTTTATAATAATGCAATTTTACAGCATTGTTAAAACGTTTAAATTCAGATGACATTCCTGTGGCGAAACGAATAAAATTAGCAGAAACTGCTATGGATCTATCACTCATTCCCAAAGAAGATTCGCTCGTGAAATGGCTTTGTAAACTTTGTGTCACGAATCAATGTTTGTTGAAATGCTTGAATAATTGTTTAAAATCTGTCCATGAATTGAAGACTAGTACAAAACAATATTTGGTCGATATGCTTGTGCAAATATTAAACAGTAATATGACAGATGTATATGAGGAAGATCTCGAGTGCTGCAGCTTAATTCTTGCTAATAATAGTATGCGACAATATTTTGCAAACAAACCAAAGAATCTAGATTTCTTAAAAATCTTATTTAATAATGTATCAGATCGTTCCAGCTGTCATAATTCAAAGCAAGAAGAATATGATCAATTACTCAAACCATGTAAATTATCTCCTGCAGAAAATTATGCTATAATAAGCATTATTGAAAGTCTAATACAAATATATAAATTGACGACTATAAAAAATGAATTAAAGTCAATCTTTATATGTGATATTTTATATCCTATGTGTAATTTAATTGATCATAGACATATAGATAATACAAACAAGTTTGGTATAGTGGCATATAAATGTATTCAGCATCTGTTGCTCAAAGAAACCAAATTAATGCAAAACAAACAAACTTCAGAAAGTGTTCAAACAATGTTCACAGAGTTATTTTGCACATTATCTGAAAATGTGAATACATTAAATTTTCAGAGTAATTTTGTAACATTTCAGTTTATTTTTCGTGCTGTAATAGGCACTTACAAATCAGATGCTACTTTAGTGGATGCATTTTTCAGAAATCTAATTAATTCCTCTGGGAAATACAAGTGGGAAATCTTGAGTGTTTTCCTCGAACTACTAAATAATATAACACTCGACTTTGATAATACTATAGAAGATGTCACACTATTTGAATATTTTCAAAAAATTATAACTGATATCTTAACATATGATAATATTACATGCATACATTATGGCATACTTACACAACTATCATATCTCAATCCACTTTTGATAGAGAAAAATATTCCAGATATTTTAAATAAAATACTGATGAAAGAACAAACTATTGATTATACAAACTTATTAATTGCTATTTTGCACTCCAGTACGAAATTGAGACGTGAACAAAAGTTGATTTCACAATTGTTAATATCATTAAAACAGCATTTGACAACGAAGAAAGTGTACAAAATGAACATGGCATTCTTTCCATATGAATTTAGAATAAAATTGAGAGAAACAATTAGCAACTTTTCCAATACACAAACAATTGCAACCTTAAGAACATTAATACATTATTTAAATGTAGATTGTGTAGAACTGTTGGAATATGATATTTCACGTAAGAATTTTTATATATATATATTATACATATATCATAAAATTTAATAAATTATTATAATTTAATAACAAAATTCACTAATATTAAAATGCAATTTATCTCTTTTTTATAAATATGAAGGATAATTTAATTTTATTTAATATTGCAGGTAAAAATATATTAATATTACAGGCAACTGTAGAATTACTTGTTGTACTTTTTGAAGGTACACAGATTTTTGAATATACTAGGACACTGTCCATCTATGAGAAGTTTGTTAATGATTTAGATAAATTGGAAAATACTTTATCATTGTTGATAAATAAAGCATTGTGTTTAAATCATGATAAAAATATTATCATATTACTGTTAACTGCAGTGCAATCATTAAGTGAAATACAGGACACATTAAAATATTACATACCAAAAGGTGCTGATACAAAGAAACTATTTTTCCCAATTCTGGATGATCCTTGGCAACAATTAATTCAGCGAATAACTAATTTTGGAGAAGATAATTGCAAAAATATCATGGTACCTATATAAATATTATGAAATTAACTCACAATATGTTCAATTCTTAATTTATATGTCTACAAAGCTTATATATTTGTCATAATTTTAGAATAAACTTATTTTACATCGAATAAAATTGAATATATCAAATGAACCTATTAAACTTCATGGTTTAATAGGTGGCCTTGAATATGCTTGGAGTTCTATCTTGAAATATAACACAAACATACTTCCATTATTAAGTAACAAAGAAATATCCAAAGTAACATGTTTATTGTTGGATAATATAACATCAAATGAACAAGATTTTCGTGAATGGCTTGATTTATTAGATAATGATTGCCTTCAAGAAAATAGTCGCTTTGTAACGTGTCTCTTAAGCCATATTTTCATTCAAATTGGACATTGTTTGTCATCAGGATGTACAAAATCCATTACAGAACACATTAATGTCGTAAGTGATATCGAAATTATCTCTGTCATAATTTTCTCTGATATTTTAATTATATAAAACTTTATAGAAATTATTGACGGAGAACGAAAATAATAATATGCTAGAAGTTTTGCAAATTGTAAAAGAATTAATATCACAAGAGCAATGGGTGCAAATGGCAGATGCAATTTCCTCTAAAATAGAATTGTATTTGGAAGTATTACTCCATTTACCAATAATGTATTTTAATTCTAATATGAGAATGTTAATATTCCTAGTTGTATATTCCATTAGTAAAGAATGTGGAGAAAATAAAATATTGACGTTATGCAACATGATCTTTTCAGGTAATTTTATTTCTTAAAATTTTATATATATTTTTTCTTAATTTTTTAATTACTATTTGTTTACAAAAATTTCAAGAATGCACAATAAAAATACTAAAAATGTGATTTTCCAGATCTACTAGAAAAAATCGGCATCGACATATTTCAATACATAGAACCAACAATGTTAATAAATCAGTTACCACAAAAAAAAACATTTTTGAAAGCTTGCGAATTTTCTCTTCGCAATGTTAAAACATATGCCATTTTCAAGAGTCTCAAAAGCTGTGCTCAACACAAGGAAACTATCTATAGTCTTTTGGAATGCATGGAGATGGTTAAACCAAAACTAGATACTGAGCAAAAAATCATTTTCAGAAAAGCAGAGAAAAAATTAGTCAAAGCTATTTTGAAAATGTTACCTGAAAAAATAAATAATACTTCTGATGTAAAATGTTTGATAGTAATATTAAAAATAACAATATCAACTGGAAAAATTACTGATACTTTGAAAAAATTAACTGAATTAACTCTTGAAAATATATTTATAGTAAGTATTGTAGAAGATATTATTTTTTCATATATGTTGTACTCCAATGTATTTAATAATTTGTTTTTTTTTTCATAGAAAGAGGTAACAGAAAATTCAAATAATACTAATACTAATAATATGTTATTGCAACAAGGTGTACAATTGGCTATTATAGTTTTACGACATCATAAAATATTTGAGATCCCAGATAGAATCATTAAAAACTTATGGTTTATAATATTGAAGTATCCTTGCAAGAATTTGCTTGAAGTCTTATTAGCATCTTCTGAATCAAAAGAATTTTATGAATTTTTAAGATTACTATATGCTAAGACGGTAAGTTTTCCTTCTTGCTCTATTAATATATTTTATCTTCAATTAATATTACTAATAATATTAGATTTATTTTAATATCTCTATACATATATTATAATTTTTTTTATAGATTGAGAGCTTGTCACAAACAAATGAAGCAACATGGACGAATTTGTTTCTCACTTGGAGTGGAATAATGAAAACAAACATGAGAGTCAAACGTAATAAAGCGCGTTTGGATGCAATCAACAATTTATTTGAAACTGTACTCATGTTGAATATTCCTGACACATATTGGTCAGGTATATTGGATTTATCTCATGATATAATTAGCGTCAAGCATTTAGTTATACCTGATACTACAATTGATCTTATTATATTGATTGGTATAAAATCGCTCGTTAAAGTAAAAATATCGTCATGTGATAGTGTGCTTGCCATCTGTGAAACATTGATGAAAGTCAGAACAAATTTGATAACAGACAGATTACCTAATTTATTGTTGTTGTATAGAGCTGTAACAAATATCATTGTCCATGCGTCAAAAAATGTGGCTGATAAATTTGAAGAGCATCGATTTAGATGTTTCGCATTCGGTATCGAAAAGTAAGTTTAAATCAATAATTCAAACAGTTTTATATATTATATATATTATACTATAATAGAGTATATTCATGTGTACTTTATTAATATTTAATGTTTATTAATGTTAATTTGATAAAAAAGTAATAGATTCATTTTCTTGGTAGACTTACAGGTTTATTGATGAAGTTAAAAAAAGATATGATTCGACTAAGTCCCTATGTGATAGCCGATTTTTTGCATTTGTGTATAGAAAGCGCTATACCATCTTATATTAAGGTAATGTCTTTGCATGCAGTTATTTTATTGAATTATTTTTAATAACATTTGTCACACACTATGTTGCAGATGGCTTTGTATAATTCTCTATGTCAATTAATTAGTATTTGTGATCAGCATGGAATCGCCTTTTTATCTCGTACATTACCAGCATCATTGCAGGAAGTCTTCAAAGTACAATTAAATACATTTAATAAGTTTTACAAATATTCTGGCAAGATTTAAATCTTCATTACTTCTCTAGGAGAGTAATTTTGATACAATTTTAAAAAATGGACCAAATACAAAAACAAACTAATATAATATCTTCCATGTATAAATTTATTTTTATAATCTACGTCCCTCCTTTTCCACACACATGAAAAAAATATTTAATGTGAGTTCTATATAATTTAAATTATATATATATATATATATATATATATATATATATATATATATAAAACCATTTTTTTATTTAATAAATTTATGTATATATGATTTCCTATTTATTGTCGGCAAATAAAATTGCGATAAAAACGGTAAAAAGAAAAATTTTTTTATGAAAAATAAGTACATAAATAAGTAATCATATATGTTTGGATTTATTAAAGAGCTACCATATGTAGTGTCTGCAATCTGTTATGATGAAAATTAGAATACCACTAGGATTGACTAGAGATCAATTTTACGTTGTACTGATCTTAGGGACAGTCAGCGGTTTATATAATTGGAAAAGTTTGTTGGAGAATCATTTGAAAGAAGAATACGCAAAGACAGTGGCGGAAAAGGAAGAATCAAATGAGGTAAAGCAAACTATCTCATAAAGTTTGCGTCATAACCTATACGCCGGGTACATTTTAAGAACCAAATATCTTATTGTTATTTCACATAATATTTAACCGCACTGGTATTCATAATTACAGTAATTAATACATTAATATCATTATTGTTATTAATAGTTTATAGAATTAAAGAGATTTTATTTTATATTTTAAAAAGATTAAAATTTTAATCAATATACTTGATAATTTAATAGAAAAAAGATGAAGAGAGGAAAGTATAATATAAAATTTTTTGTTTATATATATCTTTAATTTTTTTAGTTAAAAAACTATTCTAAATTTTTTTAAAATAAATTTAATTAAAAAATTTTTTTTCGTGATATATTCTATTTAAAATATTTAAGATACTGTAACAAATATTTTGCAGTCTACCAGCAAAAACCAGGAACCTGTTGATTCAAAAATTTAGTAAACTCGGGCTTATAGTAATTGGTGGAGCTTTGGTTGTAACATGTTTTAGGTAAATATCTTTAGATATATCTTGTTTTATTTTTTTAATACAATATTATAGAGCAAGTGAAATAAATACCTCAGTTTACATTTAGATTGCCTTTTTCCTTTGCAGAATTTATATAAAGCCATGGTATATAAAACGAAAGGGGATGCAAGCAGAAGAACATGCAAATATTATTTACGAGTTACGCAAAAAAAGAATTTTAGAGCAGAAAGAAAATGAAATTTGAAGTAGATTCAATATTGTATATTGCCATATTATTTACATGGTTCTTTATTGATACTCTTATTTAAATAAATAAAAGATGTAAATAGAACGATACAATAAAATCTCTATTGTTCCAATAGGATTATTACATAACATTTCAAAGAATTGATTTGGCTATTATGATCTATTCCTTAAATTTACCACCATAGAAAGGAACATATTGCAATACTACTTTCCAATCAGTGAAGTACAATAATGTCAGTGTTCCAGCAGTTCCATAAGCCGCAGCAGATGGAATCCTAAAGCATAAGATAAAATTTTACATAAAAAGAAACTGTCCAATATATATAACACAACATATATACAAATTTATATTTGTGTTAAAATAAAATAGATATTCTCAGTTTGGAGAGACAGAAAAAAGGGATAAAACACAAATAAACAATTGTAATGAACAAATATTTTCTTATATCATGTTTCATTATGTATTACAAATCTTGGAAACAAATGAAAAAAAAATGATCAAATGGGACTACTTAGACATTGTCAGAGATTACGTCAAGAAAAAATATCATCTTAAAATGTCTAAAAATGAATAACTCACCATTTTCCAGCTAATTCGACGTGTTTTCGTCCTAATCGAAGGGCCATTTTTTTCAGTTACTTTCGAAGTAGTAACAATAGTAACAAATTTATTTTTACTCCAAGGAGAATGAAAATCAGAAAAGAAGGTTAAAGGTGCAATTTCATTGACGCTAGAAACCAGCGGCAAATTAAAATCACTAGACTTTCTCTAGATATGGCGTCAATAAAATAAAGTTCAAACAGTTTCAACTTTTTCAGTGTATAAAGCGGCCTTTTCATTGACGCTACTTTTTAGCGTCAATGAAATTGCACCTTAAAGGTGCGGCCTCATTGACGCTAAAAAGTAGCGTCAACCATTGGTTGAACAAAGAGGTAAGTATAGTTGCTTCATTGTTCAACCAATGGTTGACGCTACTTTTTAGCGTCAATGAGGCCGCATCTTAACAGTTGGCAGCCCTACGAGATAGGCTGTGCAGCACTGCGCGTATATAAAATAAATTTGAAATCGCTTCTAGCCTAACCATCTTCACGCGATCGACTTTATTTGAATTGCACGGCATCGCATCGAATTATGATGCGGCGCCGATTTGTTCGAACGTAATTCGGGACATCGCGATGCTGTATAAGCGTCGAATGAGCACGAATTGTCACGCAAATATGATAAATCACATCTACTCACCGTTCACCGGCTGTTCCACAGACCGCTCCACTCGCTCGCCTCGGAACGTCCCATTCCGATCTTGATGCACACGATATCATCAACGCGAACGCGCGACACTTTACTCGGCACTCCCGATATTCGCTCGCATCCGATAATCATCATCAAGCAAATAACGCGACGCGATTTCGCTCCATCTTCGCGATCGCGCTATCACTGAACTGTGAAAAATAGCTGTCGCGCACTTTCACCGACATATTATGAAAGTCGCGCGATCATCCTTGGACACTTTCGACGCTCTTTCACTCGCGATATTCGTTTAAAAACGGTTAAAAGACGCGAAAAATGCGGACGTACGACGATCCGTGTAACTGCGTATGACTCCGATTCACGTATGACGCGTATGACGTAGCAGTGACGCGCTAGCATGGCGGCCGAACCAGTGCGCATTCGTTTCTGCGCACTGGTTCGGCCGCCATGTTAGCGCGTGTTGCTACGTCATACGCGTCATACGTGAATCGGAGTCATACGCAGTTACACGGATCGTCGTACGTCCGCATTTTTCGCGTCTTTTAACCGTTTTTAAACGAATATCGCGAGTGAAAGAGCGTCGAAAGTGTCCAAGGATGATCGCGCGACTTTCATAATATGTCGGTGAAAGTGCGCGACAGCTATTTTTCACAGTTCAGTGATAGCGCGATCGCGAAGATGGAGCGAAATCGCGTCGCGTTATTTGCGCCCTTGATGATGATTATCGGATGCGAGCGAATATCGGGAGTGCCGAATAAAGTGTCGCGCGTTCGCGTTGATAATATCGTGTGCATCAAGATCGGAATGGGACGTTCCGAGGCGAGCGAGTGGAGCGGCCTGTGGAACAGCCGGTGAACGGTGAGTAGATGTGATTTATCATATTTGCGTGACAATTCGTGCTCATTCGACGCTTATACAGCATCGCGATGTCCCGAATTACGTTTGAACAAATCGGCGCCGCATCATAATTCGATGCGATGCCGTGCAATTCAAATAAAGTCGATCGCGTGAAGATGGTTAGGCTAGAAGCGATTTCAAATTTATTTTATATACGCGCAGTGCTGCACAGCCTATCTCGTAGGGCTGCCAACTGTTAAGGTGCAATTTCATTGACGCTAAAAAGTAGCGTCAATGAAAAGGCCGCTTAAGTGATATTGAAGGTACCTTAGTTCAAGAATGTGTTAAAGAGCGCGCTGTCATCGCCAATTTTACGTCACTCCGTTTACGGAGCAAATCGACCGATCGTGATTCGTGATTACATGAGTGCGTTTCGGAGTGCAGTCATTGAATGACGTATTATTTGACTTTACGGCAAACGTGGTACAAAGATAAAGTTGATAAAATTGATTGAAAATTATTGTTTATTCATACCAAGAATAAAGATCTGAAGCGAACAATTCGCGAATTAAAATAAGGATTTTTAACATTTGTTTTGGGTACTCGCGTACCCTTTTATTGACAGAAAAGAGGTACTCTTTTTGTACAATACACGTGGCCGGCTATCGTCAAATTGTCTTTCATCAGTCTCCTTTCGACAAAAATCGTTTTCCGAAACGTTATTTTGTTTTGTTAATCTGAATTCTTCTCTCGAGAGCAAAGTGTTTTGTTGGCGAGAATTTATTTCCAACAAAATCAACTTGGTCATCTCTGCGTGCTTAACAATGGCAGATATATCAACGAATATGGGTATCACGCGAAAAATGTCCTTCGGTATCAATAGTAAATTCAATGGCATCGAGAGTAAGACGCCTTTTTTGATAGGCGTTTCTGGTGGCACTGCAAGTGGAAAAGTGAGCATATTGTACATACATGTGTAATTAATGTACAATAATAAGAATCAATTATTACAAAAATATGTCAACCAATTTTTTAGAAATTGTGTTCTTTTTGTTTATTTTTAATATTTTTATTTTTTAATATTTATTTGATATATTAAAATATAAACAGAAATACTTTTTGATGAGAAAATATTTGTAAGAATTTGATAACTTTTTCAACTTTTATTCAAATGGTGTAAACTCATACATTTTTATGGTAACTATTTGTAAAAAAGGCTCAATATCTTTGTAAATAGTATAATGTTAACATAATTTTGAAATACAAAATAACATTCAATATTATAAAAAAAAAATATTTTTTTTCTTGGTAAGTAAATAATATAATAATTAATCATATCCTGTGGCATTAGTTATGAAGTTTAATAATTATAATTAACTTTGTATATAACGACAATCTTGTATCAATTGTTTCAGTCCACAGTATGCAAGCGTATAATGGAGAAATTGGGACAAGTAGATATGGATCACCAGCAGCGTCGAGTAGTCTGTATATCACAAGACAGTTTTTATCGTAACCTAACACCTACTGAGAAATTGAAAGCTGAGAAAGGACAATACAATTTTGATCATCCTGATGCGTTTGATGATGATTTAATCTTACAAACACTACAGGATATACTTGCTGGAGTCAAGTGTGAAATACCAGCTTATGACTATAGAACAAACAGTTTGTATGTATATCTATATCTTAATATCTAATTATGTCTAATTTTTATATCTTTAATGGAAATAGAGAAATCATTTATAAAATACTTTAAATGTAATGTAAAAAATAAAAACATGTTTGTAAAAAACAAACTTTAGATGAATATTATAAAAGTTAAACTTATTAAAAGATTTGTATAAATTTATTATAGAATGAAAGATCAAGTTACCACGATATATCCTGCTGATGTAGTGCTATTTGAAGGAATATTGGTATTTTACTTCCCCAAAATTCGTGATTTATTTCACATGAAATTATTTGTAGATACTGATTCTGATACTAGGCTTGCAAGGAGAGGTAATTCTTTATGTGATCGAATTTGATTGGCTTGTACTATATCTTAACTATTTTAATCCATTTCCTTAATCCATTAATTTAACTCATTCATTTAATCTATTTCTTTAGTGCCAAGAGACATAAAGGAACGTGGAAGGGATTTGGATTATGTCCTAAATCAGTATATGAACTTTGTAAAACCAGCTTTTGAAGAATTCTGCTTACCAACAAAAAAATTTGCAGATGTTATAATACCAAGAGGAGCAGATAATACAGGTAATATATAATTACGTATAATGATATTTATTACAGCTACTATAATTATTTTCCTTTGCTTATTATTAATTTATTTGTTTGGTTTATTTTTGTTTATTAAATATAAGATATTAATTGTTAGTAAGTTATTGATTTTTTTTTAAATTTAGAACATACTTTGCTGAAGTACTAATATATATATTTTGTTGTTGTTGTAATAATCAAATATTAATATTTTTAAGCTTTTCCTATCAAATAAAATCTTCCTATCATTTAAGATTTTAATTTATCCATATATTTTTAATAAGCATATTAGTTTTATTATTATTATTACTATTACTCTCATTCTTTACAAATATAAAGTTTAAAATAAATAATGAAAGAAAAGAATATAGATACATTTTTTCTATAAACAAAAAATTAGAAAAGTTTGAGTTATATATATATATATATATATATATATATATATATATATATAAAATCAATAAAAAAGAGAGATTTTTAATAATTTGAATAGTTTTAATCTAATAAACTGCAAGGACTCTTATTTAGAAGAATTTATTAATTTCAATTATGTTTGATTTTAATTATAATTTCAATTTATGAAAATATCTAATACAGGAAATATTAAATATAGGAAAATAATTTTTGTCAAAAAAGTTATAAAAAAATATTCTAATTTTAAATTATTAAATTATTAACTAATTAAATATTAAATTATTAATTTTGTATTATAATTTTTTTCATGCATATTTTTGCAAACATATAGAGATTTTAAAAAAGTTTGAAATTTTAAATCAGATTGTCTAAACAATAACATTTAGAAATGTATATGATCATCTAATGTTGAAACATTTTTATTCAAGATTGCATTTATCTCTAAATAAAAAAATAGGAAATTTTTATGTAATTGCATATAATTTGCTAGAATGTACAATGTTTATATATATAAAACTTGGATACATATACAATCATTTACATGTAAACTATTAATGATAAATTATATATTTGAGTTTTACACATGATATAATTTACCACAGTATAATTTAATCTTTGTTTATATATTCATATCATTTGTTCAGTCTTTTATATACAGTATTACCTCACTTCATGTACCTTCTTTGGGACTCAGTCACTTATTATCAAATATAAAAGGAGAAAGTATTTATTTATTTTTTCTTTTTTTAAAGCTATTGCATAAATCTTGATGATTCATCCAGAGCGAGGGCGAAACGATAAAAAGAATAAGTAAGAAAAAGAGAAATAAATAATTAAAAAATAAAAATAAATAATTTTCAATATTAAAGATAAAATAAAATTTATTTAGAGAAGATTTAAAGAAGATTTGCACTCGCTTGAGACACATTGGATGATTCAATGTTGTAAAATAAGTGAAAAAATTTGTGAAGTGAGATAATATATATATATATATATATTTCATGGGTGCTGCCTGGTATGGCTTTGCCATAGTTGCGGATATCAGAGCTACACCTTTTTAAACTTTAAGTAAAAGTTTAAAGGGGGAAAGTATCTCATAGGAAACCTATATGGTCTGGTTGTTGTATGTTTGCAGTGGCAATAGATCTAATAGTGCACCACATCTGGGATATTTTGCGTTTGAAAAAGGCCGAAAACTCAACCGGGCAGCATCCATTCTTCTACCAGCATAGGCGTACCTCGGCCTCATCCGACACACTCAGCAGATGACTTAAGCATGATAAGCTCACTCTGTCAGGCACTGCATTTTTTTCTACACACCATACCCTTATGTATGACTGAATACACACATGCTGCTAATTCTTTTTTATTTTAAATGTTTGAATAGAAGAGTAATGTCCGTTTTGTAATGCGGAATTATTATTCGCACATTTCAATTATCAATATAATTTAAAAACAGATAGATTGATAAATGAATGATAGATGGTCAAACAAACAAAAGAAGACACAAGTGAATGTGATATTTTTATTATAATATTGAAACAATGTCCATCTGTTGTCTTGCAACAGATATTAAATTTTCATGCAAGACTGAATTTGTTTAATTATATTTACAGATTTATTTTTATTGCAATATATGCATAAAAATATTGTATTAAATTATTGTCAATTAAGCATAATATTTTTTTATTAATCCAAGTTTTTAGAAACATTGGTGAAAATGGACATTATTTTCCTTTTAATTGTAATTTTTGAGGATTATTCTTATATGATTAGAGAGAATGGCTTTTTATATGTGTTTTATCTTGTGTGAATATTTTTGCGTGAATTTTGAATTATAATTTTAAACAAAAAGAATGCATGAAATCATATGATTTCAATAAAAGAGAGAATGATAGATGGATTTATAACAATTGACATCATGAAACTGAATTTTTTCAATTATTTTTCAACTCTAAATTCGATTTCAACACTTTTCAGTATTTTTCTATTTCTTCCTATATTGTCAACATATTCTAACAGTGACTTTGTCTCCTTCATAATGCAATTTATTGAGAATAATATAATATTTCTAACATTTTTATATAGATTATAATAATGTATTTAAAGAATGTGCAATCACTAGAGTAAAGAAAAAAAAGATTATGATTTAGAAAGAAATTTGCTTTAAAAATATCTTTTATATATTTCTTAATAAATTAAAATTTATTTATTTCTCTAAAGAACAGAAATAAAAGTAAGAAATCTTAAAATTTATTCTAAAGTGCGAAAAAAATTTTATAAATAATTTCCTGATCTCAAAGATTAAAAATTCAATATCCTTAATAAATTTTTATCGATTTATTTTAATTTTTAATTTTAATATTTCTTTACAAATAAGTTATTATTATTTAATATTAAATCATTATTATTATTTAATATTACATCGTATAGCTATCTATCAGATTTCAAGTTTTTCCACAAACATCTTGAATATTATGCAAAAAATCTATATATCTAATGTGTATGTATGTGTGCGCGATTGTGCTGTGATATATGTATGTATATGTATAAATGTAAGTATTATATATTTTAATGTAAGTTTTGTATTTTAGACTATTTTAGAATATGTTTATAAAATGTTATGTCACTTTTAATCACTTCGCATATTTTGCACCTTTGCATAATATTTTATTATTAAGCACATGCAAGTATTCTTTAGGAAGAGCATAATTATCTAAGTCAACTTGTCTAATTTGACTTATTCGTGTATCTCGAAATATTCATCTCTATTGCATACTATAATATTAATTCTTGTACATATAAACATATAAGATGCCAAAACTATACTTACAGTTCCTTTCAATATTTTCTGCGAGAAATCTCAGTTTTATTTAATGTAATCTCTTATAATAAAACTGTATAATTTGCACAATTTTTTCTACAATAGCTATTAAGTCTGAGAAATACAATCTCTTCTTATCACCTGTTTATTATATCTTTTATTAAAATTTTTTAATCATATATATATAATTATATATATATATATATATATATATATATATATATATATATATATACAAATTTCATTTTCACAATTTTAAGATGATATTATTCTTCTTAATATGTATATCTTAATAAATAAAGGATATTGGCAAACAATTTATTGCATATTGCGTTAATAAAGAAAACAAAAAAACTTTTGTATTTGCAAAATGATATAATAAACACAAGTGTCTTATGCATAATAAACCACATATAATTATAATGTGATTACAATTGTTATTTAAGGTATCAGCAATTAATCATTCAGATATCTATATAAACAATTTGATATATTGTTTCAAGATGTACAACGATATTGCTAATAAAGAAAATTTATTATCCCTGATATATCCATATATATCACTATTCGCACACTGATATTTTGTGATCTGTTGCAGTGGCGATAGATCTGATTGTGCAGCATATAAGAGACTTCTTAAGCAACTGTGGTAGAGAAATGTCGGAGCCTGAAAGTCCAATAAACAGGATAGAGGGATTGTTCAAGAGGCCACATTAATTTTTTTAATTTTAACATTTCACAGAAATTTGCTGAGCTAATCGTGTTTTGCTTCTTTTCTTTTGTGTATATATTATGGATTTTTTTCATTCTTCATATAATCTTTTACGTAGAGTATAAGAAAAAAATTTTGTGATCAATATTATTAGGAGTTTTTATCAATTTTAATGGTATTTATTAGAAGCATTTACATTTTACAGTAATATTTAAATTAAAATGAATTATTTTAATTGTGAAAATAAATAGTTATATATATATATATATATATATACAGATATATGTATAAAGAATACAAAGGATATGATCAAAATGTATATCAAAACTGCAAAAACAAGTTATATACAATAGGATACAAGTTTATATTTATTTGATAAAATGAATGTCTAAGTTTTCTTTTCTCTAATTTTTTAATCTACAATTTGTTTTGTTACACTTTTGAACTATATCCTGTATCTGCAAATGTCAAAAAGCACCAATTATCAAATGAGATATACTGTTGCATGCAGCACAGTTATTTATATTAGTTTGTAGAATATAAATTATAGATTGTTAAAATATATAACAATATGAGGGGCTACATAATGTAAAATAGAAATTATTTTCCTCTTGCTGATGTTTATGATGATTGTTTTATATAATTAATTTCTTATTGTTTATATATATATATATATATATATATATATATATATAGATATTATATATAAATATTATATATGTACATTATATATCTAGGCATAAAAAAGAAAATATAAAATTTAATGATAATATAATTAATAGTAAAACATTTTTATATGCATATATTTTACATTTATTAGAATTATTGATAGTAGAGTTCTAAATTCATTCCATCGTGAATTTCATCTGAAGTAGCGCAATTAAAGAAAATATAACTCCAAAAAATTGTTTACTTATAATTTAAAATTCTAGTAAATTAATTTTAACATGTATTATACATATGACATGTACATGTCGATCGTATTTTAACAGTAAAGGATACAATCTTGCAGCTTTATGTGATCTTTGAAAATGGTGTACCACTTCTTCAACACAATCTTCTCCCAGTGCGTTCCCGTCTGGGCGGCTATCAATTTCTTCAGATCCCCTATGGTGTCATCCGGATTGCACTTGACTCTAACTTTCTTACCAAGACGGTCGTTGCATGTTATCTCTAACATTTTTTATCGTACCTGGCAATCAGAGAACTTTAATACCACTCTACAATAATCTTATGTTAATTTCAGAATCAACGTTTGTTTACACTCTTCATTAATCACGTTAAACACGTATTCGTACAATATAATCCAGATATTCAGACGCAAATAGATCGCACTTACTCTCGTTAGACGCTAAAATTGCGCCAAATTGTTCTCAATTTTCGCAATATTGCGCGAAATACAAAGAGACTAATGTAGAGTCGATGATGATTTTCCGATCTTCGCTCTCTGATTTTACGTTTCTTCGAGGTTATGAGGAGAAAAACAAAGCTCGAGATCATTATACTCGCAGTCGGTAATAAAAATCTCGTTATTTCAAGTTATCAAGTGAGTTATTTAGAGTCAGTATATTATAACAGCGCATCTGTCGATTCATCCGGGGTCTGTTCGTTTTATTTTCACTCCCTAAAATTTTCTGCACTTGAAACGAGATAGATAGAGCGCGAGCAAGAAAGGGAGAAAGAAAACGAAGAGCTGAGCGATTGTAAACAAAAAGAACATATTCATCGCGTCAGCCTCGGGGAAGCCAGCTATATGTTGTGCTCTCCACGAGGCGATATCTCTTCCTCGACAATGCCATGTTGCTATGTTATTACGGGAAAGATATCGGGGAACGTGGTGGTTCGCTACAATAAACGCTATCGCGCGGTGAGAAAGGATCGCTGTAGATTGTTCGTATGAGAGTGCGTGCTATCGCAGGTTCCATGGCAAAACCGGAGCGATTACGCTTCACGATTCTGGAAGACTTGATACTCTTGCGAGAGGTCCTGCGACAGAATCCGTACGAGGAGAGCGACAGGTGGAAGGCCGTTGCCGAGTATGTCGTAAACGCGACGCAGAAGAACTTCAGTCTGCGGTGCATCAAGGAGCACGTCGATCATCTGTTAAAAATTTGGGCGAGAGAAGGTCACGCACACTTGAGGAAGTAAGCAAGCACCCATCGTCGCATTCTGTAATTTATGTTAGGAGATTGATATATGCTATCTTACAAATGCATATTATTGATTGTTTTTCATTTAAATATAAAATAACACGGTCGATACTTATCAGATTTTTCCATGTATTGATTGCAGATCAGGAACCGAGGAACAGTATAATGAAAAGGAACGACTTTTGCAGCAAGTACAAGACTTGCAAAGGGAATTCAGATGTTCCAATAAAAGCACCAATGCACAAAAATCAAGAATGCAAACAAGAGAGATAATAGAGAACATTTCTGATACTTTAGAGGTAATAATAGAGGAACCAATAATGGCAACATCCTTACCTACATCTATATCTTCGACATTGTTGCCAATTGCATTATCATCGCCAACTTCATCGTCTTCGTCATCGTCATCGATTCTGCAAACCTCAGCGAGCCTTTTGCGGTCACCAGCCACATCTCCATTAAGAACAGGTGGTCCAATAAGGAATAAAATACGTCATGACACGATAAAGAAGTCAACATTACAATTTCTACAAGAAAGACATAAAAAAGAAGTGGAATTTCAAGAAAAACAATTTCGCTTGGAGGAGAGGAGAATTCAACTTGAGGAAGAAAAATTTAGAATGGAAAAAAAGGAACGTGAGGCGAGATTGGAATTAGAAATTGAAGAGAGAAGACAACGGATTTCTGTGTCCAAACAGAAACAAGAGATTCTAGAAATATTATTACAATTAATACATAAACCATGATTATTTTCATAAATAATAATTTTTCGTTGTTTTATTAATTAATGTAAGCATTTCTCAGAAGAGAAAAATAGAGGTAATACTAGAATCCGAATCTAGTTCCCTTCAATCTTTTCTGGTAACTACTCTGTCATCACTCACTGAGCCATTCATTGTTCTATATAATTATTTTCTCTCTGCTTGCTTACATTAATAAATAAAATTATTGTTAAAAAATTTATATATATTCTCTGATTTAAAGTTTTATAGATATATAAATAGTATCTAAGTTCTTGAATTAAATAAAACATTTATTTTCAAATATACAATGCTTTGATATATGAAAAAATTGTGGAGTTTTACAAAAAAGCATTTCAAACAAAAAATTGTAGAGCTTTAAGTGGCATTCAAATAATAATATTTTACATATCAAATAATAATACTTTCAGTTATTTTATAAAAGTTGATTATCTGGACTGTTTTAAATAGATGTTTCCTTTTATTGCATATTTTTGTAATTTATGTCGAGATGTTTTCAAAATGATATGATTAAATCCTCTGTTAAGAATTTTCTTAATTGTTATCCATCGTAGATACGATAATGCTGACATTAATGTGACCCAAAGTGTCATTAAATAGCTATGAAATTATGAATTCTGATCTCTACACACACAAAAATGCGATCGTGCTTCATATGACACCTTGAGTCACTAATGCTGATAGTACTATTAATTCGATGACTTTAGAAAGTTGAAGAATTAAATATAATTATTTTAGAAATGCGCACGCATCTCGACATCAACTATAAAAATATATTTAAAACAAGGATTGATTTTTGAAATACTTTTTCCTACTTTTGATACTTTTTATTTTGGAAAATCAATATTTTCCAAAATACCAGAACGTTTCATTATTTTTTTCCTATATAAACTTTATAATAAATACATATATATATGCATATAAAGATTTCTTTTATATTGAGACAGAGACAATTAAAAATGATTATAATGTATCAGAATAAAAATAGCAACTTTTTAGTCTAAATATGGAATTATATGTAAAATTCCAAGATAATTCTAATATATATATATTTTATTTTATAAAAATTAAATATTTTTTTATAAGATTTTATTACAATGATTAATATACTACAATTTGTTCAACTCAAATAGAAATCCTCGATAGTATAGTGGTTAGTATCCCCGCCTGTCACGCGGGAGACCGGGGTTCGATTCCCCGTCGGGGAGGATCTTTTTTGTATTTTTTTATTCTTTATATTTTATTATTATTATTAAAACATCATTAACAAATAATTTCTGAATACATAATTTTTATTAAAGTGAGATTTTTATTCTTAATAAGTAGATGAAAAATCTTTAAGGGGAGAAATTGAATCAACTACATCAAAACTTAATAAATTTAATACATTTCAAAATTCATAAATTGGACATTTAATATGAATTAAAATTTTTTTAATCACTATGAAAAAAGGTTTCGATATAAAGATTATATTTATATCGAATAATTTATACGATTTTTTTTTAGATCGAATTATATTCTACAGGAGAAATATTTTAATTCAGAAATTAATTATTTATTTTATATTTTAAAAAGCTAAAGTGCTTTGCGCAATTCTTTTATAAACCCTTATCACTATACATTAAAAATTAAAGATTGGAATTTTTGTCGGAATTTGAAATTAGAAGAAAATCAATTTAATAAAAATTATATTTAGAGATTTATATGTAATACTGCAAATAACATTAATAAAATAATAAATAATATAATGGTAACAATGGAAAAAAATATATGTATAAGAAATAAAATACAAAAATTCTCCCCGACGGGGAATCGAACCCCGGTCTCCCGCGTGACAGGCGGGGATACTAACCACTATACTATCGAGGACTTATTGACGGGCGATAAAATTTTAACAATTGAAAATTTCTTGCAATTCTGCCAATCAGTAAAAACCCACTAATTATTAACGCGTCATAAAACAGCAACTTGTACATAATTGGTTCGCTATTTTTATCAATTTAGCGCTAGTTTCTTTTATCAATTAATTCGAAAAAATTAGCAAAAATTTCTTTATGCTGATTGGTCATTTAAATATTGCCTTAGCAATTGTAGTATCAATACAAACGCAATTTGAAATCCCACACATTTTTTTTCACAGAATTTGTTAAAAAATAACCGAAATATCTATTTTATAATGCGATTGGAGAGTCTCTAACTATACATAAATAAATTATTATTAAATAAATTATTAATAAATAAAATATTTACATAATTAATATATTAATAAATGTATTTAAATATATATTTAATTTATATAATACCTAATAGCATACATTTCTAAAAGACGTCCAAACATAATCGAGAGAACATCCAGAGGTCATAAAATGATCTTTGGCTATCCTCTAGATGCTCTACGGACGTCTTTTGGACACGTGTATTATTAA
The DNA here is from genome assembly GCF_003227725.1 of Camponotus floridanus. Taxonomy (NCBI): domain Eukaryota; kingdom Metazoa; phylum Arthropoda; class Insecta; order Hymenoptera; family Formicidae; genus Camponotus; species Camponotus floridanus. Next base: position 861,818 of record NW_020229839.1, read on the forward strand.
GGTATGTATACATGTAAATTATTTAAGTATTTATAAATTAAATATGTATATATTAATTATATAAATATATATATATGTAATATATTGCGCAAATATTTTTTGAACAATAGTGTATAATGTATAAATAACTAGACGGAACTGCATCTGGCAATTATTCAGAAATTCGAAAGGAGCCAACTTGTGATTCAGATGAAAAGGCTTGAATAGATGAGCTTTAATCGTTGGGAGAGATGGCGGGGATGAGTGACGCGCGCGCAGCGCCACCTATACCCCGTTCGGTTGAGCAAGCGTGGCTAATCAAAGCACCAAGAGGTAAGCCGCGAGGTCTGTTTATTTTTGATTTTTCGTTAGATAGCTGCAGTTCCACGTCGGCAATTCGCAAGAGTAATGCGCCTCTTCGTCGTGCCTCGTCCCGTGCATCGTATTCGAAAACCAATTGACCCATAGGAGCAATTGCCATGGAAACGTAGGTGTGAACGCGCCGGACGGGTCCGTAACTTGTCGGGCATCTTGCCTGGTAAAAGCCGAGCTCCATTGCACACCCCGCGCAGCCGTCTCCGCCCGTCTGTCCGTCTGTCCGTCCGACCGTTACTTTCTTCCCATCCCATCCCATCCCATCCCATCCATCCCGTTCCGTCGCTCTGTCGAGCCCGCGGTCGTGATCGCGTCGCTCTAACCAACTAACCAACGTGCGCGTCGATAGTCGTCGATAGCCGACGACGCGTTTACGCATTGAATCCACGAGCGAGAACGGGAACGAGGCGAGCGACTCTTCGTCGCCTATATATTCGCCGATACCTGGCCACCCCCGTGCGAACACGTAATAACGGGACTCTTCCCACGGTTTCTTCTGCCGCAGGAAAATGAGCAGCTCCGAGGAAGTGTCTTGGATCTCGTGGTTTTGCGGCTTGCGCGGGAACGAGTTCTTTTGCGAGGTGAGCACTCGGGGAAACGTCACTGAACGTTGTTACATCTTCGCCATACCCATTTTAAATTGCTCATAACAATGATTATCGGAGCACACTCAGAGCTCTGGAGAATGTCAATTTATTCTTTGGTCATCTATAGTAGAAGTAAGAGTGATAAACTTTTCTTATATAAGTTGCTTAGATTTGGGGTAAGAATAATGAAACGAACAAAATCTCAGAGTAGAATTAAAATGATGCACGAAAGTATGTAATTCTGTTTGTATATGTATGATTTATACATATATGGGATATCATATCATATATCAGCCAATTAAAAAATAAATAATTATGACAAATAAATGTTTATAGTGCTTTAAGATATACAATTTGATTCCTACCTTTTAAGATACGATCCTGACAGTTATATAAATTTATATTTGATACTTTAAAATATTTATTTTATTTATATATTTTTAGATATATTTTACATATAAGAGACACAACATTTGAATGATATCTCATAGAAAAGTTTACAATTATAGATATCACTTTATTCTGTTTATTGTCATATCCAGGTGGATGAGGATTATATTCAAGATAAATTTAATTTAACGGGATTGAATGAACAAGTACCACATTACCGTCAAGCATTGGATATGATTCTTGATCTTGAACCTGGTAAGTTGCTGAGACAGTAATACATTACTTTTTCTCTAATTGTTAAATATTCAAACTGAAATATAGAGATAAATACAAAAAAATTGTCATTGTAATTATAATTTTTAACTTTTATTATTTAATTTCTATTTGCTAGATGATGATTTGGATGATAATCCAAATCAATCAGACCTGGTCGAGCAAGCAGCAGAAATGCTTTATGGTCTTATTCACGCACGTTATATACTTACCAATCGTGGCATCGCTCAGATGATAGAAAAATACCAAGCAGGTGATTTCGGTCATTGCCCGCGAGTTTATTGTGAATCCCAACCGATGTTGCCATTAGGCCTCAGCGATGTTCCTGGTGAGGCAATGGTCAAGAGCTACTGTCCCAAATGTATGGATGTCTACACTCCAAAGAGCTCGAGACATCATCACACCGATGGAGCTTATTTTGGAACAGGATTTCCACATATGCTGTTTATGGTTCATCCTGAATACAGACCGAAACGTGCGGCAAATCAATTTGTACCTAGGTAAATAGACATCATTCTGAAAATAATAAGTACTCTCTTCACATTAAAATTATACAATAACAGTCCAAAATGCTAGTATTGGCTAAAAAAATTCTAAAAGTACAATAAGTATTTTATTTTCTTTCCTTTTTTGATAAAATTACGATACATTTAATTAAACGATACATAAAACGATAAATTAAATTACGATACAACACATTTTTATGATAAAAAGTAAAAATGGAAGAAATTGTTTTAAGATAGATAGGTATTCCAACAAAAAAAATCTTATTAAACATTTATACAAGTTTTGTATATAATTATATATAAACTTTGTGAAAATTTTAATATTTTTTTATAGATTCTATTAGTCTACAATAATCAAAATTATATTACAATTTTCTCAATATATTTTCTAGAGAATATATAGCTATAATATAGTTATATAATATTCATTGTGTGTCATCACCTATATACAAGAAAAAATAGATTAATAGATTGATATTTATTCTTGTCACAGTTATATTTTTATAAAATGTATATATTTAATCAGATATAGATTATATAGACATTTAAGAAGATTCAACACACTTAATATTGACATTTAATATTGAGATAAGATATTGAGATATATATTTTAAACTATCTTTACGAAGTTTTATTTTTGCATGTGTAGAAATGTATGAAATTCTTTGAAAATTAAAAAATGAATTTTATTTTTTTTCCAGATTATATGGCTTTAAAATTCATCCTTTAGCATATCAGATTCAGCAACAGTCTGCATCCACGTTCAAAGCACCTTTACGAGCTCTTAATTATAATAATGGAAAACGTTAAGGTCATTTTGGAATAGCCTAGAATACTTCCTTTCATTACTCGCAATTTCTAATTTCGTCCTGAAGATTCAAATAAAATATTTTTTATATCTCTGTTACTCCCATGCAATATATTTCTGCGCAAAAAGGACATTTCTTACAGAAAGCGCTCCTTGTAACTTTAGTACATTCATTATTTCATTGCTCTTACATTTTCGGAATATACGATATTACGTGAAGAAACAAAAAGAAAAAGAAAGAGAGGCGATCATTTAGTTTCGTCGTGTGTAAATCATTGTCATATAATTTAAATTGTAGCAACAATATTCTTTTTCAACACTCGTTAACGCGAAGAACTAATATGTTTTTGTATAGAAACTGAACATTATTTACATTAAAGGATAAAGGGAAAAAAATAAGGAAAACATAGAATAATTACATTAGATCATAAATAAGGAAAGAGAGAAATGATTATAGGATAGAATATACATCCATTTTGTACGAGAGTCGTTTGCGTCACCGTATTTGCTGCCAAGTAGTTCCTAAAAATGTGCAGAAGCGGACTTCTATAAGGAGAATCGAAAAGTGAATAGAAAGAGAAAAAGATGGATTTCACATTGGTTCTTTTCGAGACGAGAAATAATGTATAAAGAAAAATATAGTTATTAAGTAACTTAATTTAATCACTGAGTAATTTCTACGCGAATTGTGACAGAAACAATTTATTGATAAATATAAATTTATAATATAAATATATATTGTAATATAAATTTATAATATAATATAAATTTATTGATAAATCGTATAGATAATATATATTAATAAATTACTTTGACGCCAAAAATAATTGAACTCGAGACGTAGTTATTTTAAAGAAACAAAAAATCGTGCGGTGTTCCACGAGAAAGATTTAAAAAAATGATTGTCTTGGTTTTTGTCACAATTCTCGAAACGTTCTTATTGACATTTAATATTGGTGGAAGGAAGATTCGCGCGATTAGAAGATAAAATTCTATGTACAATTTTTATCGTAGAGCAACAAAGCTAATAGTAACATTTTTTTCATTTCGTTTAATTGTTCGCGAAGTAAAGTTTTGAATCAAATGGATTTTGTATCCAAATTGATTGGTTTATACTAGGGAAAACTATTGTATTTTCACTTTAAATTAAAGTACAATTTATTTACATATTGTGTTTTTAATATTCATACAATTATGAATTCAAAAAGATTAATATAAATATGTAACTTAATTAATTTACATTACTATGTATAATTAGTTTAAATTAATTAATTTGCATTATTATGTATAAGTTGAATAATTATATTTATCCTTAATTATCAAAATTAATACTGTTTAATATTTATATGCATTATTTTTTAAAACTGTTAATGAGTTCAATATAATCATAAATTATAGACAAAGATACTATATATTGTTCTAGAGTTAGTGTATCTGACAGATTTTTAAAATTTTGACACGAAAGTTTAAATATCTATATCGAGTTATAATAGTTTTTAAATTGGATAGCGCGTTTAAAGTTATTTATCATTAACCAATCAGAACAAAAAATCATTGCTCCAATTGGTTAATCAAGTCCGCATCCTTCTTGATTAAAATAAAAGGAATTAAAATTCCTTTTATCTGATTGATCATATTTCAATTTTCCATACAGTCTCTGATACTGGCTTTAAGTCATTATACTACGGATTGCGGGCTCGTCTAAAGCCGGATCTACATTGGTCGTATCGTAACGTCGCAAGTCGTAAGTCGTAGGCAAATTGGCCAATCATGATTGATTATTTTTGAAATAATCGACTATGATTGGTCAATTTGCCAACGACTTACGACTTGCGACGTTACGATACGACCAATGTAGATCCGGCTTTACGGCTTTAGTCCCGATCTACAATAGATAATTTAAGCTTTAAGCCTTAAGAAATTGACCAATCACAGCCGAATATTTTCTTCATACTTGACTGTGATTGGTCAATCTTTTAAGGCTTAAATTATTTATTGTAGACCCGGTCTTATATTTTTCCCCCACATCTCCATAAAACTATTCTTCAATTTCGACCAATGAGCGCGATCCTTGCGAATTCAAATGTCATATGTAAGGCAAAAACCGGTAGAGAACCAAAAGTTTACGTTTAAATTATATTTAAGTTTTGAAAGTGATACGCAGAAATATATAAAGTCATATATTATAGGATACATAAATAAGACTATTTTACATAAATATAAATAATTTTATACGTATGACGGCCTTGTAACGTGCACAAGATACTTTCTGTCTTTCTTTTTGTTAGGTCTACAGTAGGGCTGTTTAGTTTGACAGGTGTTGTGTGTATATATATGTGTATACTAGAAGATGTTTCGTGATGAAAGCATTCTGATTTTATCTCCTTTCCATGTGCTTCATTACTAAAAATCATCGAAAAATCTGACATCTATTATGCCAATGGCTATTTGTTAGCATAACTTAAGGATAATTCGCGACGTTTTTCTTCAGGTAATTATACGGTATGGAAGTTTACGATATTCTGGCTGAAAATCTGTTCCAATAAAGAAAAGAGAGAGAAAGACAGTAACCAAAAATCTTAATTTTTTTACGTGATCTTTTTTTTTTAGATTCAAAACAATTGTAACTTTATCATTTATGTATTATAAACATCTTTTTTAATATTTACATTAATGTATTTCCTTTATATTATTATTTTATTTATTTAATTATATATATACTTAAAAAAATATATATATATTTTACAAAAAAAATATAATTATACTATTTACAAAAGATTTTTAAATAAATTTGTAAAACAAGAATTTTCAATAGCATAATACAATAAAAAAAGATTAATATTAATATTAATTAAGATTAACATTAATTTATATCTTATATGACTTTAATAATTTATATTTTATATATATAATTTTTGTGCTATACAGGGTGTCCCATTTTAATGCCCCACCCCAAATAACTTTCTTATTTTTAATTTTAGAAAAAGATGTTTCAGACAAAAGTTGTATGGTTTCGAGGGGGACATAAGATGGTACCATTAATTTGATCTTGAAGAGTCACATGAAGGTTACGTGAAGATCATTTTCAATTTCTTAAATGGAACACCCTATATATTTTTGCATATTCTTGTAGCTTATCTCGAGAGCTTTCCAAAACACTATAAATAAACATTTTTTCATCAAGTACGTTTCGAGTAATGAGGCTTGAAATCATTTCTTAATTTTACATAAACCATAAAATATCTTGTAAAATATTCATTTTTTGATTATCTTACCTTAATACTTTTATGTACAAAATAATGAGAGAAATCCATTGGTGCAAAGAAAACATACAGTTGTTTTTAAGAAAAAAATATGTAATTTGCAATTAACAATTCCATATTTTTTCTTAAAAACAACTGTATGTTTTCTTTGCACCAATGGATTTCTCTCATTATTTTGTACATAAAAGTATTAAGGTAAGATAATCAAAAAATGAATATTTTACAAGATATTTTATGGTTTATGTAAAATTAAGAAATGATTTCAAGCCTCATTACTCGAAACGTACTTGATGAAAAAATGTTTATTTATAGTGTTTTGGAAAGCTCTCGAGATAAGCTACAAGAATATGCAAAAATATATAGGGTGTTCCATTTAAGAAATTGAAAATGATCTTCACGTAACCTTCATGTGACTCTTCAAGATCAAATTAATGGTACCATCTTATGTCCCCCTCGAAACCATACAACTTTTGTCTGAAACATCTTTTTCTAAAATTAAAAATAAGAAAGTTATTTGGGGTGGGGCATTAAAATGGGACACCCTGTATGCGTGCTTAATTGCAACAATTGTCTTTATGATATAAAAATAAATCAAAAGATTATATATATTGATTTTCAAAACTTTTAATTTCTGTTTATTTCTTTCATATTTTTTAAGAGCAGCATCTGAATATAATGCATATTTTGAACATTATTAAAACATAATATTTCTTTTTTTACAGTCAATAACATTTGTTCTCGAAAGATTATCAATGATGTCAGATCTTGTAGGAAATAGCCATAGTTTTAATAGTGCAAATACAAGCAAAACATCAATTACACTACCAAAGTCTCAACCAGTACGCCTCTTGTATTTGTGTGAGAGCGATGAAGATGACGATGATAATGAAAACGAAGAGAAACCCCGCGAGTCTGAAGATGAGTCAGATTTGGATGAAGTACCAAGTGATCCTGCTGATAATGTATGGGAATCACGTATACATAAAGCAGCAGACATTGATCCTTTGATTAGTCCAACAGATGGGCTCTTAAAAACTATATGTGTATCGCCAAAAAATGATTGTGCAATTCCAACTGATATTTCTTCTATACAGAAATGCTATGCGCATAAAGAAGAAGGTGATTCTGATATGAATAAAAACCTACAACCAATAACAAACAGTGTCCAATTGAATCATGAGAATGTTTACATGTCCAATCATCTATGTAGCACAATGACTGATAATAAAATGCTGCATAGGAATAATGAGCACTTGTTGAATTTAAGCAAGGAGGACCAGCGGCATAAAGAAATGTTGTATGGTTTTAGTGAACAAATGAATAAAGATTGCAATGAGGAGCCTTGCAAAATCCCAACCATCGTATCGGAATCCATTAACTGTATATCTCAAAACCTATCTGAGAACATAATAAATCCTATAACATATAACTCACAATACAGCACTGCCAAGTATGAAGCAAATGAAAAATGTACGCCAGCTAAAAATTCAAGCACACACATGGTATCAAGTACACCCTCACTGAACAAAGTTCAGCAAACATCATTACTTACTCCAGTTAATCGTTTAGTCTTGGAAACTCCATTGAAACAGCCAATTGCTTCAATGCATCCGAAACCATGCACATCGCATAAGCAACTATTTCAGACCCCACAGAATAAATTGTCTGATGATTTAAGTAAAAGTCACATTCAAACTCCTTCCACAATATTGTCCAGTTGGTACTATAATAATGCGAGGCATACACCAATGGAGGGAAAAAATCTCGTTACAAAGGATTTTGTGCAAATATCTAGAAATACAATTTGTACGCCTATTGCAGAGAAGCCGGACTCCGCGAGGTTTGTAGAATCATTTTACAACTACACACTTTAAAAAACAATATTTAATTTATTGTTTAACATCACAGTATTATTTGTTTATTTTTGATGAAAAATATATTTATAATATATTACTGAAATAAATATAAAAAAATAAACCTTTTGTCAATTTGTTTGAAATTGAATTTTTATATCCAAAATGAATTATGATTCTTTTGGTTTAAACACAGATCGCAGAATATCAATGGTAATTAATTTTTTTTTTTTTAGATCAAATGTTAAGAACGTGAGACCTTTAGCGGATTCTATGTTAGTACATAGCGATTCTTCTGCAATTCATCCTTCAGAATCGAAGCCACTCGTTGCGTTGCACGCATACACTGAAACAAAAAATGTTGCATCCGAATTACAACAAAAAGATAGAAGCAAGAAAGCGGGTATAAAATTGATGATGGACACAGAAATTAATTATCATAATGGTAAATGCATTAATAGCGCGTCCAAATTAAATATAATAATTTAATTATTAAATATCTTATTTTGTTGTTACATTAAGTTGTCATTGTATTCAGATCCGAAATTTTCAAAGCCTACCGAGGAAATGAAGGACAACAAACAGTTCGTCAGTATATCAGACACATTGCTAGGAGGTAGTACAAAGACTGTGTCGAGTAAGAACGAAATCAAACGAAATGTGATAATTGGGTCTAATATAGATCTAAAAGATTCCTTGCAAACTCTAAACAAGTATAGTGAAGAAAAACACGGAATCGTCTCTGAATGTAAAAACTCACACGAGCGATATCCGATTTGCGAGAAGCGCGAAAAAGCTCAAATCGTAGATAGAGTAGCAAACACACAATTTACTATATCATCGAGCATTCTTCCACAACGACAAGGTAAAACATTACGTGTGAAGAACAAAGAGTATCTGATTCTGGGCTCTCTTGGTCGTGGAATGAGCGGCGAAGTTCTGCGAGTGCAGGATATTTCTTTCGGCGAGTTACGCGCAATCAAATGCGTAGACTTGAGCAAGATGGACAAAGAGTCGGCTCAGGGCTGCTTGGACGAGATCTCCATGCTACATAAATTACAGGCGTCATGCGTCGTCAGAATGTTCGATTAGTGAGTATGCATTGCAAATATGCAAAATATCAGATATATTCGAAGATAGCAATAATTTTGACTGCGCGAGAACACATTTCTGAAAAGAATTTGATATTATCTTGATAATAATATAAATGAAATATTAACGTCTTTAATAACGTTAATTTAATTTAATTGTTTAGTGAGATCACAGACTCTATGGTTTATGTGGTGATGGAAATGGGTGATACCGATCTCAGTAGACTTCTGAAGTCCATGTCCCAGGAAAAGCAAATTTCTCTCACGATGATTCTGTATTATTGGACAGAAATGCTCACTGCTGTAAAACACATACATGATAATGGTATATATATATATATATATATATATATATATATATATATATATATTTATTTATTTATTTATTTAATTAATTAATTAATTTAACACAAACGCTATTTTATCCTGTAAATAAATGGCTTCTATGTTTCAGGAGTCATACATTCGGATTTAAAACCAGGAAATTTTTTACTTGTACGCGGCCGACTTAAGTTGATAGATTTTGGCATCGCTTCTAGTATAAATTCCGACATGACATCTGTTCTGAAAAATAGTACAATTGGAACATTAAACTATATCAGTCCAGAAGCTCTGATGGACATCGGCGGTAGCGCGGATTCGCCTACGCACAAAGTTAAATACAAGGTGGAGCAAAAATAACAAATAGATAATTCGAGATAAAAGCCTTTTTTTCTTACATTTAAAGAAATGCTTAAAAAGTTATGTTAATCATTTATTAATTAAAAACCGTTTCAGCCGAATCAGCTTGATTGGAATAATTGAATTAAGAAGTTAATATCTCGTGATATTTATTATTATAAATTAAATTAAAAATTCATAAGTTGCGAGTGGAGATGAATAGTATCGTTTTCTCGACAGATAAGCTTCAAGTCGGATGTATGGTCATTAGGGTGCATTTTGTACAGCCTAGTATATGGTCACACACCGTTTCAACACGTACGTTCCCAATGGGCGAAGGTGAACGCTATAACTAATCCGAAACCGAACATTTCGTTTCCGGCATTCTCCTCGAGCGGGAAGAATCTTCAAAATCATGAGCGCACGCCGCCCGTCCTGATTGATGTGATGCGGAAGTGTCTTCAGCACGATCCGAAAGCGAGACCCACAGTGTCACAATTATTGCAGGTACAATATGTACCAACCATGCAAAATGTTGCGTCGATCATGACATCCGCTGACATTCCGGCGAGCATTCTTGTGAAAATAAAGCAAGCTCTGAATGAGGATGAGTGGCGGCATTTGGTGCAGGTGAGCGCATCTTTGTCCTGAAGGACAAATTTTTTATAAGATTATATATATATAAAAGAGGATCTTTACAATGTTAAGAGTAATCTCCAATATTTCATTATTAATTCGATAACAATATTAAAAAACAATAAAAAATAACTATTAAAACAACTTAATAATATAACTTTTCTATAATTTTGATGAAAGAACAGTTTCAAAAAACTATAAATATTAAATTTACATAATAATTATTATTAGAAAGATTCTTTCATTATAGTACATGTCGCATTATGTTGTATTGAACATATGGAGATTAATTATTATGTAATTATTATAATTAATTTGCTTCCAGTTTTGACAGTAGAATTTAAAAACTTTTACAAAAGATACACTTCTGAACAATTGTGTGAATAAATATAATTTTAATTACTCTAATTAAACAAAATATCCTGCATTTTTTCAGATATTGGACACAAAGCGACATTGTATATGATATTATCGAAGTAATACATTATTGGTTTACTGATGTACATAAAAATATTTGTATATACATACAAGAGACAATTTGCAGCGAGACACAATACGGAAACATTTGATGACGTGTGTATCGAGAACAAGGCTAATGAAAAATAATATACATTTATATATATATATATGTATAGGAAGAGAGAGAGAGAGAGAGAGAGAAAGAAATGTAACAGTTTCGCGCGAGAGAATAAATTATAAATAAAATTGAATTTGAATATTATACTTGCTTGTGTATCACATGAATATGAAACTTTGTATACAATATCAGGAATATTATATTGTAAGAAAGTAAATTTATAATTTTGTGTTAAGTTAAAATATTTTTCAGTTTTTTATTTTGTATTTCACGCTCGTATACAAATATTGTATTTGCTATTCGCGAAAGTTAAATGTAATCGATATTGTGTTTTACACTTGTAGATTTTGCAATTTGTGCAAATTATTTAGAAATATTGAACCATGCACGGTTTTATTTCATTACTTTATTACTTTCGTAATATGTAAGAAACGATAAATTCAATTGTTTTTTACCGCATCGCAAAAATTTTGATTTGTTCAAAGCATTAAATTTATAACTCTTCCGTTTTAAAGTATGGCAAATACGGATTAATTTATCTTAATTCTATTCTCTCTGAGTCTTAAAATATATTTTAATGTAAACAAAAACGTATCTTGTTTTTTTGGTTGAATAATTTTGATAAATAATTGTCAAAAAATAAATTAGTGTTGTCTTTATAATTTATTAATAATGTGCTTGATGTTATGAATAAATCACATTATGGAATATATACATATGAAGTTTTACGTTATGTATAGATTCTATTGTACCACATTTTTCGATGTTATGTTATTTTAAGATTTAAATTATAACAATAAAGAATAACACACAACTGTTTTTTTTTTAAATTAATTACTTACCGTTGTGTAGTGAAGTTAAATGTGTGAAGACAGAAGAATTAATTTATTGCTGATGTTAGCTTAATCGATATATGTATATGTATAAAAGCCAATGATATATCGAAATTCCTATATGTTAATTTTCTACTCTATCTAAGCAAGTTTGACAAAGAAGTTTGCCATAACAAGGTAGCAGTGTTTTTTATTAAAGTTATACAAGGAACCAGCGAAAGAGTTGAATGTATTATGAAAGTCTCGCAAGATAGTTTATGCATAAAATACATAAACTATTGCTTTACGTACAACTTAGATGAATAAACGAAAAGCAGTTTTTCTTTCGCTTGTGCGAATCAAAAAAATTACACACAAACTCGTTATTTTAAGCACGGATGTTCAACACCGCGGAAAAATACACTGCCTGTGTCTTTCGCTTGTCATAAATACGTTGTATAAAACGCAAAATGTCTATTTTTCGCCTGAATGGCGAGGATTGACAATGCTTTTCACTCACGTATATTGCACTCTGGCGATCACGTTGCATATAGAAGGAAGGGATCAATGCGTGCTCGTAAGTTGCCAATATTGCAATAGCTTCTCTCCTTTCGACAATGCCATGGAGTTTGGCCTTTCGAACGTCAGCATGATTTCTCTGACCTTATTTTTCAATTCGCGATCGAAGAGATGGCCACCAGTGCGCTCCAACGCAGATGCCATATCGTACTCAACCGAAGGCAGAGGCTCGCGAATAAAACGCGCTGCGCTGGCAATGCTGGGAAGGATATGCCATTGCAACGCTCGGATCTCCCAAAGACTACTGAGCAACGCGTTACTCAGTAATGGGTCGCGTTCCTCCATGAGGAACGGATCACCTGCACCAGAGGCGACTTCGCCGCCCTGTGGATGATCGATCAGCCTCTTTAATCCTGGATGTCGAAGCAATAAGTTACCCACGAAAAGCAGAATTATTAGGATATCTTCTGGCGGTGCAACCAATGTTAGACGTGCGAGTCGCTTCGCAAATGCTGCTACTAATGCTTCCGGTAAATGTCTGAAAAAATAAAAAGTTTGTAATAATTTTACATATTTGAAACGGGTTCTTTGTTTCATAGATCTCTTTATAGTTCTAAGGAATAGAATACAATTTATTCAAATTTTATCAAGAATATAGGACACTTACGTCGAGCTGAGAAACAGATCAGACAAGTAAAACAGACGAGCCTTGTACTTAGTATGAAAAATTTCTGGTTCAAACATTGAATACAGTTTAGTGAAAATATTTGGATATTCTAGATTATGTTTGGTGACCAATACAAATACACCTTGCAAGGCTAATACACCGACAGGACCATCCACATCTAGAGAGTCCATTAAAAAATCTGTCAATAATATCGGTTTTTCTAAATGCGGCATGACTCGTTCCAGCAAAACCAATAACAATTGTTTGTGTAACTGCGGTGTCAGTTCCCAATGCATAACACAGCCCCAGACTTTGTTTAACGCACGTTTAACGGCTGACTGATCCCAGGTGAATGTAGCATCTAATAAAAAAACATGTAAGGCAACTTTACATAAACATTAATCATATAAAAAATATTATAAAATAATAATAATGTAAAAAAATAATAATAATGTAGAATATTTACCTTGTGGCCCACACAGGAGCTCCTTATTGTCCGATACTTTAGATTCTGAAATATTCAAGTTTCTATTTTTAAAAATATATAAATATCAAATAAATAGATTGAGAACTTAAGAATATAAAGAGAGACAAGAAATTCTACTGAAATGTTACATGTAATAAATAATAATATGTATATCATTTTTTACATAAAAAATTTCTAATCTCAAAGACAATAAGTCTCAAAAGAGAAAAACTATACCTTCCCCTTCTTTTGGCAGTGGTATTTTATCTATAAGTTCTAATAGGTTCTTAATGTAAATTTCTTGTGGTTGTCTCTTTGGGGTAAGAGAAGGTAGACATTTCCATGTATAGTATAGAGCATCAGGGTATTCAGTGATCTCTTGGAACCTTAATATTAAATTTGTATTGTCCTTTTCAGGTGAAAGGAGCGTCATAAGGATAGGCTTCAGACGTTGCAATGGAAAATAATAACCCGTTTGGTCACGCGGCTCCAACGATGCTTTACCCTCTTCCGCCAACAACTTTATCGCAGTGGTAAGAGCTTGCAATTGAATAGTCGATTTACATTTTTCCATAGATGCTAGTATCTTTTTCCAAACTTCCTCGTAGCAATTTCTTAGCCAAGTTATGTAGCGGGATTCGGGGCTAGGTTCTATTTCACATATGTTGAAAATATAAATTTTAAGGTACATAGAAATATTTTTTACATGTTATAAATATGTATAAATAAATATATATAATACTCCTATATTCCTTATTCATCTTATTGATATAAAAAGACTCATCGGACCACTAACAATTACGTTTTTTTTTTCCTAGACTCACCTGAGATGATGAGAGTTATCGAATGTTCGAGGTACATGTCGCCGCGTTTCAGTACCTCAACGAATATCGTTTCTATCGTAAGCAAGCATAAACAGGTGGATTCCTGCGAATGAAAAAGGGTGAGATTCTTCTTCAACGACGCGTCCTAATCAAAAACAGATGACATCAAAAACGTCATCTCTTATCGGCTCTTAAACGGTTCACTCACGTCCCAATGGCCGATTATGTCTACCAGGTTGTTCGCATGTTTCCGCGAAGCGAGAAACTCCTGGGCTCGCTGCCGCAGTAGCCTCGACATCGCTCTCTGACCCGTGGTGGCGCCCGGTAAGCCCGCTGCATCCGTCATCGCTATGCTACTCTCGAGAGGAGACTTCGCGAGAGGTTGTATTAATGGCAGCAGGTAGCCGAAGACAGGCAACTGTTGTCTAGGTTAGATCGGGTTAGATCAGGTTAGGATTAGGGTTGGGTTGTGTTAAGTTAGGCCATAAGACCGGGTTTACAATGCATGTAGTAAGCTTTAAAGCCGATATTACATTTGTCATACGACAAATTTTTTTAAACATATTGATTGGCTGTAGAGTAAAAAGTTTCTAATGACTCAAAAAATTACTATCCCGCAGCCAATCAATACACTTAAAAAATTTGTCTTACGACAAATGTAATATTAACCTATGTCGTAAGAGGAATTAATCAATCATATTAAATTAGTCTTCTTACAACTTCAATTGTGATTGGTCAATACCTTATTTAAATTCTCTTTCATTCAAGCTGCGCAACCAATCAGAACATAGAAATGTTTTTTCCTCTTTTGCCACAATTAGATGCTTTGACCTCCGGCGAAATATAAAAACTTCACCGGAGTTTCTCACGATTACAAATGAATTATTTCATGTGATTTATCTCACCATATGGGAATTATTATTGAGTATTTTACGACATGCAAGAACGAAAATATAAATTTAAAATATAAAAAAATATATGTTTATAATAGTATTTTTGAATACATATAAATTAATGTAATATAATAATACTGAATTATTTATATCAATTATAATATTAATTGCAATAAAAATTTAAATATATATAAATAGTGTCTTGCGATCTTCGCGCGTTACATCATATCAATCTTAGCGAAAATCTTAGTGTGGCATGAAATTTTCTGCGTATCATGCTCATTATGCATTATTCTCGGCTCCTTTTATAGGTCTCTTAATGTTTTATGTCAAATGCACGGTACGTTGTTCATAAAACTCAATTTTTAATCTTGCATTTCTTGATTATTAGAGAAGGAGAAAAAATCTTATTTGTTTAGTGTGATAAATAGATAAATTTATGTAACTAGTATTGCTATCTATATATATGTATATACATATGTATATACATATATATATTTATTGATTTTAATCACTTGTGATAACATTTTTTTACACATTTGAAACATTATATATTGGATTGTCCAGGTATTGCATTGATAAAAATCAAGTGATCAATATATATAACTATAAGAATCATTGTAAATATATTGTGACCACAAAGTAAAGATTAAAAAAAAATGAAAATGACAATGGTTCCAGCTAAGCATACTCTTCATAGTGGAATTTTTCATCCTGTCTTACGACAGTGGCAGTCGCCAAATGTAGAGATCACTGCTAATAATCTTATGTATCCCATATTCATATCGTAAGTATAGTATCTGATTATTGTTTAAATATAATTTATGCAAATATATATCAAATGTGTATAAAATATAAATATAATTTAAAAATTTATTAATAAATGTATTAATTTGTATATATATTATTTGCTTGTTGCAACATTATAGAAATGTAATTTTTATGTTTCTAGGGATGAGAAAAATGCTAAAGATGCTATTAGTAGTATGCCTGGTATATATCGTTATGGTATTAATCAGTTAGAAAATGTGTTAACACCTTTAGTTGCAAAAGGATTGCAATCTGTCTTATTATTTGGCATTTTGCAACATCTTGAAAAGGTAATGCCTACAAATTGCAATAAAACTAGAGAAAGAATGTTTCTCTGAAATTAAATTATAAAAATATATTAAAATATCAACTATCTTATTTAAATTTTTATTTTTATCATTATATATTTTTTAATTCAATTAAATATTTTTAATAAAATTTTATATTTCTAATTCTATTAATTTTTTTTTTAGGATGAGATTGGAAGCAACGCTGACAGTGCAAAGAATCCTATTATTCAAGCTTTACCATTATTGCGAAGAAAGTTTCCCAATTTATTGATAGCATGTGATGTTTGTTTATGCCCATATACAATTCATGGACACTGTGGTATCCTCAATAACGATGGTAGCATAAATAATACAGACAGTATTCGAAGGATTGCTGAAATTGCTGTGTCATATGCAAAAGCTGGTAAGAGTTCATACATTTTTAAAATTTATCTACTTATAAAGTTAATTATGTATGTATCATTATTTCAAAAACTTAAACCATTACAGGTGCTCAGATTGTTGCACCATCCGATATGATGGATGGCAGGATAGGTGCAATAAAACATGGTCTAGCTACTGCCGGATATTCAAATAAAGTAGCAGTTTTATCATATGCTATAAAATTTGCATCAGGGCTTTATGGGCCTTTCCGGGACGCATCGCAATCTGCCCCAAAGTTCGGTAATCGCATGTGCTATCAGCTACCACCTGGGAGCAATGGTTTGGCAGCCAGAGCTGCTGTAAGTTTCTGCTCATTATTAATTTTTTATTCATAATATTTCTGAAATATTAAGGAAAATAAATATGTGGATCTATAAGTATACATATAACGTCTCATTCTGTTATATTGTATTCAAATATTTAAAATTACATTTGTAATTCTTTTCTTGTACTTTGTATTAGATGAAATTGTACATGGAATTCATTTTTTTTTATTTTTTATCTTTTTGAAAGGCAAGAGATGTAGATGAAGGAGCGGATATGCTAATGGTAAAACCAGGACTACCTTATTTGGACGTAGTACGATGTACGAAGGATACATATCCACAATATCCTTTATTTGTGTACCAAGTTTCGGGAGAGTACGCTATGCTGCATCATGGTGCACAAAACGGTGCGATCAATTTGGAAAATGTGCTGAATGAAATATTACTCTCCATGAGAAGAGCAGGTGCTGACTGCATTATAACATATTTTACACCGTTGATCTTGGATATACTGCAACCGAAAAGCAAGTTATAATTATTATAAATTTTACATATATATAGTTATATAGATATTTTACATATATATAGTTATATAGATATATCCTATATATATATATATATATATATATATATATATATATATATATATATATTAAGTTTTTATTATTACATAATATTTCTGAAATATTGAGGAAAATAAATGTGTGAATCTATAAGTGTATATTTATATATATAATGTCTTATTCTGTTATATTGTATTCAAATATTTAAAATTACAAAACATCACATTCGCAATTGTTTTTTTATACTTTGTATTAAATGAAATTGTATATGAAATTGATTTTTTTTATTTTTATATACATATAAGTGTATATATGTATATATTTTATATATATGTATAATCGTTCATAATAAATTCATTGTAAATTAATTATTCTAATTAATTAACATTATGATGTTATAAATAATTAAATTATTCAATATTAAATTATCTATAATAATTATCTATAATAATTATCTATAATATACATACATAAGAAATTAATTTTTATCCAGAGGGATAAATTTTAATGGGTAAGGGAATTTTTAATTTTAAGATAAATTAAATTTTGCAAATTAAATAGGTATCAGAAAGAATTTTTATTATCGATAACGCGATACTATCTTATTTCATCATTTATGTGTGTGCATTACATTATGCCTTTGTGTTATAATAATATCAGTAAAAATAATTATGTAAGATGATGCGTTATTACGAACAAACGTTCCGTTTAACCTACTACCTATAGAGATAACGGGCAAATACCGTTACAATGAATGGTGTCACGGTGCGCGTGAAGTACAACTCGAGTAACATGTTCCATGCTATTTATTTCACATATAATCTTGTACCTGTATGATTTTGTACAATAAATAAAAAAAAAACTTTCTTGTTTTAAGACAAAGTTAGAAAGAGTTGTACGCGAATATACAAATATTAATAGTACATGATGACAATAGATGGAAATTTCAATAAGATATTTTAATAAAATAAATTTCTCACACGATTAAATTTCTCTTTTTAAATTATCAAAAGAGAGAAAAAAACATGAAATCATATTCTTTTATTTCAATATATATTAATGACATTTATTATATTGGAATTTTTATATACATATGATTGTATAAATCAAATATATATGATTGTATATAGCAAATATATATATATATATATATATATATATATATATATATATATATAGTATACAAGGCCGCATTTAGGGGGGGGGGGCAACAGGGGCTGAAGCCCAGGGGACTTCACGATCCTGTAATGATATATAAATGAAAAAAATACAATTACATCATAAATATAGCATACTATTCCTTATTAAACAGATTGCGCGTTCAAACGGTTTTTTTCTTATGCTAAAAAAATGGGAGCTATTTAAATCTATTTTTATTCACTTCATATAAACACGTTTGTTTAAAACATTACAGTTATCCTTTATTAAAATATATGTACATTAAATTAATGATTTTTTTTAGCAAAATTATTTTTTTATCGTGAAAATATTTAAATAAGATTTTTATATGCGTATTATATATTTTATGCAAGAATGACGCTTCTTTATATTCCTTTTTAAAATAAGATTATCAATAATACTAATTATTGAAAGTTTGAGACTATTGAAAATTCAGCTATCTTCTTCGTTTAAATAAATCTTTCAACAAAATTTATGTTTTTTTCTTTGTCGAAAAGAATAAAAAATTATAAAAAAATACATATATCTTTTTGTATTTTTTTTACAAGAAAATACCTCAAAGCTAATATTTAATTAATAAATAATGCAATTATCGATAAAACTAATTATTCGAGGATATAAACACATTCTTCATATTTATTCATATTTATTCATATTGCTTCATATTTATTTTTCGCGTATCTCCAATGTATATAATTTTGCAATTATAATTCAAATTATTAAAAAAATATCCTAAACGCATCAATTTACAAATTTGGAACTAAAACACTAAGAATATCGATAGTTTGCATCAGCTGGATACCGCATCGCGATATCTTAGCTGATGCAAACTATCGATACTTGTCAGCGTCGAGAAAGCGAGACCGCGAACTCTCCGGAATGACGTCCACGTGTTCCGTCCACCGTATCTAATCGACCACGGACGAATCGCGATGGTGGGCGAAGGTTCTGAAAGTACGCTGTCGTGACGTGGGCCAATGAGGTGCGGCCAACTGTACGCGCGTCCGACCAATCGACAGCGGCGCCTTCTATTAACGCCGCGAGTGTCGCGGCCAATCAGCATCGGCCACGACGAAACGGTCCCGTTAATATTCCGGCCGCGAGTCCGGCATCGACGTCAGTCATCGTTTTACCGTTCGTCAGAAGAATCGAGGATCTCGTACGTAGCGCGCATCAAGGAACGTTTTGCTGAGAAAACCAACGATACGTATTCTACTGGTGAGTGAATTCTTCGCTTGGAATATGTCGTCGAGAACCTCGGGAAGAGTCGAGAGGTTTAAGTCGTCGACGTATCGACGTTAACCGGGATTCGAATGCGGATTCGATCTTGGAGTTCTCGTTGATACGAGAACGTTCCGTCGAGAATCTTCCTGCCATTCTGTGCTGTCAATCTTAATTGTCACTCAGACAGTTGACGCGGATTTCAACGATGGTCTTCTTCGATTACTTTCGATCGCGTGTTATTTTTGTACGTTTTCGCTAACCCAAACTTTTTTTCTATATGTACTTTTTTTTCCTTTACATTTGGTGCACACTAGCCTTTTGCCACGTTTAATCAAGAGTCGCTCGATACGTCGAAGCTCGTGGAAATTTCCGCGTGTTTTCCGCGCTGTACAAAGATGTTCGCGAGTAATCTTAATCTGTGACTGATCATCATGTTGAAATATGTCGAATCGAAGAGATGACGTGTGACACGTTTATCGAATCAAGATCCGCCCGGTTAGAATCTGTTGGTTCGTAAAGTCCCGGAAGGACTAATTTCTTATTAATCCGTGTAACTATTCAATTATTATATACATTGAAGCATATTGAAACATCTCAAGAAAATTAGAAGGTCAACATATGTATTTTTTTTTAAACATGATACTACATATGTAAAGATAGACTACCCTCCAAACTTAAAAAAAAACTTTATTTACAAAGTGAAGTTTATTCCAGTAAGATTTATTTTTTAAATATAATTTTTATTAATTTTTGTTAATTTTTTTATTATTAAGCTAAAATTTATTTTAATAAATATATTAATTTGAGATTTTTCAAGTTATTAATAATTAATATCTAAAGTTAAAGATATTATAATTAAATGTGTGACGTGGTAAAATTATATCTAATTAAGATAAAAAATCTATTAAAATTTCTAACAAATGTCATACTAGTTATTATTACTAAAGAAATGATATGTTTGCACAGAAAAATCTGTTTTTAGATTAAAGAAAAACTATTTGTACATTAATCCCAGGATTTTTAATGATTTAGGTGAAGTTACAGTAAATCATGAAGGGACTTAAAGCTCTGCTAATGGTGGGGCTGCTTGCAGTCGCCACACTTGCAAAGGAAGATAAAGAGAAGGAAGATATTGGTACAGTGATAGGAATTGATTTGGGTACAACTTATTCCTGGTGAGTACACAATGATACATTGCATTACCAAGAACAATGACTCATAATTTTTTTTTTGGTTTTACCTTTGCAAGTAAATTAATGAAACACTACGTATACCTTTCAGTGTTGGAGTTTACAAGAACGGCCGCGTGGAGATCATCGCCAACGATCAGGGTAACCGTATCACGCCGTCTTACGTGGCATTCACCAATGACGGCGAACGTCTGATCGGCGACGCCGCCAAGAATCAACTGACGACAAATCCGGAGAACACTGTGTTCGACGCCAAACGGTTGATCGGCCGCGAATGGTCGGATCCAACTGTACAACACGATGTGAAATTTTTCCCATTCCCCGTCATCGAGAAGAACAGTAAACCTCACATCAAAGTCGAGACTAGCCAGGGTGAGAAGGTATTCGCGCCCGAGGAGATCTCAGCTATGGTACTGGGCAAGATGAAGGAAACCGCCGAAGCGTATCTCGGCAAGAAAGTCACTCACGCGGTCGTCACTGTGCCGGCTTATTTCAATGATGCTCAAAGACAGGTATGGTATCGACCATGTAATATGAATAAGGTTGTTTATTCCTTGAAGAAAACATAAAATACCTTTCCAGGTATTCTCAGGAATTATTTTGCATCTGAAAAATAAAAAAATTGTTATAGAATTAGTTAGGACTCAGGGAATTTCTTTAAAAAAGTTTTCTTTTTAATAACTTTGCTCTTATTATTAATTTATAAATAGGTCCACGAATTAATCACATGTTTAAAATATATATCTATGTTTGTCTATATATTCAATGTTTTGAAATATTGAACATATAGCAAATATATTATGTATTTTAATTTTCAATGAAAAAAAATGAAAAATTTATGCGAAAAATGTTTATCTTAGGAAGCATATTCACTTTTTTAATATATTTACAAATTTGACACTTAGGATGCTCTATGTTTTTCCTTTGTATAAGTTATTGGAAAAAAATTAGAAAACAAAAACATAAATAAAAAATTAAAATAAAAAACAATTTAAAAACATTACAAAACATTAAAGGACATTAGAAAATAAAAAAGTTTATTTTATATCAAAAAAATTATATAAACAAATTTTTTAAATATTCTTTGCCTAGAATTTTAAACAGACATACCTGAAAAATTAGAGAATTTCCAGGAAATTTTTTTATAAAATTTGAGTGGCACATCCTGATAACTAATACTTTGAGATATGTTAAAAAGAGATAATATTTCTTTTAAGTGTAGGCATATCATGATTACTAAATCTTCCAGTTTTCTTGTTTAATGCATTTTAAAGATAAAACGAGAAAACCATATTTATGTCATGATAAATTCATTCTGATGCAATTATAACGTTCGACTTTCGACATAGGCGACTAAGGACGCTGGAACGATTTCTGGTCTGGTCGTAATGAGGATTATCAATGAGCCAACTGCCGCCGCTATTGCGTACGGTCTAGACAAGAAAGATGGCGAGAAGAACGTACTGGTATTCGATTTGGGCGGTGGCACTTTCGATGTGAGTTTGCTTACCATCGACAACGGCGTGTTCGAGGTAGTTGCTACCAATGGCGATACCCACTTGGGTGGCGAAGATTTCGATCAGCGCGTAATGGATCATTTCATCAAATTGTATAAAAAGAAGAAGGGCAAGGATATCCGCAAGGACAACCGAGCTGTGCAAAAACTACGTCGTGAAGTTGAAAAGGCCAAGCGAGCGCTTAGTGCTAGCCATCAGGTATGTTGTATATATCTTTTCTTATATTTATTTATTCATATATTCTTTATCATATATCATATATTATATATCATATATCATTTATCATATATTCATCTTTATTCTATATTCATATATTCATATATCTTTTCTTATATTTATTTATTCATATATTTTCTATATTTCTGTATGCGATATTTCTGTATGCATGCAATTTTATTGTAGTATTTTTTTTCGCTTCTTTTCCTATCTCTTTTATCGAGCGCGATTATTATATATTTGTAATTGTTACAGGTCAGGATCGAAATTGAATCGTTTTTCGAGGGCGAAGACTTCTCCGAGACGTTGACCCGTGCCAAATTCGAAGAATTGAACATGGATCTCTTCCGTAGCACCTTGAAACCCGTGCAGAAAGTTCTGGAGGATTCCGACATGAGCAAGAAGGATGTAGATGAAATTGTTCTAGTCGGCGGTTCGACCAGGATTCCGAAAGTTCAACAGTTGGTTAAGGAATTCTTTGGCGGCAAGGAACCATCGCGAGGTATTAATCCCGATGAAGCCGTCGCTTATGGCGCTGCTGTACAAGCCGGTGTGCTCTCCGGAGAACAAGATACCGATGCTATCGTACTTCTTGATGTTAATCCTCTCACAATGGGTATCGAAACTGTCGGAGGTGTGATGACTAAACTCATTCCAAGGTAAATATCTTCAATTAGATATTGATCGAAATGATTTCAAATAGTTTCATATAATTTTAATTATTAAAGTTTTATTCAGAGATCACGTTTTCAGGCAGATATCTATAATAATATATTCTTCTTTAAATACAACGTATTTTTATATAAATTCGCAGATTTTTTTCTGGAAAAAAAATACTTTAGTTTTTATTATCGATCTAAATTTATTAAATAAATTTATGCGTGAAATGATAAAATTAAACATGACTTCTTCATTTATTTGTGCAGAAACACAGTCATTCCTACGAAGAAATCTCAGATTTTCTCCACGGCGTCTGACAGCCAGCACACTGTCACAATTCAGGTGTACGAGGGCGAGCGTCCTATGACCAAGGACAATCATTTGCTCGGCAAATTCGATCTGACCGGCATTCCACCAGCGCCGCGAGGCATACCGCAGATTGAAGTTACCTTCGAGATCGACGCCAACGGTATTCTGCAGGTGTCCGCCGAGGACAAGGGTACAGGCAATCGCCAAAAGATAGTCATCACGAATGATCAGAACCGCCTGACGCCCGATGATATCGAACGGATGATTAAGGATGCAGAGAAGTTTGCCGATGACGATAAGAAGCTTAAAGAGCGAGTGGAAGCGCGCAACGAACTCGAGTCGTACGCGTATTCGCTCAAGAATCAATTGGCCGACAAGGAAAAACTCGGCTCGAAGGTGAGCGATGCAGACAAGGCCACGATGGAGGAAGCGATCGAAGAGAAGATCAAATGGTTAGAGGAGAATCAGGACACGGATCCAGAAGAATACAAAAAACAAAAGAAGGAACTTACCGATATTGTTCAGCCAATCATCGCCAAATTGTATCAGGGCGCAGGCGGTGTTCCACCTACCAGCGGTGGCGATGAGGAAGATATCAAGGACGAGCTTTAACTGCAAGCTGCAGATTCCGCTCCTTTTGGTTTGCGGTTTGGACTGATTACTCGCCTCCACGAGCAAATACTTTACGGAAGTGTCGTTAATACATAATAATTATACGAAATGCTGAGAACGAAATATTCTCGCCGTACGTTTAGCTCTAAAAGCGTTCGGTTCTAAGTTTCTTTTAGATAATATATAGTATATCTAATTTTAAGACTCTTAGTTTAGAAGGACATTTGAAGCTAAATGTGCAGTGAGAGTATAACAAGTCTTTGTTGTAAATCGTCAATGTGTGTACATTTAAGAAAAGTGCGAGAAAGTGCTCAGGATGCCGGATGTTTTGTCAGATTTTTCATGCACTTCACGTGACAGCGCTCGGACAAATGTATGTTATAAATATGTTAAATATTTATTAATTTATACAAAATTTTAACAATTATTTATATCAGTTCTAACATTGTCTCGCATTTTCCTTGAACGAGCAATTCTTGTGTTCTAAGTTGATCGCTCGATTATGTGCACAAGATGCGTCGAGAGAACTCGATTGAAATACAATAAAACGAAAGTTTAACGAGTGCGTACAATACACATTATTTGAAGATTTTGTTCTATTGTGCTTCTATTGCGTTTGACTCATCCGACTTTGAATTGTGCGATGCCAATGTAAGAAAGTATTGTCGTATGGAATCATTGTCAGCCAGTCTCTGTATCGTGTTTGCTAAGGAGGAATTTGACTTTTTTAAGGAGAAACTCTCTTGATTAGGAGAGAGAGAGAAAGAGCAATCCGACGCAGAGGGTCCAGGGGAGGGATTCCAATTCTGCTCATTCCTCCCCCGCGGCGAATACACTCACATACATTGACTCCACTGCGTCGTTAATTTATTTTGAATTGTTTTGTATGTTTCATTAAATGTAATAATCGATTCATCGCAGAGCAATGCAAAGGTTTGTTCGTGAGTATGCGTGAAAGAATGAATGGTGAATGCGCAAATACGCGGGCTGGTAACTCGTATACTGCCATCGAGTTACATCGTACTATGTACAATGTAGCCCAATCTCTATGTGTGTGAGCGCAAATATGTATCAGTAAGAATAAAGATTTTTTCAATAAATTACACTCTCTTTTAATATCTATCAAAATATTTTAATTAATTTATATATATTTATAACTCTTAATATTAATATATATTTGTAGCTCTTTCAAACTTGATATATGTGTGAATATTGTTTAAAATTTCTTAAAACTTAATATTTATTTGATCATGTAAATAATTTTTCTAAAATTTATACCAATTTTCGGGGATCTTTTTTTCTTATTTCAAATTATAATCGATATTTTTAATCTATTTTAATTATCCGTTGATACAGCGAGTGAATAAGGTGAAAAATCCTTTTGGGTTCTGAGAAATTTATTTAATGAAGTTCAATTTTTTAATGCATTGTAACAAAAACAGCGCGAAATTCGTAGACATAATCAATTTCCTATAATAAATTCTTTCCTATTTTGCATATCAGAATACAACCATTAACAGACACGATGACAATAACATAATTCGCTCCTTCGAATGGAACTTTTCGAACACGTTTTTTACTCGGAACAAGATACTAGGCGCTTATGTAACGTGTGTCACGAATTTGCTAAGATACAAAAATAATATCGATAAAATGGGGAATTTATAGCTGTGTTGGAAAAGTTTTGTAATCTCGAATTATAACTCAAATACTACTTTTATCTACGAAAGCAAACGCTACAACAATTTTTAGAACTTGATATCGAGGAATAATCACAATCGTAATCGAATATTCATGCGATTATAAAAATAAATAAATTTATTTTTATAATATTATTTAATTGTGATCATATTTGACATCAGTTTAGCTATATATCTAATTTTTTCCGTTCAAAGTACCGTACGTTTTAATTTCGTAGTATTAATTTCTAAAAATTACGAAAAACTTTAATTAAGGACGGCAAATAATTTTCTCATCAATGTTTCCACCTGTTATACAGGTTGGTTCCGAAACTTTTCCCACGCAGCATGTACGTGACAATTCCTCTTATTCCAGTTTCCAAATTACCGAACAATACGGATCGCTTTACGGATTGCGTAATCTATACACATGTAATAATACTATCTTTAAACGAAAGCGCCGAGAAATCAATCCGCAGCGATATAATTCCGGGCGCTGCAAAATTAATATACACGTATAGGAGTCTGAAAACAAGTTTTGAGATTCTCGAAAAATATTTTTTAATTTTTTTTTGTGACACACACCGATCTCTTTGACAGTGTATGTGAGGAAGAAACGATCGCTGGTCGTAAAAATAGCATTTTTAAGTAACATTCGCGCTCGAAAGGTGTGATTTTCTTAGGATAATTACAATAATATACACGAGATGCACGAGAGGAATGTTTTTCGAGTATCTCAAAATCTCTTTTTCTCAAAGAGATGCCGAACCGTATAAAACGTATAACATAAATCCACCGAACAGGCAGCAGCTGAAGTGAACGGTATTATTCGCCTGTGAATCGATTTGTTTCGCCTTTACTTCGGATTTTTCTGTATGTAAAAAGGTAAGGCCAAAAGACATAGGCGTTCAGTGCGTGAATCACGAACAACAAGAGGGACAATTTTCGTCGTAACTCGCAGAGTTAGTACAATTCGCTCTTACTATTTTACACTGAGAATAAGGTAACGAGGTATTTCATTGCGGTTTTTGTACATGTAGAATTGAATATATTCCGTTCTTCGAGAGATTTCATTTTTCCTTTTTTTTTTTCTTCATACTTTTGGCATTTGCGTCGAAAGCTTCGAACAACGGGTATTGAGCACTTTTCTTTTTCTCTAGTTTCTTCTTAGATCGTTGAAGCGACAATGTACTAATTATGGAATTATAAACTTTGTCTTCCGCGTATATATATAATCCTAAGGAACATGATGTATTATTTTCGTACTTGTGTATGTTAGTCACAAATGTAAGTCTGCATACGACTGATAGAGAATTGAAAATGAAAAAGAGAAGAAAATGAAATTAAAAATGGAAGTCCTTCGCGACTGATAAATTATTCGTCATTCAAAATTATTAATTAATTTAGCGAGCGATAAATCTTTTTTTTTTTTCAGCAAGTTCAAGATATCCTAACGAGTACAAATATTTCTTCATAATGTTTATATATGTTATAATGTTTTTTCTTTAGTCCTACGCAGACTTGTGACTAACGGTATTTGCTCCGAAACAGTAATGATGCCTGTAATGCTTATGAATCGGATAAAGTACGTTCATGTGTGCTTCCTGGTCGAAATCAATCGAAATTAGGTCTGGAACCTCGGAGGATCGTCTTCGGCAAGGAAGCTATCTTGTTCCCGCTTAGATAATGCGAGAACGTAGCAATGACCCGAGACGTCATGTATCGCACTTGGTGCCACATATGTCCCGCGATTCATCCTGTTACATCCTCTTCTTTCCCCCTCCTCACCGTTTTATAATAACTAGGTAATGCAGAATTTCTATTTTTCTCTCTCTTTACGCGGTAAATATCTTTTTTTCTTCATCTATCATGAACACATTTAACATATTGTTTCTTTCTTTCTGTTTAATTACACAGCGCATTTCGAAATCAACTGGACTGTGAAATAACAGCGTGGATAAGTGATTTCCTTCAAATTCTGGCTATACTACTGCGTTCTTTTTTTTTCCTTTTCTTCTCCGTTTTCTTCCCTTCATATACGCCAGTCTATATATCATATACTTCGGACGTATTCTTATATAATAATATTAATGAATACATATATTTGCGTACACACCGCAAGCGGAAAGGATTTCGACTCTACAATATTTCTCGAATCTCACATGACACTCTATCTTCAAGTATTGAACGCTATAGCTAAATTTAGTATTATAATTAATATAATTTCGTAATATATATATATATATATATATATATATATATATATATATATATATATACGATTATAGAAGAGATCTGCTTGTACTATGATAAGATTGCTATTAGCGATTGAGTTTAGAATTGAATTGGTCGATTATTATAAATGTCTATTGTAAAAAAGAAGAGCGCTTAAAGACGAAATCCTCCCCGGTCACGAAATGCACTTCCATACATATACAAATATTATATAATGCCTACTTGCTAATGCCAGTAAATACAATTGAGCTACTAATATGATCGTAGCGTGTATATTATCATTAAACTCGCGTTTCAGTAATTAGACGCGTTTCGTTTTTTGAAAAAAGACTTTTTCTCTCGCGTCTAAATATTATCTCAAGTAAAAATGCGCTAGAAATTCTCCGAACATTGAACGATTTAGACACGAGATGTGTGTATATGTGTGTGCGTGCGCGCAATAAATGTATAAATAATTTCTCTGAGCGTAATGCTCACAAAACACCAAGTTTAGAAATAATGTGTAAAAGTAAACGATAAATATTTTTGATAAATTATAATTTATTACAAAAATTCTCGGTAAGACGCTGCGCAACCGAGATTAACATTTGTTCATGTGAATTTTCTTTTGAAATACGATCTTTAAAAATAAACTTATCACGATCGATTTTCTTAATAAATCGTGATAAAAGACTTATCGCAATTTTCTTTCGCCGAGTTATAAACACGCAATTTTGTTTAAAGTTCCTATACAAGATATTACATGTTTTAATCGCTGTGCATACAATAGAAGTGAATACCTATTTCTTTTGTTAAAAGTTAGAGAAAAGATAGAAAAGATAGAAAAAAATCGGATATTCAGTTTTTTTTGGAGAAATTTAATTTATCGCTAATTAACTCTCCCAATTTGATTTATTGGATAAATATTTTTCAATAATCAACAATAAAGAATCAATTTTTTTTTGCCTAATTCAGCAAAAAATATGACTTCAATCTTTAGGAAATTAACTACAATTTGACATTATTTTCATTAGGATTGAAGTGCTTAAGACCGCTTAGAAGAAACAAATCTACTTATACATTCTTTCCAGAACATTGTTCTATTGAAATAAGATTCATTCGTGATAATTTTCGATCCACAGATTACCAAGGGGACAGCTGCAAAGAACAGGTGAACAGTTAAGCACTTGATTGAAATTTATTTCGAAGACCTGAGAGTTCATCCACGCTGTACTTTTTAGCAATCAGGTATGAAGGAGGTACATGTGCTTCTCATACGCGAAAACCCGAAAGGTAGAAAACCCGAGACTGATAACCTGTAGATCAAGAAGTCGTTGCCAAAAGATACGACAGAGAATTTTCAACAGAAAATTCACGTGTTAATTCACTCGCGCATAGCGACTAAAATTCAACAAATATAATAAAATACAGTGCGCTTCTGGACCGCATCGCCTTAAATATCATTTCCCTAGTTTGAACAACAACAATGTATCTCGTATCACAGTATATTATTCAGTAGTGTATTTAGTATTTGTCTCTCGCTTGTCTTCACTTTGGATATGGCAAATATGAGATAGTAACAGTAAAATTATACTAATGTAAGTCTATAACTCTTTGGGGCTAAATGCGTATCACAGTGGGAAAATTTTCAACGTTCCTATGTTCATCACCGTTCTCCTCTCTTCTGCTTCTTTCTTCTTTTTTTTGTCTTTTTCGTTTTACTTATTTTAGATTATTATTTTTTAACTGTCCAGAAGCGCACCAGTCATCAGAAGCGTGTCGCTTTTGTTTATCTTTTTGTTTCTTTTTTTTCTTTTTTCTTTTAATAAGATCACGTTATCCATACGCGCACGTTATTATAAAGAAGCGTAAACCGGCAACCAGTATTAAGCAAGCAATATAGTAATATAATATTAGAGAGTAGAAGAGATTTTTCTTTTTCTTTATCATATTAGTCAAAAAATGCACCATATGTTACTTAAGATACGCATTTCCGTATCAACTATGCAGTCTTATCCTAACTTTTCGCTGCGTAGTGTGTTTCTGATAATGCACTATTATGGAACATAGGACTATTGAATTGTACTTTTTTCTTCTTTTTTACTTTTCAAAGATTACTGTAGTTGCATATGAAAACTTTTGGAAATTTTTAACCCTTTGCACTCCAAGGTATTTTTGAAGTACCTTTGGTGAATATAAATGATTTTTTCATAATTCGACTGTGCCTGTTAAATAATTTTTATATATATCAAAATTATACATCAAAGTCATCTTCACTATCGAAAAATTCAAAATCTAAATATTTTTCCTTTTATATTTTTTAAATTGTGGTACGAAATATGTCTGTCGCCGTAGCGGCGCTTATGGAGTGCACAGGATTAAATGTCTTATATCACAAAAATATTTTTAAAATTAAATAACGAATCCATTCTTTTCAATTATTCTTAAAATAAAAATTAGATAAAATTTTAATTGACTCAGTTTCTTCTATATATATGATATTAAAAAGAAACCCATTCATATATTTGATATAATATACTTGATAACATATTTTACAGCAAATATTACAATGTGAGATTTTAATTCTCAGAAAAACTCAAACTAAATATATATTCTGAATAATTAGAAAAACTCAAACTAAATATATATTCTAAATAATTATTAAAATAAAATAAAGTACAAAAAGAGATTTCATATGCAACTTAATAAAATATATGTAAGCTATATATTGCTTATATGATTATCGAATTGATGCGATATTACGCGCTAGTATTCATTAAAAAAATAAAATCGTTAAGTTATTTTAAGTAATAGTATCGAAAATTTTCAAACCAGAATAAAAATAATACTTGATCTTTTTTTTACACACGAAAAAGAAAATACTACACAGCTGTTGCCTAATACTAAGAACATGTAATAGATAATATTAATATCATCGTCGTGTGCGTCAATAATAGTACACGGCGCTACTTGCGGTATGTTCTTGATAATCTTCATTGTTCATTTGTAATATTCTGTAATTCTACATTCCAAATGCACAATCTCTCTTAGATCTTAAATGAATTACAGATATCAAACTTAAATTTGATTCAATTATGTATATGCAAATACAAGCTGACGTTTGAAATCTGCAAAAAAGGCGAAATTGTTTAAGACTTAAATTTACTGTTGTTAAGTAATTGAAAGTTCTTTTTACAACTTTTCTTCTTCTCTACTCATCATATTAGTTTGCTTGCAAGTCCGTCTCAATTTTGCAAAATCGATACAATCGGTTTCTAAAACTGCCAAAACAATATATTGCACTTTTGTATCGAAATGTGCTTTAAGAGAATAAACTTCTTCTTCATTAATTTCTTGCATCATATCCTACTGAAGATAAATGTATCGAAGAATCTTCTGTAAAAGTACAATATGGAAATGCAATCAATGTGCACATAATCTTTCGTAAATCGATAATACTTACATAAATAATAAAGATTTAATGTGTGTTTAAATTTAAAACATAGACCGGGAGAACGCCTGGATGACAATAGGTACAGTAGCATCGAAACCATTGATCGTCAAAATGTTTTCGTCACAATTTATCTTACGATATGTTGAAGAACAGCACATGCTACAATTAATTAGCCTGCAAAAAGAAAATTTTGCGTCTTTATCTGTTTAAAAAAAATTAATGTAACAAATAGAAATGTGTGTATTTACTTTGTCTGCGGAAGATTCAATTCATTTCTGTACAATATCAAAGCTTTCTGAGATTCATCAGAATATTCGTACACTTGATCCACAATATTAATAAAGACGTCGTATTTCGTTTTCTGCTTCATAGCCCAATGTAATGGTTTACTCATGTTGACTCCTGCAGCAGGTATTTCCTGTAATGTTTTTAAAATCTCGCTATGGGATTGCGTGTTGTTGACATTTGCCGTGTAAAGTCCATGTTGTTTAAATGTCGCTACGGTAACGTCCGTTTCGCAACGTAAAAGTATCATCGCGATCAGACAGCCCGTCTCGGCACCAGTCATGTTACCATTATGCCAAGCGGGTTCATTTAACATCACTCTATTCATGCTAATTGTCACTAGATAGCGCAACTTCGTAGGTTGTTGATGCTAAAAATGATATGATGATATTATATTAATAAAAAATTATAATTGATATAAATGACAATAAAATTATAATTAAATTGAAATTGTTCATAAATATCACAATACAATCTATAAGAGAAATTGACTTACAGCAAATGACAAATTAAATGCTTCACGTAGAGCGTTTATTACTTTGATATTCGGAGAAGGTGGTGGTGATAGGGGCCTCTTTGCTGTTTCTTGTACTTTTCGCTTCTCATAAGACAAAGGTCTTGAAAAATGTATATATATATATCAATGATATAATTGTGATGTAAATGTATATATATATATATATATATATATATATATATATATATCAATGATATAATTTTAAGTTTAATCTATTATCTATAAAAAGACGATAAATGCACTTACTTTCCAGAATTTTTGTAATTTTTTAGAGTGATGAAAATTAATGCTGGATGAATTTTACTTTGCGCTATAAGTTCTGCATTAGTAAGTTGATCTATTACATTCTCGATTGCCAATTCATCTGATTCTAATAAGCCAAGATTACTAATCCTTTGCAAATTGTTTAAGAGTGTAATAGTATCCATTGATGGTATCAATGCACTCCAAACCTTGACGAAATAGCCGAATGTTATGTTAGCCCATTGATATCAATATTTAGATAAATACCAATTAACGCTAATTGTGACTAACAAAATTTTCTTTCCATTTATATAGTATTAAAAAATATGGCACTTGTTTTTAACTATATATTTTATGCAAAATTGAAAACAATTCTTTTATAATTTGACAAAATTTAATTATTCACATCAATACTTAATTTTCAATATTATATAATATTTAATAATTACACATACACACACACACACACAATACAAATTTAATGTATGTTAAATTTGTATAAATTCTATACAACTTTATTTGTAATATTTCTAAAAATCACAACAAAGTTGTATAGAATTTATACAATTTTATGAATTTTGATGAATTTATATATATATATATATATATATATATATATATATATATACAGAGTGTATCTTAAAAAGCTCCCACTAAGCAAATAGCGTTATTCCTGATTAAAAACCGAGTAGAAAAGTCCTGAACCATTTTTCTTTCCAAGATTCATTAAATAATTAATCAGATTTAAGTATTAAAAAGATTTCTGAAAAGATGAATTGTTTAAAAATTAACACAAAACAGTTTATTTTTTTTTGCTTATCCAAATCTTTATATGTTGATAATGAGGAAGTTTATCTTTTTATTGGCGCGACTTTACTCATTAATTACTGCTTTATTAAGCATTATGGAAAAAAATGAACTTTTAGACTCGGTTTTTAATCAAGAATAACGCTTAGTGGGAGCTTTTTAAGATATACCCTGTATATATATATATATATATATATATATATATATATATATATATATATGTATATAAATTCATCAAAATTCATAAAATTGTATAAATTCTATACAACTTTATTTGTAATATTTCTAAAAATCACATTTTGATGAATTTACACACATACACACACACACACAATTGCAACAAAAAAACAACATTGTAACATCTCACCTTCCTGGATTTTAGCAAATGTCCAGGTACATGTTCTAGTGAATATCCATTTGTTTCCAGCAAAGAAGCTGCTTCGTTCTCATCTTCACAACGTTTGAAATTTTTTACATTTTCTATGTACTGCAATATTTCATTAATATTTGGATTTTCGGATTGGTTTTCTAAAGCCATCCTGGTGTTTTCTATGCCGCATATTATATATTTCAATATCACTCCTTTTTCTATAAAATAAATAATTGTCTAAGTAACATTTTATATCAATGATTAATGATTATATCATAATATAATAGTATAAGTTTACTACATATAAGTTATTTATTAACACACACATATATCTATAAATACATACATCTATAAATTATCTTAACCATTAATTTTTGAACAACTTTCAGTGATGACACTGAAGTCTAATTAGAATCATCCATTTCAATTATAATTATAATATATTTTAATTATAATTATAATTAAGAACATAAGTGAAGAGATAATAAGAATGGATATTATTATTATCTCAAAAATTATTATCTTAGAGATTGATAAATTTAAGAAAAATGACAAAATATTAAATTTATAATATTGAGCAGTGAATTTATTTATTATTTTTTGAGATATTAATTTTTCTTTCAATCAACAGTTTCTTTTATCAATCTTTTTTTTCTTTTAATTATGGCTTTATGGACCTTTACCTGGATCATTGGTTGAAGTATGAGCCATTTTGACAATGTCTTTATGCTTCCAACCATATCTACTTCTGTATTTTGTGACACATTTTGCTAGATCCAATGGCTTTTTAGAAAGATACCAATTATTAATAGCCTTTCTCAAACCTTGACCCCATCCTTGTGTATGATAATTCAACTCTTTCTCTCTACACAGTTTGGAGGCAAATTTAATAAACAGGAAAAAATCCTGTGTAGATGCACAAATCTTTGTTACATTATCATATGCTGCTTTACGCAATTTCTCGCTTTTGTTTTGTCTACAGCAAACAGCAAGAGCAAATACTAAAGTTTCCGGATGTGGAACAAGATTGCTATCAAATGCCTACAAGTAGTCTCATTTTAGATATAGAAATAAATTATTTTATGTGGTTTATATACAATTTGTAGTAATTACTTTTATGATTAGTTCTATGGGTACCAGTTGCTTTTCCTCATTGTCAGCAAGTTCTTCTATGGATGGAACATTCTTAGCTATAAAATAATTATGGGCAAACCAATATCCAGGCTGATAGTTGGCATATTCTTTTCCAATATATAGAAACCGTGATAGACGTATTTCAGGCTCTACAAATTGTTCTTCTTCTTTTTCTTTTTGTGATCGACGTTCTTCTTCTTTTTGTGTTCGAGTTTTTGGACGACGAGTTAATGTATCAAAATGTTGTAAATGAGATATATTTCCAGACATTTCCTGGAATGTATTCAAAGCAACAATTAAATTATAGATTACAGATTTATAAATGTTACTATTAATTACAAATATTTATCATTAGCAGATAACACGAATAATCACTTAAATTTCTGAAAGCAATTTTCAAACAAAAAAAATGAGAAAAATAATTTTTCTTTTAAATATTTTTTCAATATAAATACAAATCTATATTACTAAAATAACTTTTCCAATTTAAATATTTTTAAAGTAATAAATTCCAAATTTATACATAATTTTCTATAATGTTTACTCTAAACAATTCTTCATAAATATTAAAAAAACATATATAGAATGTATGCAAATATATAAAATTAAATATAAATTGCCTTGCAAGACTATTATATAAATGTAGATTTTTTTATAAATAGAGATATTTGATATAATAATAAAGAAATATATTAAATATATTTAAGATAGACGAACAAAAGTTTCAAAAATCACACTGTTTTGTTCAACAAGATTTTATTTCATAGCTAGCAAAGTATTCGGAATCTTGACTTTGATCATATGGATAAACAAATAATCGCGTTTTTTCTTAAGTTTTATACCTATATATATATATATATATATATGTTTCACTTATTTGAATTTTTCTCTTTGAAAAGAAAAAAATAATATACATATGAAGAGTCACTTTGGATTTCATATGACTCGAATTGACACTCGCACCTCTCGTTCTCCATATATACACATACACATGCTCATCACACATATGACGCGTCAAACCACATAGACATGTACATGCATACGTGCATATACGTATTCGCGGGGATCGCGCGTACGTATCACCTGGTTACCGGATAAGGTAACCACAGAGATACGCGGAAGGATGACGCGAATTTTCGTCAGTGGGAGCGACACGAAATTGGAGTAAAGTCAAACGTGAGCTGGAGAGACGCGATGTTGTCCTGTGTGCGTCCTTTACCTTGCGTCAATGTGGAGCAACGTTATGGAACGAGCGCTCATGCAAGAGAAAACAGAGTAGACGACAATATCCACGACGACGATGACGATGATGACAACGTTGAACGACGTACCCGACGTGCAGGAACGCACTGACGCACGCGAGCGACACCGAGCGGCAACAGCCCACATTATATGATTCAAAACGGCGATAACAGATGGCGCGACACGGACGTTTCTCTTTCAATTCGACATTTTTATTTACTATGTAGCTTTTTACGCTCCCTTATGGTATTTGAAATAAGTGCTGTATGGCTTAACAGCCAATGCCTGTTTTTGCCAAAAAAAAAAAAAAAAAAAAAAAAAAATCGACATTTATCTTCTTTTTATACTTTACAATAAAAAATAATAATTAAAAAAATCGGCCGATCTCTCTCTCTATCATCTCTATTTCTTCTCACAGCACGAAAAAATATTCCACCGAAATTAACAAATGAAATAGAAATATAATTAATTATACAATTACATTATTGGGCAAAGAGCATATATGCGTTAATCTACTTAGGTTTCAAAAAGCAAGAATATTAATTATAATTAGATTAATACATAAATTTTGTTTAGGGATTTGTTACCTAGTGAACAAAAATGTATATTACTATAATAAATTTTTCAATTTCATTGCTTTTAAAAAACAAGTTTTATTTTATGCAAATTTTTTTTAATGCTTTCTCTCTCTATCTAAATATTTCTTTTTATAAAATATAAAAAAGAAAATATCTTATATAAACTTATATGATATTTATATATCAAATTTATATATTTATGTATGAAATTACATGTTTTACATTAAGTAAAAACATTGAATTATATGCAGAATGTATGCAAATATATGTGTAATCGAATAATATAAACATAAAATTATATGCAAACGTTCTTTACAAAGATATATGAATATCATAAAAAATTATCACTAAATAATTGAATAATTATATAGAATTCATACATATGTATGAAATACAAAGTGCACCGCGGGAGAAAGAGAGAGAGAGTGTGTGTGTGCGTATGTGTGTTATAATTGCAATATACTGTAACAATTCAGTCACTTTTATTCAATCAAAATGAATAAAGATATCATAAATTAATAGAGCGCACGAAGTATTAAAATCATTCGCAAACATATCAATTCATGTACATTCGCAACTAAAGAATTAATGAAGGTGATCTTCTTCGGGAGTTTGATTCGTTCGCTACATTGCCTCGTTCGTTCATTACCTTTAAGAGCATATATGTGAGAGACAAAACGAGTAAAATGATCGTCCCTCGGCCATCGCGCGTTAAACTCCCTCCGTGTTGTTATGACTAACATCAATTGCACACAAAGATCGAGATAAGTTCAATGAAAATGAATAGATGATTCTCCCAATCGATCGATCAACTCTAGAATTAACTTGCCACTATTTAAAAATCGATATCACATTGTAATTGTCTTTTAATCTTCGCGTTATACAAAGAGAAAACAGTCTTCTGCTATCTCTAATTAAACATTAATCAGACTCTATATAACATTTCGTAATTCAATCATCAAACTTATCGTTCACAAGCCGCAACATCGTATTGATACAGGACATGTTTTCGACTCTTTCACTTTCGATTTAGACACGTGGCTTAATTATATTGATAACAGAATCGAATCGCAAGATGATGTAAATTTTTGTACGGTTGCTCTTATATGATAACATTATTTTTTCTATGCAGAAAAATAAATTTTATCAGGAGAAGCAATTTTGCAGAAACTTACATCATTCCTTCTAAAGGTACAAATCATAATAATATTCTCGAGTGCTTTCGATACACGTTCAGACAGCATCGACACCCTTGAAGCATATAAATATTTCCAAAAAGAAAATTAATTGTCCTGCATTATGATATTATTGAATGTGAACATGTATGAAACACGCGAGAAGAAAGATCGAAAATTTTATTGGACAGAACATGATATCTTTTTCGCAAAATATATTAACTCTTCGAATTTATGAATTTTTTTATGCCAAATCGTGTAACTTGTGGCCGACATGCCAAATCTTTGTCTTTTTGTTTTTATTTTTCGCGATCATGAGCAGATGATCGAATTCAGAGGAGATACGCGCACATATGTAAAAAGAATCCATAAAGGTATAAATGTGTGTGTGTAATCATGTATAAATATATATATACAGCGAACCGCTTTATCGCTGAAAAAATTGCGTGACGCATAATGTGCACTCGCATGTGTATGCGTGAGATTTTACGACCGCTTATTTATGGCCGACGTTTCTCGCTGAGGCAACTCTCAACTTTTTCTCAATTTCTTGTCATTTTCTGATTGCTTTTTTATCATCTTGTTCATTGACCCGTTCCTTTCGGTAATATTGGAACCTGGAACTGCAGCTCGAATGATTATATTTTTGATGATCAAGTAAACGGTTTCATAATTTAAGTTTTTTTTTAAA
Source organism: Camponotus floridanus (assembly GCF_003227725.1). Classification (NCBI taxonomy): domain Eukaryota; kingdom Metazoa; phylum Arthropoda; class Insecta; order Hymenoptera; family Formicidae; genus Camponotus; species Camponotus floridanus. The sequence goes on from NW_020229839.1 coordinate 900,645, forward strand.
TTACATCTTCTTCCATTTTATAAGGTATTTATTTTATTTCATTTGATAATTTAATGATAATTCTGCCATGTGTTAATTTTCGAACGGTCGTAGCTATCATTTATTTGTTGTCTTAATATGTAATTTTGCATATATATAGATAGATTTTTTAAACAAATAAAAAAACTACCGAAAGAATAATAAAAAACTATTTATTTTGAATAATATTGAATAATTAATAATAACGGAATGTATAATTGATAATAATTATATATTCCATCTATGAAGCTATAGAAACTTATTTAAAAAATATAGAATATAGAATATGTATAGAGAGTGGCAATTTTATTTTTTGTAAATTCGAAGTTTTTTTTATGTAAATCACAAAAGTGAGGAAAGTTTGCGAAGACAAAGATTTTTACAGAACAAGAATCAAAAATTTTGAATGGAGTTTAAAAATTTACACATGATTGATAATTTATAAATATTTATATGTTGAATATTACTTTATACAAGGAGCTTCTTAAAATTATTAGATGTTTTTTTAATAGCAAATTTTCTGGCCAATTTGGAAATGATTTTTTTTTAATAAAAATGTCAAAGCATCAATAACCGAATTGCAAACAATTAAAAAAGAATTTTTTGCAAATTGTGAAGCTGAAACTATTTTAATTTCATGTGAAAATTATTTTAATTAATTTTAATTTGTTTAATTACAAAGATATATATGATGAAAAAAATTGAATACTCGCGAAAAGTGATTTCCCTCGACATTTTCGCTAAGAAATGATCGACTCCAGATTGATCAGAGAATTTATTCTTAAAAAGACATCTTGTAATTTTGGGATTTTTTATATACATGAGTGGTTTAGATACAAATTCATAAAATAAAAGTTTGAAAAATAAAAACTTTTATGTTCGCTTTTTATCGTAAGTACACATATAATAAAAATTATTTAACTATGCAATCTGACCTTGAAGATGAATTCAGTATAGTTATACTGATTGATGACATATCGCATTGTCGGTACTTCAAATCTACTAATAACTTGAACTCGAGTTTAAGTGGATTTGTATCATTTTGATATTTTAGATACTCATGTATACAAAATTATATCTTTGTGAAATTCTGCGCACGCGATGATTCGGAGCAAATTCTACGCTATTGAAGATAGAAGAAGAAGAGATGAAATATCTAAAAATCCTGAAATCTACGCGAAGAAAGATTCACGCGAATCCGCGATAAAATTGCGCTTCGGAGGGAATCTTCACCGATGAATCGACGAGCGCAATATTAAAGAACCTTACGTTTTCCATTCCGTTTTCCAGAGATAAACGTGTGGTAGTACGATCGCACCTCATCCAGAAGCAACGCGTACAATAATTAAAATACGCATTCGTGATGTGTGTCGAAACGAGAGTTCGCCTAGTCGCCTCCATACGATTATGCGACACGCACACCTATAAACATACATGTATATACATACGAACATAAAAGCGCTAAACTAGCCGCATATTACTCTCCTGTGCTTCCGCGCACAGCTGAAAGTTACTTGTAATTGTTAATAGCGAGGGAGAGGAAGGGGGTCTCGCTTGTTCCCATATGAGGGGGACAGGGGGGGGGGGAATCTACGAGCGAGCGTGGCCGTGCGTGAAGCCGTGTCCCATCCCCCTCCCCTGGCTACAAACGAGTGAGTTTCTCTACTCATTATGCGTATTTATAACTACGCGAGTCATACACACACACACATATGTTGGTGTTCGCGATACTATCGATTTTTCTGGATCTCGGCGCAACAACGATTATGTCCGCGAGTATTGTACATATGTGCGCTCGCATGTTACGTAACACGTTCTGTATCGCGTTTCTATTAATGTCACTAATCGTCCGGATATTAATCACGTTGTATCGTATTTCTCGACCGTGTAATATACTGCGTTCCTTTGTATACGTGAATCCTGTAATTATTGTCGCGATCGTTATCTCTTTAGTGCACGAAGCACAACGCATCGCGGCGATTCCGATTCTTTCGAATTTACTTCTTTTTTGTTTTGGAATATCCGATCCCTCTATGGGGTTTAACCCATTCAGACCCTATGTGCACAATTATGCACAAAAACTTTAAAATCATGTGAAATAGTTATTTTTTAAAATTAGTTTCCCTGCGATCTCTCGGTGGAAAAAATATATATATAATATATATATATAAATAAATATATATATAAAAATATATATATCTCGAATATATATATATATATATATATATATATATATATATATCGTCATTTTAAACCCTTAGCAGCAATAAAAATTAATTCAATAATGTTTTACATTACAGAAAAATTCAGGTCTGAATGGGTTAAACAGAATCTAAACAGATATATAAGCACGAACACCCTCGGGCATGTTTAGGTTTTCGAAGAAACGCCGCGTCGTTTCCTCGATGTTCGTCAACAGAGAACAAAGGCAAAAAAAAGGACGCTTTTTTCGATATACGAAATATTTTGTTAAATTAAAAATTACGAAACTCCTATCTTTTTTTTAAAACTTGTTAAACTCCAAATAAAAGAGTATCATATATTACATTTTAGTTTTTTCTCTCACAGTTTTTCTATGTTTTTCACTTTTTTTGAAGACGTGCGATCGATTTATAGAAACCTAATGGAGGTGTCAACGAACCTGCATTATCTCTATATATACGTATATAAATGCGATCGAAAGATATCTTCTTATATGTATAATGCGTTCGCAATAAATATATCCTGCTGTCAGATATTCGCGCGTTGCGAGACAGTGTCATTTCATTTCCCCTTTTCATTTGAATTTCTTCTGAAAATAATCCGTCGGATTAATTGCGCTCTATATGTAAGAAGTCACGTTCGCACTTGAGCGAAGCTGATGCCGTGTATACATGTAATTGTTATACACCGAGTAATGCTGATCGTACATAATAGTAGAAAATGATAAGAAGCTGACAGGCACAGTACATTTAGATGATTATTACCTCTAGTCCGTGGCTACTCGCGCGCGCGCGAACCGGTTTTTAATAAAATTCAACTCTTCGATTATGTCGTCGGACGTAATCGGGGAGCGAGGCATCGGGATGCCCGGCGAGGCCAAAGAGAAAGAGAAGGGGGGGGAGAGAGAGAGGGAGGGAGGGAGACAGAGAGAGAAATAGATCTTTAGCAAAGAGAGAGATAGTCGTAGCAGAAATAAGCGAGACAGTACAAACGTCACGTTATTCGCGATCACGTACTCGCTTCCACGTAAGCGAAACAAAGAGATCGATCGTTCGAGTTGAGGAGCGACGACCATAGCTGAAGTTCTCTCTCTCTATTATATATATATATATATATATATATATATATATATATATATATATTCTTTCTCTCGCTTTCTCTCGTTGTTTCTTTGTCATTCTCGATTTACGGAAACGCGATTCATTCTTCTGGTAGTCTCGCGACTCGGTCTCGCGACTCGCGAAATTAATGTGTTTTGATTGACGCATGAATGAGCATGATAACGCAAAAGTTGATTTAGCGATGCTGGCAGCAGAGCTTGCGTTTATCGAAAGCTTGTTTGCACGAGAACGCGATCGCGAGGCTCGCAGATAAAAGCAGCACTTCCGATAGAGATGTTATTCTCCAGAATCTACAGACGCGTTGTTGTTCCACTAATACTTCGTTTTATGAATCGCTAGATGTATGATTTGCTGTCCCTGAATTTTTCTCTCTCTCTCTCTCTCTCTGTCTCTCTCTCCCTCTCCCCTCATCTTTTTCTTTTTTTCCTGCAGGTCACGTGCATGTTAAGGATTGGCTCCGCAAATCTTCACGATATCTAATCATAGATCGTCACTGAGTAAATTTAAGCTTATAATCGTTGGATTAATTTATCTCTGCCTCATACATTTTACTCGACGTAGATTAGCTATATTTATAAACAGTGATAAGAGTAGAATCTCAATAATTGAACAATACAACATGATCACAGATTTTTAGCGATATGAATCGGATGGATTTGTAGATTGTGGATAATAATCTCGTTTTGATAGATTCACGAATCATCGGATAATTTAAGAAATTGTAAATTTGAATAAAAACCACGCTATCACAAAATTTTCAAATCTCCATTATTGTGTATTCATTACGGATTTTTAATATCATTGATCCGGTATTTCTTGTTAGGTCTGTAGAATATTTTAAATCAGATTCATGATCAGAATCTTAATTCTTTTAGAGTCATATATACAAGTTTGCGTCTTATTCCTATTTATAGTTCGATACTTGCCGTTTTTCATGTTCTTAGATTATCATTATTCGCAAAAATTCAGAAGAATTTAGAAAAATAATGAAATAAAGGAAGGAATAGAGAAAACGATTTTTAATGTGATTGTATTGCAATGCTTTAAGAAAGAAAGAAAACGAGAGAGAGAGAAAGAGAGAGAGAGAGAGAGAGAGAGGATTATAATTTTTATCTAAAAAAAAATATATATATATATATATATATACATATACATATACATATAAGAAAGATATTAAGAAGATAATAAACGTGTTTTTATTTCCGCTCTTGTTATATATTCTTTTTATCTTCTATATTTCCATATATTTTCTTCTCCACGATTTCTACATAATCACGCGAATGTAGAGCTTCTCTACTATACGCATCTCGGACAAATCTATGTTAATTATCCGAATACGATCACCTTCGGTTATTAGAACTAACGGCACAAGCTGTAATTTCTCTCTCTCTCTCTCTTGTAAGTCTCGTTACATAAATTCTCTTCTTGCGTGCGACCTACCATGTCCTCCGCGGATTAGACTGATAAAAATATTGTATGTTTTCAAATACAGGCTATTTATCAACTGTGAAAAATAATTTTCTTCAACGAAGGCGAAGCGATGTTTTCTGTTCGTTTCATAACGGAGACGCTACTTATTATAGATGGAAAAATAGACTAGTAGCAAAAAATAAATCGTCAGATTGCGTCAGATCGAATATTAGTCATTCGGAAAAAAAAATTAACATGAGAGGTATAGCCTATTTTCTTGCATCTAGATTGCATCGTAGATCGAGATGATAATAATTCATAATTCGCGTATGAGAGATAAAACGATAAAATATATATAATATATACAATAGCGCGCGTTAAACCGCGATAATATCTAAAATACTTCTCGTATGACCGAGACTAGAAACTTAAGTTCGATCGCGTGTCACCGTGAACAAACGCTTCCTAATACAATTGAAATCTTACGCAATATATGTTCGATTTTTATAATCGGCTCTCTTATACAGCGACTCTTCTATTTCATCTCTGATTTATTACTCGCGTATGTCCCTGAACATATACATAAATTTCTCATTAAGTCATAAAAAGATATAATGTGACTCTTTTAAAAGATACTTTTTTCATTGCAATATTCATGCGAGTGTCATCTTTTTGCTAGAAACTTCGCCGTATAGTCAAGATCAGCTGATCTCCGCGCCGCAAGCAAAACACAGTGCCTCGTACTGTGAATTTCTAAAATAAATTTTTTCATCTCTCCCGAGTCGCACAAAGAGCCAGGAAATCCACCTATGTTGTCCCCTCTTTACACCGAAATCTCCAATTGCCTAAATCGCCGGTGTCTCGAGAAAACTCGCTTCCGACATGAAGGAGATCCACGGTGATCTCACCTGTGGTTTTAATACACGCATCTCGCGCCGCGTTAAAAGCCTCGATAAAAGCCTGCGCGACGTAACGCACGTAGTCTCCGAGAGATGCGAGGAGAGAGGGAGAGAGATGGAGCGAGAGAAGAAACAAAACGAGCATCGTGGGTGAAAAAGAAAACCCGGTGCGCTGGTGCTGTCACCGTCGGCAACAGCGGATAGGTCTCTTTGGAGCAGGATGGCTTCTCGCGCGGTCTCGCTCGCACCCCGAGAGCCGAACGCTGCCGAAGGCCGGCGCGAGCAGCGCCGGAAACAGCCGAAACGCGGGCACACTGTCTGAACGTCACGTAGGCGGTGTTGCTAGGCGGTCGACCGGTGACAGAGGACGGCGCGGCGAGAGGGGTGGGCAACTCTGGCGCGGTGGGGGCCCCCTCCGTATAAAAGTCGCGTCAGCGACCGGCGACTGATCAGTTGAATAGATGACGTTACGCGAATCTGGGATATCCTGGCCTGCTTCGCGTACAGTTGCGGTGAAAGTCTTTATCTTATTTTTCTCGAACGTTATTATCCTATCATACCGTTCGAAACCGCTTCTCAATCGCTTCTGGCAGTCGTATATCTCACTCGTTGCTTCGCTTATTGAGAAAAATCGTGTCCCGCGAAGGGATCGCCGACGAGGAAATTCGTAGCATTGTGTCTCGTCCACCGCTGGACGTTCTCGCGAAATCATGGAGGTCCTACCGTGTCCCGTCAACGTAGACTTCAGCAACACTAGAGGTAAGTACTCGATTCTGTCGCCGGTTCCCTTTCCAATTGCTCATTTTCTCAATCCTGTTTTTGAAACGTCCGTCTCCGTTCTTCGATCGTTCGAGCCGTTGTTCTCAGCTGACAACGCCGGCTGGAATCAGCTGATCTTTACTCGCAGCACGATTCGTTTTAACTGATGAACAGCTGGAAAAATTTATTTAAATTTTAGAACACGAATGGAAAGTCGCAGATTTTGTGTAATTGTATGATTCGGTAAAAATTGGAATAATTGCGTCAGCATCTCTTCCAATAAGACGAGAGAGAAAAGAAAGAGAATGCCCTTCGCTATTGTTTTTTTCCTTCTGTGTTCTTCGATTGTTCTTATTACGTTTACATATCGCTTATACGGATTATTCTCTCGTCGTATTTATAAATTGAGGGAAATTTTCCAGATATTTAAACGTTCTTAATCCTCCGAATAATAATTATTAACCAAAGAACATACGGAAAAAGATGTTTCAGAGATTAATTGCTCTTTTTCGAATACAATTAAAATAGGAAATATTACACAAAATTAGAATCTTTTTAATAAATTAATTTTGCAACTTTACGCTAGTTACTTTACGCTAGTTTTATCATTTTCGATTCGATAATAATGAAAATACTTTTAGAAATGTTAAAGATAAAAAAGCTTAATTGTTTAAATTAAGTGGAACGATACTTTTATTAAATGCGATTACAGCAAAGATGTAAGAATCGAGGTCAAACGAGTTCATACGTTACCGACAACCTCGCCTCGTCTTAGCCGGTTGCTAGAAACAATAAGCGAAGCAAGCACAGAATTATTGGTCGTGTAGTTGACGCGTGAAAGAAACGGAAATATCATAATAGTTAAAATATATTATTTTCAAAGACTCCTCCCGCATTAGAATAACTGATATTGAAAGTCTAACGAGGTGAGAGAACCGGTGTTGCATCAGCACCTTTTCTGACGACAACTCTTTGTGATATTACACGCTTACAGACGTCTGTGTTTAAAATAATAAAACGATGATCTCACATACGCGAGCTTAATTTACCTCGAAAGATCACAGCTGGAATTAAGAAAGATAATTATAATTAATTAAAAATTAAAATTTAATTTAAAATTAATTTAAAATTAAAAACACAATAATTGGAATATTTGGACTGATATTCGTATGAAATCTAATATTATATAATATCAAAATTAAATTGGTATTAAAGATTACATTCGAGTAGAATAACATATGATATGAATTAACAAGAATCGAACTGTTTTTCGTTTAGCTTGATGCGAGTTTTCAATTGCTTTTATAATCCAAAGATAACGGTCGATTAATGTTACTTTAAGATTACGTCAGATTACATTTTTATACTTCGGAAGATATTGTACACAAAGCATTCCAGACTTGCCGGTGTATACATTTCAGCTGCCATAATGCATTGATTTTTCGATAAAAATTGTCTTCTCGAAAAAATCTCGAAAAAAAATTATTTTAAATTAAATTATTTATTATTCCAAATAGCTAATTCAATCATCTTTACTAAGAAATAATTAATTATTCCGAATTAATTTAACTCCACATTCAAAACTTTAATTCGATTAAAGTTTTAATCATGACAAATAATTGTTAAAATGTCCAGTTAAATATATTAAATATTATTGTAATAAGACAGAAAGTGTAAAGAAAAAATAATTTATATCTTTTTATATCGATCGTATTTTGACAATGATGTTATATTATCACTTTGCTCGATATAAGAAGTTGAACATGCGCGCTCAATTCCATTTAATTAATTGTTATAGCTGGAAGTGAGACGGACGAATTGGACGGTGCTTGCCAAGCGCTGGCAAAGAGGCTCGAAGTCGAGCTTAGGAGGGCTAAACACGCCCAGCTGGCCTGCGGCGAGGTCCTCCTACCGGCCAATTTGCTGCCTAAAGTAGCCAAAGACGTACTTACTATGGCCGAAAACGAACCCTGTGGCCTTAGGTAAATAGAGAATCTTTCTGTCTCGCTATATCTGTCATAATCCGGAAAAATTCTAACGAGTCAATACAATTCGAGAGCCCAAATAAACATTATTTCACGCAACAAGTGTCCATTTAGAAAGTGTAACGTGTTTTCTCCAAGTTATCTTCCACGCGAATAATTTTAAAGGTGATATTAATGTTTGGGATGCAATTTTTAACTATCAATAAAGTAAAAAATTTTTTTACTTAATTATTAAAATTTAATACCGAAAATTGATTTAAAAAATGTTAAAATCTTCTTTAGAATAAATTTGCTATAAAGCAAATGTCTCTAAATAAAATTTTAAAGTTTGATATATACTGTTTAATTTTTATTGACGTTTGTGTGTGCGTGCGTACATGCATAATTAAAAAAAATTAATATGTGTGTAATGTAATTTGTTACAGAGGCTGCACGCTATTCATTAGCTTCGAAACGGACAGCATGTGTCGCAAACTGTCAAAAATACAGTGCGATCCGAATGCTGTATCGACGTTCGAGCTCTATCTCACATTGAAGCAGGATTACACGTCCTGGCACATGCTGCTACCTCAATTCTTAAAGTGAGTATATTTTATGTAGTACAATCTTGCATAGGATTTTAAACTATTTTAAATTAATTTTGTGTTAATTAATTCAAAAATTTTCTCTATTCTATAATACTTGAATGATTGTCTAAATGAGATAACATTCTATAATAAAGATATATTCTGTTGTTTCGCTTCTTAAATTAGTTATTGTTGTCAAAATTTTTATTTTCGTAAAATGAAATAGCACTATGAAAGATTTGTTTTATTTAAATCATATAATTAAATCGTATAATCTATCCAGCTTTTTCACACAAACATCACAACATGACCAAATAAAATTTATGGCTAACACAATACTCTCAACATCCGCAATCTGTTCTTTTTTTTCAGAAATCTCACGCGTGGCGGTACCATCATGATCAGTAGAGATTTTACTTTGGAGAAGAAGAAACTCTACAGATCCTACCAGCAGTCTCATTGAAGGATTTTGGATCACACATTTTGCACGTCTTTCATCCGTTTTTTGCCTGTCGCATAAACGGACGTGGCCATTTTTGTCAGTCTGTCGCCCTATGGGGAAATGTCAGCTGAATTTGTACAATATCGCAAGACCAGGGAAAGAAGAGATTCTAAGGATGACGGAAGCAACAATGCAGACCAGAGGTTAGACTTTTGTCATTGTAATGACACGCGATTGCGAGATATTTTGCGTTTAACCTTTTAACCGAATAAATATATGGATTTTCTATACAGAGCGACATTTTGGAGAGAAGCTTACTCTTGTGCGAAAAAGAATATCGTGAATTTCAGAAAGATGTAAAATAGTTTGTGTAACACCGCTTTATACAGTTGCAGTGAATGCGATTGATCTTTCGAAAAATTAGACCTCATGTATCTAATGATGTATAGGTCTAATAATTCGAAAATTTTGACAATTAGCAGTTTGATAAACCAGAATTTAAAGAACTAAGAATTTACAGATTTCAGAATTCACAAGATTTTTAAAAGAGTTTGATACATTTGTTTAATTATATATATTATATAGAAATTTTAAAAACTATGAGAAGGATTTTCAAGATAGAATATTTAAGAATTCAAAATAACACAACACACACAAAGGAGAATATGAGAATTAAATTATCTGCGATGTCGAAGATTGTATAGAATTTAAAGTTTTGTCAGAATCTAAATTTAGATCTGGAATTGGAGAATATTGTAACAATAAGAACTTTTGATAAATCCCACAAGAAATTATCATTGTTGAGTAGTAAATCGGTTAAAGGGTTTAACGACAACATCGCTCTTTGTTTTGTTTGCTGTCACCTTGCAATATTATATCCAAGGAGAGAGAGACCTATGCGTACGATAATTGTGATAGCGTGAAATAAATACTATATAGTAGTAGCAGCAGCAGATCTTATCGCGAGAAGGGACTCTCGTGTCTTCGTTCTCGAAGAAGAGATATGTGATTATAAGACTTGTAACAAATTTCACGTGATATGTAGCTAATATAATTAGTTTTAGAGAGAAAGAGAGAGAGAGAGAGAGAGAGAGAGAGAGAGAGAGAGAGAGAGAGAGAAGAAAGAGAGAGAGAGAGAGAGAAAGGGAGAGAAAGAGAGAGCGTTTTAAAGATTAATCATATATAGTCAGGTAGCTATAGTCGCGTCGAATGTATTTAGCAATCATTTTTCGAAGTCCGCATGACAAGTGAGCGCACATTGTTCATTTATTTTTTTCATTGCAAAATACGAAATGATCATGTTGGAATAATGTGACAGTATATTTTCCAATGTAAGAATTATCTCCTTTACGGAAATCTTGCAGGATAGCCCAGAAGAGTAGGTAACAAGACTGACTATTTCGTGATTAATTTAACCGTTAACATCAGCATGTTTAAAATGATTCGATCTTATAATCGAAACATTTTAAATTAAGAGGAAAGCGTTTAGAATTTAAATAATAAATTCACAATTTATATATATATATATATATATATATATATATATATATATATATATATATATATATATACATTTCGATTAATTTTCGGGAAAGAATCTATCTTTTTTTTTGAAAATTATTTAACAAATGTACATTTTGAACAATGTGTTTACAGTGCATGTACGCATTTTTCTGGGACATCCTGTACCTTGATACAGATGATGGCACAGACAATTCGGTCCATTTCATCATTCCATCGACCGATCTTTCCCCCCTCGTCATTTTCTCCCTTTATAAGTCGCTGTGTGAAAATCTCATTAGATTAAAATAATAGCATTCTCTCTCGATGATAATAAATCATCCCGCTAAATACCATTGATTAATCATGTCGCGCGGATGTGTGATTTGTTTCAATAATAATCTGTTTAAATCGAACTTGTGTGTCAAAACCTGCACATTTTCGATTTGTACAAATTGGTTCTCAATCGTTCTCGTTCATTTAAATCTCAATATTTTGTAAAATTTTGTTTTATTAAAATTCTGCAAATATACGAATTATTTTTCGATAATATTTGTGCATCGATGAATATTTATTCTTTGATAGAAAACGTCGCGAAAAGCTCTCAGTAGAACTCGTCAAAGATTTTTCGTTCGTTGAAACACTTCATGAATCATATCGAGAGGAAATCTTCAATGAAATAGAGTAAAAAGCGATGCAATTTCGAATACTTTAGAAAAGTAACGAATCTAAAATAAGAATTAAACCAGGAAGGAGAATCCTATTGTGTAACAAACAATTGTGTAGAAAGATAATTGTATAAACTTATGCAAAAAAAATGAAATATACGTGTGTCCACTAAGCTACAGATGTGATTGAGTTATACAGTAATATGAAGTATTGATCCATCTCGAAACTGTATCGCTTAACTACTCTACGCAATTTTTTAAACAGATAAAGAAATAATGATGAGCTGGTTCGCGCTACCCATTTTACTGAAAAGGGATGAAGCGGACACTTGGGTTGGATTAATGTTTCGCCATTGAATTATTGGTTAACCTTCGATTCAGTTTGTCATATTATTATTATTATTATTATTAATTGACTACCGTACGTACGTTATGGTTAATATCTATTCACGTTCCCTTTGTGTTTACATTTTTTATTTCTTTACCCTTTTTGTTCATTTTTTTAGTTCGCTTATTGGTCTTTGCGCTTCGTCGTTTAAATGCGATTAAAGACCTTAGTAGCGGTATTGTGATATTAAGAATTATATAAAATAATTAAGGGAGAGAAAGAAAAAGAGAAGAGCGAGTGCGTGATTATCGTTAGAATTTAGATTAAGGACATTCGTTTCGTGAGGCTTCCTTCGAGGGGATCGAGAGAAATGCGTTTGTTGCACGTAGAGAAATACGAGCACTCTATTTTACCTTTGCACGCGCACAAAACTAGAGTCGAAAAATCTCTTCGTGGTTTATTTACAAAGGACGGCGACGCTTTAACCGGTCGAATCGAATAAGTTGGTTCTCTTTTTTTCGAATTAAATTAAAACGAATCTCGCGCGTGGCGACAAGGTTCGATGAAATTAGATTGAACTCCTTTCTCGATAAAACTTGATAAAATGGAGCCGTCTCTCTTTCAATGAAAGTCAATGAAGCGTAAATACTCTTGCAATAAAATTCATTGTTTGAGGAAAACTCTAAGGGTGATGAGAGGAAGACAAAGAAAAAGTGAAAAAAAAATATATTGTATACATATATGTATTATTTTTTTATATATATTAAAATAAATTATAATTTTTATCAACAAACTTGAATTTTTGGGCATAATTCGATAGTAAAATTTTCGATAGTGAGAAACTTTTCTTCTTTACTTTTTCAAAAGTTTATACATATTATTATTTTTTCTTTAAGGATTTGAATTATAATCTCATAATATTAGTGTAAATTAAGAATTTTTTTTTCAGAATCTAAGAATAGGATCTCACGTGAATTTTTTGTGCAGCATCTTTTATGATCTCGAAAATCTTGTAGATTAAATAATTTGCAAAATTTTAGTTTTAAAATAAGTTGAAATTATTCTATTTTGTTGAAAAAATATAAAATTAATTAAAAATATAAATTTAATATAAGTAGTAATATAACTTTGATGTTATACATATACATATACATATACATATACATTAATATTAATATTTAATCAAAAAATATGTAATTTTTTGGTTGTTTATTATAAAATTTCAGAAAAAAAATTTATAAAACTAGTACTTCAAAACTACAATACTAGCATAATGACGAGTTTAATTCGTTTCTTTATCCAAATTCTTATTAAAGGTTCAAGTTAAACTGTTTTTGACTTTATCGAGAAGAAGTCAAAATTTAAAATCTCAACATTTTGAAATGAGAGAAATGAATCTACGACGAGTTCAAAACTTGCCTCTCAATGACCTAAATGATGGAACTGAACCGGTTAAAGAGGTCTAAGAGAGAGAAACACAATCCCGTCCAGAAAACTTTTTCCCACCATCCTCCGAATCGTGCATACATCTACATCCCCTTATTTTTTTTTTACCAAAATAAAAATCGAACAAAAGTGAGGCACGGCCACGTGGTCAAATAGATACACGGTGTAAATTTGGGCTATGGCATTTGCACGAAGGTGTAAGACTGATTTGCTGAGGTGACTTTACGAACGATGCAGAAATGTTGCCCTTTTCAAGCCAGCCGGCACTTTATTGTAATACAGTATGATCAAAAAACTCGAAAGGAGAACGCTATCTATAAAGATGAGAAAATTATTTCACGATAACATAAAAAATGCAGAGAAAAGTTTCGTTCTTTTACAATTACATCCACGTATAAATATTGGTGTAAAAGAAGCGATACTCCTTCCGAGAAATAATATTTGACCGACACTGTATATTAACGTATAAATCACTGTAATCGGCAATTATTTGTTAATAACAAACGCTACAAACAACGACGTCGCAAGTCAAAAATTATCGCGTTGTAGAGCGACGAAAAGCAATACTCGCGGCCTCGTTTAATTGTTATTATTAGTTCATTATGAACGCGTGTAGGTGAGTCGCACGAATGCGCATACATTTTATATAAAAAAGATTAATAATTTAAAATAGTTCTTTTTTACATGAAAGCCAATGTGAATAATGTGTACGTATATTATCGAATATGATATAATTTATATTATATTGCCGCAAATATCGTATAATATATGTATGTATATATATATATATATATAATGATATATTTTATAAAACGAATTCTCCAAATATTGTGCGAAATAAAGAAGTCAAATGTGAGAGCTATTAAAAGCCTGAATACCACAAAAATTTTGTGATTTATTTTATTTATATATTCAATTTTATAATTGTTATGTATATATACTGTGTATATAAAAAAGAAGAAAAATTCAGTAAAATTTTGAAAATTTATTAAATCCGTCAGAGTCGTTTATAACACTGTCAACGATTAAATATGTATGTAACTAATAATATACTTTATAAAATAATATATTACATCGCACAATAATATTAAATGTGATATAAAGATGATGATTCTCATATATAAATATAATTGCGCGTTTTTACAATGTATGAAAATTTTATTATTAAAAATGCAAAAATTTATTTCTTTTTTTGTATAAAATTATTTCTACAAAGTAAAAAACAGTGCAAATTTTTTTCTAAAAAAACCATGAAACATATATGTTATATCAATATATATGAGAGCTAGAATATAATATTTAATACTTTTTGAGGCGTATCTTTGGTGATCTTGTGCGAGGAATACATCATAGAATCGAAAGAAGTTGAAATGATAATGATAATAATTCGAACGTTGATTAGTAACGAATGTGTTTGATTGGTTGTAGTTTATCGTTTGTAGCGGTTGTTTGTTGACAAGGCAAACGTTGGCTCGAGGCTCGCTCTACGAAACAACACATTGCGTTACGCACGTCGATGTTGAAAATTGCGTTATATTATTACGAGAAGATGTGCTCTCGTCTCGCTTCCATTTGCGAAGTAATCATTATCTTTTACGAACCGTCTCACGAAAGAATTTCCTGATCTCATGAGCAAAGTGAGGCAAAGTGGTTTATCACCTGCATATGACGCCAAGGATTCTTCAAACACCGCACAATCGCGATAATGGTCAAGTAAAATGTTTAACCTTAAGCAGCGTGAAATATTTTCAATATTATACACGAAGCTTCAGAGAAAGAAAATCTCCAGACTCAATTATTAGACGATTGAAGATCCATAAGTTGCAAAAACTTATTCAAGAATCTATCAATCGATGGCGATTCTTTTCTTTATACTATTCAGGGTTAAACATTAGATGGCCACAAAATCGAATGATCGATGGAAGCACGTTCTTCGCGAAAAAAAGAGGATGGAAAGATGAGAATGACAGTTTGTCGAGAATAGAGAGAGAAAAAGAAGAAAATAGATAATGAAAGAGATAATTCGCGTAATGTTGCACAGCAATAATTTGCGTGACGCTCGCTGTGCTTTGGATATTTTTGTACCTTGCGCGATATACATATATGGAAGTCCGATTATATACGTAGTTTCCGCGCGATAGTTTACCCGCGATTAACATTGCGACTTTTTTAATATGTTAGTGATCCTTTGCGAACATATTTCCCGTATTAAGGACCGCTATGTGATGTTATTTCTAATTATTTGTAATATCTATGACAATTTATCTGCGAGAAGAGAAACGCAAATAATAATAAAAAGATATATATATAAAAGAGAATGTCGTGTGTCGATTATTTGTTCCCTTTTATTTGTTCCTTTTATATCCTTTTGAATTTTTTATCTAAAGATTGTGAAATCTTTATTTTCATATCGTGTTTACAGCAAGATTAGCACGAGAAAAATTAAAACGAGTTATCTATTGTGTGATGGATATTTTTTGATTTAAAAATAGGATAAAGATATAAATATAAAATTGACAGATAAATATTGTTTTTCAGTAAAATTGTGTATGTGCCGAAGGAAAAAATCATTTTTAATCAAATAGAGATACGAATATTTCTAGAAATATTTTTTATAGCTTTTTGAAAGAATTATTGAATGCAAAATATAAATATTAAATTATACTTAATTATTTAAATTAATTATTCTTGGAAAAATCTGTATTGAGAAATACAATTTTATAAAAAAATATCTCTAAATATACATATCAAAATATTTTTTAAATGGTTGAAATCGATCAATCAATAATAGCATACAGATTGTCCTCCGACAAATAATTGACTGACTTTAAATTCGTCAGAATTTGTTGTTGGAGAATAATACACTCGAATTGTGTACGGTGCACAAATAACAACTCGAATATATGACGTAACGATAAAAGAGCTGTTATTGCTCGCGAGAAATGTTTTCGACATCGATATTTGCAGTTTTGAAATAAAATTTAGATAAAATTTAATATTGATCGGATAAATGGGCGATAAATAAATCATAAATAGCGAAAATATATATGTATTTGTAAAATGCGTATGCAACACGCCAATATATACATATAATAATACGCTCGTAAAGCGTACATACACACACACACACATACTGGATGAATTAATAAATATTGAACAAACACGAATGATGCATATAAAGATGCTTGTAAAACGTTAAGAAGTGTGTGAAACCTGGACTGAAACTCGAAGCGCGATGTGGCGAGGGGAAGAGGAGAGGGAAGGAGGCGTATTGTTTCAACTAGTTCCCGCAATTATCACGGCTATACAAGACTGGATAGGAGAAACCGGTTTCGCGCGCGCGCGCGCACAACCCGTTTGTCCGTATTTCCATCTCGAAAACTTGTATTATCGGCATCGACCATGTTCTCCCCGATTTCTCTCTCTCTCTCTCTTTCTTTCTCGTGAAAAATTCTATGCCACATAATAAAGCGTAAACCGGATCGTAAGTAAGATTGCGCAAGCTTTGTCGATCTTCGAGGGTTTCTCGTTCGATATTTTGCAAACTGTTACGCGCAATTCAATTTCCCTACACATCCGTACATATTTTTTGCTCATATATCTTTTGTTTATTCAAAATTTTTTTATATTTTGCAGAAAATGCACCAATTCGGTTTATATTGACGTCAATATTGATAAGGGTTTATAGATAAGGATTTTTCGAAGAGATCTTCGAAATTTTTCTTGATGCTTTTAATCAAGAAGTTAGATAAGATGAGAGTTATTTCATGGTAGTATATAAAAGAGAAGGTATTTTTCATCATATTTAAAGTTAAATATTTTTACGATTATATAAGCCTATAAGCAAAATATATTTAAACTGCAATTTCACAAGGTCTGCGTGAAGTTTAAGTAGATAATAAAAATACAACTTTGAGCAAATAATTAAGAATCGTTATCTTCATTTTTAACGATATGGAAATTTTTATATTTTTAAGTTTATCGCTTAAAAAACTATTTATGCTATGACATAAGCGAAATATTTCTGAACTCTAATGTCTACGGTTATGTCAGTTTCGAGATACTTTATAAGACGTTAAATATAGTGTATTTACGTACATAGTACATATTTATACATATATACATATATTTACATACATGCGATTTTATATATTCGCGTTAATAGTCTGAGCATGTTCAATGAGCTAAAATTAACGAGAACGCTTCTCGGGACATCTGTGTCCAATTTTCTGGCAAAAGAGTTCTGGCTCATATCCGCGAACGATCAAGAGCGTCCGGACGCGCGTCCTCTTCCTGAGATCTAGGATATCAATAACGCGTAAAGGGTAATACTCGACTCGCCCACAATAACGGGCTGGCAACTGGGTGACTCGAGCGCTCAGCTGATGGCTGGTATACCCGGTGCGCTTGCGCGCGCGCATGTTCAGGGACACACACACACATACGCATACCCACCTACCGCTAATGAGGTGTTGGTAGACGACTTGTCGCTGCGAGCAAGTTTCAATTGAAAAAAAAGAGCAAAATAAATTGCTCTTTGTACTCTAAGAAATTATCTTCGAGACAATATATGAAATTTGTTCTAAAATAGTTAAGAAAATGGAGAATCTTCTTTGGATGTTACATTATTTGAATAGAACTCATCGTCGTTTGCATAAGAATTCCACGGTCGCTCAGATACTAAATGTAGATATAAGAAATCGCGGCGATTATCGATGTTCCAATATTGTTCGTGTTGACGTCAAGTGTTATGTTTAGCGAAAACCGCAGAATTAATAACAAGACTTTTTTTTTCGTGACAACAAAAGTTTCTTTATTCTATCTTTCAGTGCAGTATGTTTTCCTTCGAGCATCAAAATTTATTTTTATAAATCGAAGGTGGCAATAAATATGATTCGTTTAATTTAACGTAGATTTAACACTATAATTTTTATATCATTTTCATTTGTGTGTTATCTCTTTCCTTTATAATTACTAAAGAAAAACGAAAAAGAAGCAATCCTTTTTTCCACATTTTTGCAAATATCTTACGGTAATATAAAAGTAAAAGAAAGAAGAAAAAAAAACTGCAACGATATTTTGTTTTATTGTATCAATATTGTCAGATTAGTAGGACCAATGTCAACTTGTGGTTTGGCAGCGATGGAAAATAGATATATATGTATGTAATACATCTATTATTTGCTTTTCTTTTCCGTAAACCGCAGAATGACACTGAATGTTCTAGTTTCAAACTATCGATACGTAAAATCGAAAGAAATATCAGCGGTGGCTCTCATTGTTTACCGCTCTAAATACATATATAAATGCAATGATCATATTTTTTCATGTGCGACTAACAATAATAATAGGGAAAAAATTAAGTCAAAGATAAATAAAAGAAAAATGAAAGATATATATATATATATATGTATATAAAGAAAAAAAAAAAAAAATATATATATATATATATATATATATGAATGATAAATATATTAAGCTAAAAAATGTATATAAAGTTAAATAAAAAGTTAATTAAATAAAGTTATATATTAAATTAAAGGAAGTTATGTGTAAATATAGAATATCAAGTTTAATAAAGTTAAATAAAAAAATAGCATCAAAAAGTGTAAATCTCAAAAATGCTTAAATCTAGATTAAACAAATATTATACTAAACAAAAATTGAAGTTCTTAATAAAAAATGTAATAAATAAAAATATGTAAAAATTAAAAAATATATTGTAAGCAAAAATATGCATTTCATTGATTTTTATTAAAGAGAATTAATTTTTATCATAAAATAATGATTTCTCTCTCTCTTTTTCTTGAAAACGTGACGACTCTTTTCCTTACTTGAGAGTCGATTTGAAATTGCCTTAGCTAATTTCATTCATGTATATATACAGCCGCCAATGTGTAAGAGAGTTTATCGTTTGCATGCAAGTTCGTTTACCCCGATGTAATAATCGCCATCTCTTATCTCGCAGTTTCCTGCAGTGCTCTCGCTTTCGCGTTTCAATTACAGTGTGCTGCACCGATCGAGACACTTTAATTCGTTTCTATGTTAAAAATTAGACAATATTTTTGTCTACGATTGAGGCAAAAGAGAAATAAAAACTAGAATTTGCTATTTTCAAAGAAAAGAGGAACAATTATACAAACTTCTATTTTTTATTATATAAATAAAAATAAAAAAGATATATCTAAGGATAAATATATGTACAAAATGTGTGTAAAATTTTTTGTGAACTTTATTTTTGAAAAAATTGACTTTAAAAAATTCAGAAAACTGATAATAGATCTAACTAAATCTTGTATTATGCATTACATTATCGAATTTATTTTGACATTGCTTACAAATAGATAAAAATAGATGTAACAAATAGATGAAAAAAGAGATAATATTCTTCGTTAAAAAAAAATAAAGTTCTTTTTAATGCTTTTTTTACATCCAATTTTTTTAGAAACTTCAATTATTTTAAATCTTTATATTAAATAGAATGTTATACTTTTATGCTAGTTTATTAATAACTGCGATAAATTCAACGATATATAACATAAGTAATTGACAGTCATTCATTATGCTTAAAAGAGTATAAATCATGTTATAAATTTCTCAAATGTCAAAATCAACTGTCTAATAAACGCAATCTCGCACGAAAAAATTTTATATTTTTGCTCACGAGTAATCATTTTATTTCAGTTGTATTATATTTTTCTACTCTTATATTTATATATTTATATTTATATTTTTTAATATATGTTTCTATATATTTTATATATTATATATATGTATTCGCATTTTTATTCATCTTGACATGATAAAATAATAAATTCTTTTCTTTCTCTCTCTCTCTCTCTCTATTTACTTGACTTTCTTTATTACACATAATGCCATGATCCATGCTTCCATACTTGAAACACATCTTCAACTATTGAACCCTTTTCGGAGTTCATGTTTGCGTAATAAATGGGCAATCTGCCCGTAGTCTGTAACCGTTGCTCTATTTTCATTTTAGCAAAGGCGTATTACGTACAAAAATTTGCGTACCGTGTTAGAGATTGGGCCAACTCCGGATTGTGACGAATTATTCTTAGCCAAGAAGATAATGATCTTTCGTGACGATCGATCAGCGTCAACATGCGCGTATATATACACATACAGATTTACGAAATGCTGCAAAATACCGTGACAACGACGAGAACATGTTGCTATGATAAATTTGTTCGTCGTAAACTGAATTGACATGAGATTTTATCAACAACTTTAATATCGAAAAATTCTCTTCTCTTGTTGCTTTACTATAATATTTTTGAGACTACTAATTTAATAGCATAAAGCTGCTACAAAAAGCCAACCAATCAACTAGAAGATTATGTAATATGTAAATACGTTTTACGATTATGTAATATGTAAATACAAAAAGAGACTCGAAAAAAGATGAAATCGTACGAAAGACTGTTTGTCAAAATGGCGATTATGTTATCTTTATTTTCAATTTTTATAATTATTACTTGCATGATTAACGATAAGCGTCTATCTTGGCAAAATTATCTTATTAAGAATGAGCGTCTTCCTTGAACGCATTCGTCGAAAAATTTAATGCTTTGAAAAACTAAATCTATCTCTTTATTCTCTCCTTGGAAAAAGTGGACGTACCGGTTCTTGAGAGAAAAAAAAAAAAACGAATTCTCGAACAAACGAATAAAACAGGAAGCGTTTGTATTCTAAGCCGCCGATTATGATACGTAAGGGCGGATTTAATACGGTTTTCGGGAGCTACCTGTGTTACGTGTAAGGAAGGTAGAACAAAGAAGCGTTCCTTATGTAGGAGTGTACGACGTGCGGGAGCAGGTCGTGAGAGGAGGACGGGAGCGGGGTGCGAGAGGAAGAAAACAGGAAAGATCGCCTGGACGAAGATAGCGCGGCACAAAGACGTCTCTTTTGCTACCCCGCTGAGCGCTGATATCAGCATCTTTCTCTCTTGTTCTCTCTTTCTCTTGCTTGCCTGTTTAGCTTGTTATTTTCGCCCACGTCAAGAGCGGAGAAAGGGAGAGTACGCGAGAGAGAGAGAGAGAGAGAGAGAGAGAGAGAGAGAGAGAGAGAGAGAGAGAGAGAGAGAGAGAGAGAGAGAGAGAGAAGAGAGCCTCATGGAAGATCGAGCTAAGAGCAGGATCGGATTTAGGATAAGCGAGTTGTTTTCATAAAATTCTCGGATCTTTTTCTGCACAAAATATATATTTTGCACCGAAAAATATATCGAGATATATATCAGAGAGCTACATATCATTTGCAAAGTAAACAAATTTTATCAGATTGTTGTTGAAGCAAGTCGTGCTCTTTTGGCATCTACATTATCGATTATTTGTCTAGAAAAGGATTTGTAGCATCTAATATTTTTCAACAACACTGTTTGTTTCAAGAAAAATTAATTGTATTTATAATGTATGCAGAATATCGATAAGAACCGAGTAACAAAGGCACAAGTAAAATAAAATCGTTGAAATAAATTATTTCGGTAAATTATATGTGTTTTTATATTTTTTAAGTATTTCATTTATTACCTGCTTTTTCAAGAGATTGCAATAAATCCGACATTTGCTTATTACTAATAAAACTGTTTAGATCTTGATCGTTTCGAGGTTTTGATATCTGCAAATCCGACTCTGGCCAAGGGAGAGAAAGAGAGAGAACAATATAGAAAAGAAAAAAGAAACATAAAAACTGAATAAGAGGGGTGAGACGCAACAACATGAGGGGGTAGGGGTGAAAGAGAAAAGGGAGAAGTGTTGGGGAGGAGTCGTAAAGCGGTAAGGGAACGAAAGACGGGTTTGGCCGGACAGAGAGAGAGAGAGACAGAGAGGAAAGAGAACCGGAGTTGTGAAAGAGAGGGAGCAGGGAGGGGGATAAGAGAAAGGAGATGCACGATAAAAGAGAGAAATTGAAGCGAGCAAAGAAAAAGAAGGATAAAAAAGAGAGGGAATAGAAAACGAAGAGAGAAAGAAAATATCACGAAGAGTCGAAACGGTAGTCGTTCGTCGAGACGATCCTGCTAAGCAGGTAGATCGATATTGACACTTCAACCTGTATTTTCTGACCAGTCATATAACGTTAAATGCGCCTTTTTGTTTACGTATTCGTAAATGTAAACGAGATGTAAATTTCTATTCCAACAGATTGACTGAACAAGAGATTTCAACCCCGGGATGCTTTTGATAAACTAAGATACAATAGATGTGTATCATGTAATTTTTAGAAATATATTTGTGCGAAATATAGTGAACTTTTAAGAGTGTACTTAGATTAGATTATATTTTTCACGTCATAGTCTTATTCAAATAAATTTAATTAATTTCTTTAATTTTCATATGCAATAAATTTATTTTATATTTTACATTTATATAAGTATACGTATAAATGTAAAATAATGTATATGTATGTATATAATTTATATTTAAATAAAAGTTTCATAAAATGTATTCATCAAAAATTTGTACGAGTATACATATAAATTGATAACAATATAATTGTTTGCAAAATTAACAGCATAAATGAAAAGCGCTATAAAAACTAACAAATAGATTAAGTAAAGGAATCATCTAATGTAATCCAGAAAGAGCAATTTTCGATACATATTTTGATATTTAATAAAACCCGAATAAGCTTCAGAATATATAAAAATATTTCTCAAGAACACAATCGATTTTTGTGACTATCCGGAGAAGCAATTTTAAATTAAATCATATATGTGAATTTATTTTATGCACATACACACACATGATTCTTTATAATTAGAAACTTTTATATAATTGTTAGTTGTATATACATATTATACATGAGAAAATTGATAAAATATAATTTTGATTACTATTTTTACTTCTATATGTATAACCGTGTGCTCAATGTTTATATCATATAATATCAAAAGATTTATACAATAAATTTTGTTCATATTGTATAATCAAGAAAATTTGAATTTGACAGATATATATTCATAAGAATTATTTTGATATAATTAGACTGTTACGTAGATCATAAAATTGTTTAAAAGATTAAAAAATATCTGCGGAGCATTATTAAGATTGATTCTCTCTTTCTCTTTCTATCTATATATTTCTCTTTCTTTCTATATATTAATATAGAATATTAATATATATTAATATATAGAATATTAATATATAGAATATTAATATATATATTAATATTAATCTCGCAAAAAAATTTAAATTTTATTAGTACCTCATTCTCTATAATAAGAAGCATATAAATTTTTTCTTGTTCGATATTTTATCTTGTATAAAATGAGAAAAATATTTTCTATACCAAGCTATATAATCCTTTTCCTACGATTAGGGTGCCGAAATTTCTAGGCCCCGTTGTGATCGACAGTACAGAAAACGACAGGGGTGAAGGGGAACGAGATGGTAGGGAACGAGTAGAAACACGATGGAACAGTCCATTGTAGGAGCAACAAGGATGGCATACGCTAGTTCGACGCGTGTGACAAGGATGTCATTATTCGCCGGTGGAATATTCCGCTGAACTCTGGAGCGAGATCATGCAGGATCGCTTGGCAAAGAGAGAGAGAGAGAGAGAGAGAGAGAGAGAGAGAGAGAGAGAGAGAGAGAGAGAGTGAGAGAGAGAGGGGGGGGGGAGAGGGAGAGAGAGAGAGAGAAAGAGAAATAGAGAGAGGGATAGGGGAAGGAAAAGGGGAAGGAGGGCAGGAGAAAGAACCCTGAGAGTTAATGTTCCACACGGAACTACTAAACCTAGTGAGAGAGACACGAATCCGCATTTTGTAGAAACGCTTTCTCCTTGCAGAGAATTATACATTGTACGAGAATACAAAAAGTGTTTAAAATAAACATCATAGAGAAACAAAAATTACTGTGTATCTTGATTTCAACGGCATAGAGCGTGATTATTGGTTAATGATAATTTTGATTTAATCTAAGATAATTTTAATTTATATATTATTTTTCGATAGATTCTATATCGATGTTATATGATATAAAACTGATTCGTATATTTATTTTTTATTTGCGAGAATATAAAAACACGATAATTGAACTGACATAAGGATTATATTATCTTTAATCATCAAACTCACCGAAATTGCGCTGATTTCAATCTCTGATCATAGTTGACTAATAGCTGGTTTTATTGATAATTTCAATGACAACTTGATCCACCTCTGGTTCGTCCAATTTTACCTGCTTAAACAGATATTTAAAAGAATATCATAAATTAGATAAAGAATATTATATATTCATACACACACACACACACACACATACACACACACACACACACACACACACAAATGATTGTCAGATGTTTTAAATCGCATAAGTATAAAAAAAAATAAAAAAGACTTAAGAAATAAAGACTTTGTTTTCGTTTTTACATAAGTACATATGATTTTTAATTATTTGATTTTAAACGCAGATTAATTCATTGTAATTAATAATGATGATAGATTGTATTATTTGTATCTCAAATCTGCTAATAATTCGAAATCGAGTTTGAATGAAGTAATACCATTTGTATCATCTGACTTATACACACACTCACATACATAATGTACAGATGAAATAAGATTTAAAATTAAATTGGTAAAGTTAAATTGGTAAGATTTAAAGTGGATTTGGTTGATGTTTCTTTCTTTTTCTATTTACATTTAACTATAGATATATAGATTGATTTAGGTTGAAAAGATTATAATGTTGTGAGAGATGGTATCATTATATCAGTTTCCTACATAAAAAATCTAGATATATACATATTGATATTACATTTCAAGAAAATACTGCAAATCTGAAACACAAATATGAATAGAAAATCCAAGGAAAATTTCTTAATAAATTTATAAGAATTGAAACTAATATGTTAATATTATGCTCGTTTCATTTTTTATTACAATATATTGCTATATACATGTATAAATTATTTACCTGTTTATATTTCATTGGGAAGAGTTAAAACGCGCATAAAGTTGTATTTTGCCAAATCCAGACGATATTAGGATTAATGTAGGTTTCTCTGTAGATCTTTCTCTCTCTAATAAATTACTTTAAATTATGTTTGAAAATTTAGTAGGTGGATGCGCGATCCACTTTGCGGCACGCTCAAACATGGCGGACGCGCATGCGCGCGATCTAATTTTGTAGCGCGCTTAAACATGGCGGACGCGCATGCGCGATTCGCTTCGCGGCATCACTTATATGCGATCGGAATATCGCGAAAAAGTGATTAATTACAGTCCCGATGTCTTAGTTATTGCGTCACCAACAATCGCTTCCAATTTCCGATCAGCACTCGCGTGATACACGATATGTTTCGACAGAGAAATCATGAAAAGTACGGTGAAACGATCGATCCACGAGTCGAAACGAACTCGTTGCAACGCGCACTATGCAGAATAATGACCGCGCATGCGCGTGTCCGATCTGTACGCTATCTATCGTGCACACGTACACACTAAATACGATTTCGATATCGTCAAAAAGTAATTACGTAAATAATATTATAAATAATTAAGTATGGAATTTCTATTATAACGATACAATATTTTACTCGGCACACATGAGAGTCAAATATATTAATTATAATGTTGATAATATTATAATGATTCTTCTGGATTTTTTACGAATAAAATATATGACGTTACTGCAACTTCGAATGAATATGATGCGAAATGGTGACTGCGTAAGCGCATTATTTTTATGTAAAGAATGGTTAGAGTTGCGTTCTAAAATCAACCTGTCAAAGACCAATCGAGAAATCAAGCAAAGGAGTAAAGATTTCTTTGTCCTAACTGGTCAATCAAATGTAATCCAATAAAGAAATCAATCGGAGCAAAGAAATCAGAATATAACTAAAAGATGCTTAATTATGATGCTTAATTACGATCCTTGATGCCTTAATTTATTCCTTTGATCTCCTAATTAGTCTTTGACAGCTAGATTTTGGAACACAACTCTGACCATCCTTTTTTTATAGAAATAATGCGCTTGCGCAGTTATCGTTTCGCATCGTTCCACCTTTATTTAAAATTGCAGTGGAGCATTCCTTGAAAGTTGCTGTGCAAAAGAGAAGTATATTTAAATGTATCATATATATCAAGATATTGAGCCGTTATTATGATGTAGAAATAATGCTCGATAGTAACGAACTTCCTTTCGAGAATATCGAGATTGTATTTAGTGTAAAGATAAAACATAGGCTGCGTTCAGCAGAAAAAGCTGCTTTGCAACTGTTGTCAAATTCGTGAATCTGATTGGTGTATACCCTTAGATTCAGCCAAAATTAAGAGCCTATACCAATCAGGCTCATGAATTTTACAACCGTTGTAAAGCAGCTTTTTCTGCTGAACGCAGCCATAGATAGCGCGCAGGTTGGATACGCGCATGCGCAGTTCTGATTCTGCAGAGAGCGCTGCATTGCAACGCGTTTGTTCGGATTCGCAGTTCGATCGTGTCGTATTTTTCGCGATTCCCTCGTCAAAGTGAACCGCGCGTCGCGAGTGTTGACCGAAAGTCTTCGAAAGCAATTATTGGTGATGCGTTAATTGAGACATCGCGATGATAATTAATTACGATATTTTCCACGATACTCCGATCGCACGCGCAAGAGACGCTGCGCGCTGAGTAAATCGCGCGCATGCGCGTCCGCCATGTTTGAGCGCGCCATAGTTCCGACGAAGTTGCCGTCAGTTTGACCGCTCCGCGTTTCGTTCGTGTGTTTCGCTCGCGAATACGCAAAGTATTTGTCACGAGTGTCGAGTGATCGTCCCGAGTGATTGTTAATCGAACAGTGCGACATAATAATCAATCATTTCTTTTACGATAGTATGATGAAGCGCAAGACATTGGGACGGAATGCGCCGTTCACGGTTACTGCGTCATTTCGTCTGGAGTCAAGACGATATCAATCTGCGTTTCTTCCGTATTTCTCCGTTAATCTGAAATTTGCACGCATATAAACCGAATAAAATGCCGGACGATCAGAATTAGCAATTGTAATTAGTTACCGTAGATTTTAGTGTTCATGAAGAAGTATATTCGAGAACGTGATGCAGTCTGAAAGTGTCGCTGGAATAACGGTACATTTTGGTGAGTGAAGTTGTTACTTATATTTGTATATATGAATAATTGTTTGTTTATTGTCAGTTCCATTCGTAGACATTAATATTAGATTTTTTATAAGATAGTGAAGCCCGAAGTTGGGATTCTCCCGAGAAAAAAAGGATAACATGAATTTATTCGTGTGTCTGTCTTTTTCTAATGTACCAGCGCACCAGCGTGCATGTTTAATGCGTACTTTAATAATTTGAAATTGCATCGTGTGTCAGAAAAAGATAGAAACCCAAGTAAATTCATGCTATCCTTTTCTCTCAGGAGAACATTCCCCACTATTTTATAAGCAGTCTATGTTTTGTAATATGTCTATGCTTCCATTACTTTTCACTTACTTTTTCATTACTTTGCCATATTGATAATCATAGATTGATTATTTTATGCGAATTAAATTATATTTATGCGATTAAATTTATCTTTTTTCAACAGAGTATATTTAGACAAAATTGTGTTTTATAGTCACAAATTTAAATGTAAGTCTATATTTTCGCTTTTAATTAAAATATCATTATTAATTTATATAATTAATTTATATAATTAATTTATATAATTAATTTATTATACGAATAATTAATTTATTACGGGACCGTACGAATCTTTGTATTTAATCATTCGCTTTTACGATGCGATGCACCTTTCGCACAAGGGGCCTTGCAATAGCTCGATGATTTTTGACTTGTCATTAATTTTTCGAGTCGTCCGTATACTATTGGGACTCGCGATAATCGACGACTCTTAGAGACCGGTGAGGGTGTCTCATCCGGTGTCCATTTGTCGGGTATCCCTTCATCATCGTATTGGAGATGCGCCCACTAAAAGTCGCGTAAAAATCACACAGTTTAATGTGTTTTTATTTTCTTTTTTTTTTGTTTTTGATTTACTTGAAACGCGCGCATCCAAGCCTCGAAAGCGCAATTGACAACGAAACCATACATCGTTCTCCGCAAATAACCTTCGCGAATCGCATCCTCAGCCGAGTGAATGATCTCTTCGCGTATGGAGTCGACGATATGGCTGACATGTTCGTCTTCTAGTATCTCTTGCCATTTTGCTCGCGGGATTCGCGAGGGAGGAAGCGAAAATTCTCTGGGGATCCCAGAGACGTGCGAGACATCGTTGTTGTGTCGCGAATTTTTTGGCATTTTTGTATGCGTTTTTAAAAGCTCCTATTTTGATGCTAATAAAGGTAAAAAATTGGCATTATGCTTATTTTTTTTAATGATCGTGCAATATCGAACACGTTAAGGAATCGACTTGTTAAAATATAAGAAAATCTCTTAAATGAAAATCTCTAGATGTGGAATTTATTTTTAAAATATTCTTTGCGTCCTCTAGCGAGTTATTTCTGCAATTTTATTACGCAGAAATTTAATTATTCAAAGAGTATTGAACAAAATTACAAAATTAATTAGATTAGACAGAAGTAATTCGCATCTGGATTTGGGTTTTCAACAAATATGTCAATATGCAGATATGTGTTGTTGCTTTTATTTATTATAGAATTAATAAAAAATATTACGTGCAAATGAAGAAAAATTATGAAACTATAAACGAAAAGTCACAAACACGATGATGTTGCTCGTAACATTCAACATATATTTATTGTCTCAATATATTGTGTGTATTGAAATTTACAATAGTATAAATGATAAAAGATAAATTTAGCGCGCGTTATAGAAATAAGCATCTAAGAATGAATCGTCAACTCTATTTGTCAGCGATAGTTACTTTTGAGTGACAAATTTATAATTTAAGATCTAGCTATATAGACTATTTCTTATTTTCAGAACTATGAATCTTACAAAAATAATGGTAATTAGAAGCGCTAATAATTTGTTCTTAAAACGACGCTTTTAAGAGTGCAGTTTATAGAGTGTAATTTAACACAATATATTTTTTAGCTTGAAAAAATAAGACACTCATTTAAATTACTATTCGTTGACATTAATCTTTAATCGATACTGCCAATTTACTTCACGCTATGTTAAGCCCAAATATGAATTCATTTTTGCATTATATATATATATTTTTGTAATAACAATATTTTAAATTAAAAAGCGATGACCAAATCTAATGTTTAAAGTTTGGATTATTCATTTGAATTCAATTATATAATAAAATGATGAATTACAATATAGCATTTTATGTTTAAATTATATTTAATTTTTATAAAATTAACTCTTTAAAATTTTTTTTGTTCATTTTTTGTTTCCATATTATCTTGTTTCTTAATACGTACAAAGTATACTTTACAATCCTAAGTATACTTTTTAGAAATTCCATAAATTCATTTTGTTAAGGAACAATTGATTTATTGATATGCTTAAAACTTAAATTTTTGTGATTAATGAATTAAATGATCGTTTCCTCTCTACTTAGTTCAGCAGTGAATCAATTGATAGAATAATTAATGGAATTGCGGTGAACGACGTATACATATAATACATGTGCTACATTGTCCTCTTATTATTTATACTATTCTATGATCTTTTTTGCCTTGTGTAAACTTTTTTCATCAATAATAATATGGATAGCGGATTCATAATGATATGCTGCTAGGCAATCTAGGCGAATGCTCAGGATCAAAGTTGAACGCCAAAAATATTAGTGAACATCATACACCGACAATAAATGAGAAATAAATATATTAATAAAAATATTCGTATATCATAATTTTCTATATAACTTTGTGCATTGTATATTAAAAGAAAAAAAATATAAATTTCTACAAACAATAAATTTGTATATATTTTTATATTTTTTATTTTCAAATAATAAATAAAATATAAACTGTTTAATAAAATTCTTTTTGTTCAAAATAAATGTTTAATAAAATATAAAACTTTGAAATTTCTTTCTAAAATACGTTCATTGATATCCGATGATAATAATGAGATAATAAATACATAATTTTTTTGAATTGTAAAGAAGTTTTTCTATACTATTAAATAACAAACATCACAAATACATTGTTTGTAGCCATAATTTTATAAAAAATGCATCAATATAACATAATAATTAATGAGTTCATATATCAATTAACACAATGAGATTTACAGGAAAAAAAAAATGATGCATAAATGTTTTGTATATATAAGAACTGTTTGTTCTTATATTGTCTATAAGAATTTACTAATAAAAATGTAGAAAATAAAATATAACGTATATACGAATACTTTTTGTACTTACGTATTAAAGTTCATTAAAAATTATAATCGAACATTTCGTTTCATAAAATAATAGTTTATAATTATTTAGATAATTGATTAACTGCATACAAGATTAATTGAAAATATCTGTTTGAAAATATCTGTTTTTCTTTTTAGGTATTTATATCAGAAAGCTAAAGACGCTTAAGATTGCATTTAAATATACTTTATAAATAATACTTTTTAATGATATATCTTTCTCTTTATTTTTATTTTTAATAGACTTGTGATTACGTATGTTAAAAAGAATTGTTCAATTGACAAAGTATACCTATTAATATAGATTCGCGCATGTATTTATGTAGATCCTGCTACAACTCCCTATGATATTTTTCGCGAATCTTTCATATTCGAAGCTTTAATTCTTTTGCATGTGATTAATTTTAATTGAACGAAACGCTTAGACGACTTCACTACGTTTGAAGGTATTATATTTACTTCTCATTACTGATACGGAGAGATTCGTGCTACAAAATTATTTCTCGCATCTCACTTGATTATCACATTCTCAGATTGATGTTTTGAGGTCAGATTGATAATTTTTTGATTCTTGGAATTTTTTGATCTTCAAGTGCTTCGAGAATATTTCTAATTGTTTAGATTCTGCTCGAATTCCAGACTCTTTAATTTCTTGGATTTTTAGTTTGACGTACCCTCAAATATTAGAGTTTGAATTTTTGATTCTGCAAATATTATGATTTATCAAACTTTTGCAATCAAAAATTTCTTAGGCGTTTTATCTTCCACTTAATCAATGTTGAATTTTCGTCCTGTCAAACAAATGTTTCGTTCATTATAGGATTTCTTAATCTCCATGCTCTTAAATTCTTGATTTTCTTGCTAAGATTCTTGCTAAGTTCTTGAATTTTTGAACTTAGAAATGATTTGTTTCTTGCATCTGTAAATGTTAGGAGAGATCTTTAATTTACTGAATTCTTGTTATATTTTTGTAACTTGCTTCTTGCAAAATGTTCTCATTGTTGGACTTTTGAATCCTTAAATCGTTGAATCCTAAAATTTATAGATTCTTGAATGTCGGAAAAATTGAATGCAAGCTTCTTGGTTTTTAGGTTTTAAAAGAGAAATAAAGAATTTTTTGAATATTCAAAAATCTCCCTAAAAATTCATTATTATTCGTTTCAAGAGAAAATTCTTTGATTTCCGCATGCTAGGAGCTATAGATTATTGGATTGTTAGAAATTTGGATTTTTATTTCCGATTTACATCTTGGATTCCTAGATTTCTGAACTCTATTCTAGATTCGTATTTTCTTGGATTCTTGGAATTTTCGAATCCTTAGATCTCGGATCTGCATCCTTAGATCTCCAAGGACTCTCCTTCTGCCTTCTAAGACTCGACACAACCCTTTTCTCGTGGTACATACACACGGTGGATTTTTTGTTTTCTAACTGGAAGACCAACATCCGTCGCGAAGACCCTTAAGCGCTAACGCCGATTATAACACCTCCGCTTCCAGGAAGGCCGGTTTCTCCCATCAAGGCCAAATCAATTTCCTTCGCGGCCATTCGCCCTTCCGAGATCGCCCATACCACGAGAGATTGCCCACGTCTGCAATCTATTTTTAAAAAATATTTAATAGCAATATATTAAAAAAATTCAGAAGATTTTACAACTATTACTATTAATTTTATCTTATTATCTTAATTCATAATGATTTTTGCAATTAGAAATGTACAACAGAATGTTGTATCATGAGCCAAATGTTTAAGAAAGCATTACATACAAAATTCAAAGATTATTTATAATTTTACAAGATAATGTTTTTTTAATTATTGATGCAAAAATTCAATTATCTTTTTAATAAAATTAAAAATAATTTTAATAAAATTAAAAAGATTTTAAAAAAATAAAATTTTTTTGTATGTAATGTTCATTCTCCTTTCCATTGCGTAATTTATAATTTTACAAAATTATATATTTAGCACATATACGAATATTATATAGATATAAATTATACTAACCGCCTGCCGCATATATTCCGGGTAAACTAGTACGATATTTCCCAGCCGGAGTCTTATAATTTCCCCTCTCATCCAACTCGACGTTCATTTCTGTGGCGATATATTTCTCGGGGCCGAGGAAGCCCATGGCGAGTAGTACCAAATCGCATTTGTACACCTTTTCTGAATTCGGCACCTCGTCCATCTTCCATCGGCCACTCTCGTCCTTTCGCCACTCGACGGATACTGCCCTGATGCCGCATACGTGGCCTTTTCCGTCATCTAGAAATTCCTTGCTTAGCGTGCTATATCTACGCGGATCTCGACCGAATTTTACGGATACTTCCTCGTGGCCATAATCAACCTTAAATACACGTGGGAATTGGGGCCACGGGTTATCTTTGCCCCTTTGACCTGGTGGTTCGGGCAGAATCTCGAAGGTCGTGATCGTCTTGGCGCCCTGACGCAGCGAGGTTGCTATGCAATCGCATCCGGTGTCGCCACCACCTATGATGACGACATCCTTATCCTTGGCCATTAGCCGCATGTCAAGTGGTGTCGCGTTACCCATCTGTTTCTTCTGCCAATGTTCCAAGAAACTCACGGCAAAATGAATTCCCTCTAGCTGCCGACCGGGAATAGGCAAATCTCGTGGCCACGTCGCTCCTGTAGTTAACAATACTGCATCATATTGCTCTTGAAGTTGCTGCAAAACATAAAATCATTATTTAAAGTTTACTTTTTGAGTGTATAAATACACATAATAATATATATATATATATATATATATATATATATATATATATATAATATATATAATATATATAATATTATATAATATTTATATAATACACATAATATTGTCAAAAAATGTCATATGCGTTTGCTCACATGCATTGTAATATCTTTGCCGACATTAACATTTGTCCTGAAAGTAATTCCCTCTGCGGCTAGGAGAGAGACTCTTCTTTGAACGACCTCTTTGGAAAGCTTCATTGTCGGTATGCCATATTGTAACAGCCCACCAATTCTATCGTTTCTCTCGAATACGGTCACTGTGTGACCCGCTTTGTTTAGTTGATGAGCGGCTGCTAATCCTGCGGGACCGGATCCCACCACTGCAACTTTTCGTCCGGTTCTTCTGGTCGGCGGATGAGGAACAATCCAACCTTGTTCGAACGCGTGATCGATTATCGCACACTCGATATTCTTGATTGTCACAGGTGGTTCAGAGATCCCTAAGACGCATGCGCCCTCGCAAGGTGCAGGACAAACTCTTCCGGTAAACTCTAAATTATTTCATCAAAGAATTAAATATAGTTATCTATATAATGGATTAATTAAAATAACAAGTAAAAATAGAATACAAAGAGGAAATAATTTAAAAAATATATAAATAAAAAAATCCTATTAAATAATAAATTTAATAAAAAATTGATATATATTATATATATGATGAAGAAGATATCAATTTTCTTATCTATGTAAAGAATAGACTTAAAGTTTCCTGTAGATTGTTAAAAATAGAATCTATTTTTACAAAATTGACAAGATTTAACAAGAAAATTCTTGTAAATCTTCTCACCAGGAAAATTATTAGTCTGCAACAATTGATTGAGAGCCTCCTTCCAGTTCTGATGGAATACGAGATCGTTCCACTTCGGAATAATATTGCCCAAGGGGCAGCCATGACTGCTTTGGCAGAACGGAACGCCACATTCCATGCATCTCGCCGCTTGCACTCGCAGAGTCTTCCTGACACCCTGGAAGTTGTAGATCTCGTTCCAATCCTCTATACGCTTCTCGGCCGGTCTATACATGACCTTTTGCCTCGAATACTTCATAAAGCCTTTGATCTTATCCAGCTTGCGCTGCGCCATCTCCGCGTCTTCTATCGCATCCTCTATATCTTTAATCTTATGATTTGTCAATTGGGCATCACCATTAATCACATTCGTTTGTTGCTTGTCCTCCTCTAGTTGTTTGAGAGCTCGTTGATACTCATACGGGAAAACTTTGACGAATCTTGTGGTCGGTTCCGGCCATGTAGCAAGCAAATCCTGCGCGATCAATGAGCCGGTTTTCTCGATGAATTCTTCCAGTAATTGCTTCACATAAGCGATTTCTTCAGACTTGTTGAGCGGCAATAACTCTACCATTTCAGGGTTGCATTTGCTCTTGAAAGAACCATCCACGTCCAAGACGTACGCGATTCCGCCGGACATTCCGGCGGCGAAATTCCTACCGGTAAGACCCAAAATCAGGGCGCAACCACCGGTCATGTATTCGCAACCATGATCGCCCACACCCTCTACTACGACGATTGCCCCGCTGTTGCGTACACTGAATCTCTCGGCAGCGATACCACGGAAGTAAGCCCTTCCAGAAGTGGCACCGTAAAGACAAACATTCCCGACAATCACATTCCCTTCTGAATTGAATTCGGAGTCCTTTGGTGGATATATGACAATTTCACCTCCGCAGAGACCCTGCGAATAAATATAATACAATGAATATATACTATATGAATAGATAAAATTATATGTGCAGGTTTTTATAAACTTAAAAATTGAAGCAACTCGCATGCGATATTTACCTTGCCGACGTAATCATTGGCATCGCCTTCAAGAGTGACGTGTATACCCTTGGCCATGAAAGCACAGAAACTCTGACCCGCAGAGCCTTGCATTCTGATGTTGATACTATTCTCGGGTAGTCCAGCTTCTCCGAATCGTCTGTAAAATTGCAAAAAAAAAAGTAAAATCATAAAATGATTTGGTCAATGATAAAAATGCTAAATCAATTTTGTAAAGAAAAATTAAGAAACTTACTTGGCTATGTAATAACTCAATGTCGATCCAAATGCTCTGCACTCGTTGTTAATGTTCATCTCAATGTCGATTCGAGCCTGTTCTCCATTCAATACAGGTTCAGTCAGCTCGATTAGTTTATTATCGAGTCTATTCTCCAATTGAAAGTCTTGTTTCAAAGTGCCGCCCTTAATATTTACGCCGGGTCTCAAATCCAACGCATTTCGCAGAACATTGCTAAGATTCAGAGTTTTAGCTTTTTCAACGGTAATGTCATCGCGTACTTTAAGGAGATCCGTGCGTCCAATCAGATCTTGGAACTTGCGAATGCCCAAATTGGCCATGTGTGAACGTACCTGTAATAATATTAAAAATTAATGAGATTAAAAGAAATCACAATACGTTGAAATAATATTTATTTATATTTATGAATTAAAGTTTATACATACTTTTGATATTTATTGTTACAATTTTACAATACAAGAAACTTATTTAATTAACATCTTAATATAATTTAATTTAATTATAATTTTAGAAACGTATAAAGATTAAAAAATGCAAATAAAAACGTATGAATATAATATCAGATAAGATAAAAATGATATAAATGATAAGATAAAAAATAAAATTATCATACCTCTTCAGCGAGCGCGAAGAAGAAATTGATGACATGTTCTGGTTTGCCCTCGAATTTTTTCCTTAGTACTGGATCTTGCGTAGCGATTCCCACTGGACAGGTGTTCAAGTGGCACTTTCTCATCATCGTGCAGCCCATAGCGATCAACGGGGCAGTGCTGAAGCCAAACTCGTCCGCGCCAAGCAGCGCAGCCACCACAATGTCAAAACCGGTACGCAGCTGACCGTCCGCCTGAACGATTATGCGCGATCTCAAATTGTTCAGGGTGAGTACCTGATGCGTCTCGGCGATACCTAACTCCCAGGGTAATCCGGCGTACTTGATGCCGGTCCAGCTGCTGGCGCCAGTGCCACCGTCGTGACCGGAAATCACTACATGCTCAGCTTTGCCTTTGGCGACGCCAGCAGCGACCACGCCAACCCCGACTTCGGACACGAGCTTGACGGATATGCGAGCGTTCGGATTGGCGCATTTGAGGTCGTAGATCAGCTCAGCCAGGTCCTCGATTGAATAGATGTCGTGATGCGGTGGCGGTGATATCAAACCTACTCCGGGTACCGAATGTCTGGTGGCGGCGATCTCCGCAGTGACTTTGTAACCAGGCAGCTCGCCGCCTTCGCCAGGCTTCGCACCCTGCGCCATCTTGATCTGTAGATCGTCCGCATTTGCTAAATAGCTAGCAGTTACGCCGAAGCGGCCACTCGCTACCTGCTTGATGGATGAGCGCTTGCTAAACTCCGGATCTTGGTTGAGATATCTATTGAATATTGGTTAGTGGCAATTAGTCGGAGATTTTTGTGTCACTAGTGATAATAATCAGTAGTAAGAATTTTAAATTTTTAATTAATTAGATCTCTTTATCCTTTTTCTATCTTCTTTTTATTACCTGTCTGCATTTTCACCGCCCTCGCCGGTGTTCGATTTGCCGCCGATACGATTCATGGCGATTGCCAAAGTTGCATGAGCTTCCATGGAGATGCTGCCGAAACTCATCGCACCGGTCGCAAAGCGCTTCACGATTTCCGACGCAGATTCCACATCCGTAATGGGAATCGGATCGCGCGATTTTTTCAATTCGAGCTGGCCGCGTAGAGTGCAAGCTTTTACCACGTCCATCGTGGTTTTGCGATAATTTTCATAAGCCGAGTTACTTTTAGAAACGACATAATCCTGTGGAAAAAGATGACCAAAAAATATCCTTTATATAGTTTCTAGTAAAAATATAATACTATAAGAAAATTTAAAAATTGTGGAATAAGATATTATTATAATTGTTAAATATTTATATAATAATTATTTTAACGTGTTAAATATTTATATTAATAAAAAATTTTACAGATATTCACAGCGTAAATAACTTTTACTTTTTCAATATTGAAAAAGTAAATGGGTTTCATAAAAGTCTGTTCTTATTTTAGTCTTGTATGTGCTTTTTTTTTAATAGTGATCGTTTAACTATTTTCTTTTTTATGATAAATGTAAGTTGTCGATGTTTTAGCAAGATATTAAATAGGTTTTCAAAGTTTGTTACCTGTAAACTAGCAATGCTGACGGGATCATTGATATGTTTTTCACCACCAGATCGCCAATGATAAATTCCAGGATTACGAATGACTAACAGATCCATGGGTTTCTCCCAGTACGTTATTTGATGTCTTTCGAACGCCTCCTTGCCTAGAATCTCAAATGTCACTCCACCGATACGAGATTGAGTGCCCTAAAAAATTTGAGCTCGTATATAATTAACATTAAAATATTACTTATTACTATTTATTACATAATGACATAAATAATATTATCGGCCGAGGTGCATCATCAAGAAACTTGAATCATTAAATAATCATTAATTGGATCCAATTACTAATCATTTGCATCCCCAAAGATATGAAAAAATATCTTTTTTAAATCTGAATTAATTTATCTAAATTTATATTTTAAAAATTCGGCATATATCTTACATTTATTTAACGTTATTTTATATTTATTTAAAGTTATTTTATAATAAAACAATGATATATAAAAATAAAGAATGATAAATATAGAAATTTCTCTATAATTTTACTCTAAAATACGGTGTACCTTGAAGCATTTATCGATAACCTCGTCAGCTAATCCAACTGCCTCGAATATCTGCGCTCCTTTATAAGATTGCAAAGTAGAGGTTCCCATCTTAGCCATCACTTTTGCAATTCCTCGTTCCATAGCCTCCGCATAATTCTGCGATTTTTAAACGATTATTTTTTTCATATACAAATAAAAGAAGAAAATTAACGTTTACGGCATTTTGACACAAATATTCTCATTTTATTAAGCTTTACTTTATAAATGACATCGTCGGTGAAGGTCTCATCGAAAACATGATCCGCCCTCAGATTTTTCGCCATTTCGAATACCAAGTAAGGACATATGGCGTCCGCTCCATATCCAAGTAGCACGCAAATATGATGAACTTCTCGAGCCTCCGCAGTTTCCAAAATAAGACCGACTTTCATTCGTTGTCTTTCTTCGATCAAATGATGATGAACGCCACCCAGAGCCAGCAGACTGCTAACCGGAACTCTAAAGTTAACAAAAAATAATGAAAATTATACATTTTTCTCTCTTTTAAAATCATATATATTTTTTATTAATAAAATTTTTTTCAATATTTAATTTCAGATCCTACCTTGAAGGACCACCTCGTCGATCGGATAACACAAGGAGCTGATAACCATCTCTGGCAGCCGCATTAGCTTCATTATTAACACGATTCAGCGTCTTCAATAATCCGTTGGGTCCGTCTTCAACAGGGTAAGTGATATCGATTACTTTTGTTCGCCAGCCGCGATGCGTCGTGCGTTTAAGAATCTCGAGATCGCTCAGGGACAATATTGGTTGAGGCAGAAACAAGCGATGCACTTGCACCTCATTCGGTTCCAGAATATTGCTCTCAGGCCCGATGGGACAGAGCATTGACATCACTATTTTTTCACGAAATGGATCGATTGGCGGATTCGTCACCTGATTATGAAAATCATAATTGTGTGAATCAAGCATAATACACACGCATGTGTTAGATATATATTTGATCGTATTTAATTAAATATTTTAAAATTTTCTTTTAATTAGTATACACATGTTAATCGAAATGTACATCGAGTTATGAATAATCAAATTTTTATTACGCACCTGTGCAAATAATTGCTTGAAATATTCGTATAATAATGGTTGGAATTCCGACAAACATGCCAGGGGAGCATCATTGCCCATAGATCCTAACGCTTCCTTTCTGAAATTTGAATATTTATCGAGCAATTAAAATAGCATCATTTTCGTATTGAAAAGCGCGATAATATAATCAAAAAAATCAAAAGAATTTATGCCTACTTGGTTTGCACCATGGGTAAAAGTAGAAGGTTGATGGTCTCCAGAGTGTAACCGTAAAGAGAAAGTCGCTTATCGCCACTCCAGACCTTATTTACTGCCGAGACCTCGTTTATACCATTAAGGGCATTTTTCGCAATAGTCATCTCGGATAGATCATTTCCAATTATGTCTCCCGCATCGACATTATTAGCATCCGCGGCACGCAATTCTTCCATAGTGATCTACGTTAACAAACACGACATCGCTAACTATTAGTCAAAGTTAAGAATATTTTTTTCGCAGGGATTCAAGAATAATTGATACTGTAAATAAAAAAAAGAAATTTCTTTTGAGTTCTACGACAAAAAAATTTTCAAACACACACAAAACATTTCATTAGTAGTTCATTAAATAATTAGTAAATTAGTTGACAAGACGAAAAGGAAAGGACAAGACATTAGTCGACATATATGATAGACTGACTGATATTTTCATGCAGAAAAGAATCGTCCAAGATTTTCCTGTATCAAATTGTATTATTTATTTATAATTTTTTTTACTATATCGCTACTTACCTACTATACCAATTTATTATAT
The DNA here is from genome assembly GCF_003227725.1 of Camponotus floridanus. Taxonomy (NCBI): domain Eukaryota; kingdom Metazoa; phylum Arthropoda; class Insecta; order Hymenoptera; family Formicidae; genus Camponotus; species Camponotus floridanus. The sequence continues at coordinate 940,668 of NW_020229839.1, forward strand.
TCTTCGATTATACTACTACATCTACGTACATACTACATTGAAATAAAAAGAACACATTCAAAGTTGTATGAACGACTCACCCTCTGCATATGACGGTAACAGCACGTGCAGCGATGCAAGAAAAAAGTTAATTTTGTATTAGAACACTTTTTTCTTGACAAGAATAATCTTGATAAAAATTGTAACGTGAACTAAATTGTTATTAAAAATTTTAATTGTTAAGATCAATTGCCGAGTTATATATTTTCTTTATTTTTTTCTTAAGGATTTTTAGGATGTATTAATTAGGAGAGTTAGTCAATTGATTAATTTAAAAAAGAACAAAAAAATTCATTAGATTGTTTTTCGCGCTGGCAAATATAATTATAGGATCATGCAGACGCATCAGTTGTACACTTATATACAAAAATATAATTTATATATACAGAATGTGTCCACGTCACACACAAGAAACAGTATAATAAAAAAAAATTTCTGCAATGTTCTTTTTTTAAAACGATAATCTTCTTTTTTTAAAACGATAATCTTCTTTTTTTAAAATGATAATCTTCTTTTTAAATACCGAGAACTCAAAGCTTTTACCGTTTTCAAAATAGAAAAATTATAATTATTATTTATAATCACGATATAATGCAATATGATCACGAATAATTGATTACGGTTGACGAAAAGTGCGCGTTTAGCTACCTGTTCCTTGAGCCATTTGGAATGAGGTCTGCTTCGAGCGATTTGCAGCTTTAGCTCAACATCCTGTATGATCCTCTTCTCTTCGGTATCAACGAGAAGCATTCGGCCAGGCTTCAAGCGACTCTGCAAATAAAAGAGTACACCGATAATCGCCATAGAACGGATTTGACACGTCGATGATCGACATTCATATGACAGCACTGGATGACGGTCCTACAGCTCTATACAAACCTAGTCCCTAGATGACAAATTATACATTATACATGATACATGATCAAAAAATAAATAAAATACGATATATGTGATTAGCTCTATTATACATACGTATAATATTAACAGTACAGCGAAGGTATTGCGGATCAAACGATGATGACAGTCTGCCTTTACTGATTCTTTAGATATCGATATTCCTTTAATTCTTAAATGTGAAATTTCTACGTTTAAATAAAAAGGGAAAAAATTTTAAATCGTGGATGAAGTCGACGATGATCAACCAGTAGCTAGCATTAGTTGATCATCATCACTATCATCACATAAAGGCAGAATGCCAGTACATTACATTGTTTCGGCAATATTTGAGATCTAGCGAATCCGCGCAAAATCGTCCGATGACATAAAATATTTTGTACTTGTTCATGAGTGTGGCAGAACTTTATTTATCAGGCTGTGATTACGATCAGTTACTTCAATGTAATAATATATTTAAGAGAAATATCTTGTTATTCTTAATACGAGAGAAGATGGAAATGATATGCTTGTTGCTTCCTACAGAAATTCTAAGATATAATGAATAACGTATATTTGTTAGACATAGATGGAAGATAAGATGATTTAATAAATCGCATGATGATACGCTTGCATCCCAGAACGAAGACGCCATAGATTCAAGACCAACCTAGCCAAGGACGTAACATACATAACCAAAGAGACGTACATGATCAACGATCTCTGTATAACCAAAGACCTCTGGAACTCAAAATTTGCGTAAGCATGCAGCCTAACAAGCCATAAATATCTGCAAAATCAGTATTCCGTGAAATCAACAAGCTATGTACCACCGATCTCGTGTCCCATAAATTTTATTACCGAGAATTTTCCAATAAAGAAAGCTCTACCGTATCTCGCCTCCTCTGTTATTTCTCTAATGAGAAATCAGCGGGAGGCCAAAGCGGATTGTTTCGTGACACAATAATAATCGGTCGATAAGGCGAAATGCGAACTGTCGAAGAATGATGGCAAAAAAAACGTGTTATCGAAGCTAGAAATGTTGGCTTGAGAGCTTGGCTGACGCGAGAATAAAAGTCAAAAAAAAGTGTGATCATCACTCTCGTCGATCAATGTGCTATCGCAGCATCATCGTCGAGAGTTTCATCTCGTGCAACAAAATTCTCAAGCATTAATAAAAAATACAAAATGGCTCGTCGCGCGGTTAAAAACGCGCAAGCATTGTTTTTGTACACGAGCAGCAGATTCTTTCATCCTCGTTTCCTTGGGGGATCCTTGAAGGCTACAGAGAGAGAGGTCCGACTTCCCCCGGTTAGGCCGCCTCCCTGATTGCTCTTCTAGCGGCCGAGATTGTTCTATATTGGGGAGAAATGTAGAAAAAAAGGCGCGGAGAGATGAGAGAATAGGGGCGGGGGAAAAAAAGATTGAGCATATGAGGGGGATGACTGAGACTCGTCGGTATATAAATCATTAAACACTGCGAGTCAGCTGTCTCCGCCTCAGACAGAGAGAGAGGCACTCTCCTCCCCCTCTCGGTGAGACCGGCCGATGTGCTTGGGATGCGCTTATTTTCCTTCGTTTACCTTCAGGACTACATTGCTGGACGGAGTATCATAGACGCCCACTTCGGACGCCATCACCATCATGTTATCCTTAGTGACGTAGAAGCGCGACGGGCGCAGGCCGTTTCTGCCAAACAAAAATTCAAAAAGGTCTTTTGTATTTCACACCACCTCTGTGCCATGCGCTAGGTATCAGCTGAGTGAACTACACATTGTTGTTCGTTCGTTCGCTTGCCTGCCTTCCTGCTGGCTTACTCGCGTATACTTTCTCTTTCGCTCTTTATATCATCTCTGTTTTTTTTTTCTTTCTCTCTCTCTCTTTCAGTCTCTTGACCTCTCTAGGTCCTATTTACCTGAGTTAACAGCACGTTGGGAGACAACGATGGACACTTAGCAAATCGTAAACAGATCGATTCTCTCGCTGTACAGAGACGGGGCAAGAAGGAAGTCGCGCATAAATTAGTTTAATCTCGTTCTATTTGCTTTATCTCTATAGGTTTATTTTTATTACGTTTAAATGATCAGTTCAATGATTAAGAGATATCTATATTACAAGATAAGCTAAAGTGATTATTTAATTACGAAGACGTCACTAAACTTTGAGTTCTATATGTAATTAACTTAAGAAAATAAACTTTTCAATATCATTCTTCTAAATTTTTCAAAAAAATCTGCGTCTTAAATCTTAAATATCCTAGGAATGATAATTGGATAGAAATACCTCGATAATATATTCGATTAAAGCTACGTTTTATTAAAGCTCTTAATTCTCACTGATTTTATTGATCTTTTTTTTCAATCACATATTGTGAAATTAAAATAATTTCTCGATTAAATAAAGAAATATTTCAAAATAACGAAGACATCACATTTTAATAAAAATATAGTTAGGAAGAAACATTTGTTTCTCTGAAAGAATATTTTTATCGCGTTACTCATGTTTTATTTAATGTAGTTGTATACAATAAAAAAAATTTGATTTATGTAAGAAATATATTTCTATCTTAAATGCTCGATTGCGCGGCTTCCCTCTGCCTTGGAAATCCATGTTTACCTGGAGTATAACCGAGTCTCTACACACGTGTGTGCACCGTTCTCATATATATTTCGTGAGCACCGTTAATCCTGCTGAATGCATCTTGTAAAGTGTAGGCAATATAGGCCCACGTAGCCTAGCATTCTTTCTTCGCGGCTCCCCTAACAAACGACACCGTAGAGTCCCTTCGTTCGGCTTATTTCTGTCTTTCAATAAGGTCCTCTCAACACTTTGAATGCCGTTTCAATTCAATTTTTTACGTATCTCTGTATTTATTTTCAGCGAATACTCCAAGTATACTCGAGCGAGAATACTTTGAGAGTTTTCTGATAATAAATATAATAAAGAGAAGTACATTTATAAAATTTATTAAATTTAATTTATCAAATTTATCCTCAAAAAAGAAAAGAAAAAGAAAGAATATACATTTATATATATTATTATATATTACTGCAAAGATTTAATATTTTAAGATCATGTGACTTTTAATTAATTCATAACATAATTAATGTTTATTTTTAATCATCAATAGGGATTTCACTTTTATGATTAAAGTTTTTTTTGCAAATTAAATAATGATAGATATTCCAGATATTCTTTATACTTTCCTATTAAATATTTAAAAACATTTGTGACGATAAATGTATATATATAATTTCTTTTGCGATGTTGCTTGTAATATTATTTCGTTTTTGCATAAAATTATTTAAATGCAAAGAACTTACCTGTGCAGCTTGTAGCAAATTTATGCGAATTCTTTTTAATCAGGATTTTTATGCAGCAGCGAATTAACATACATTCACATCTTTTATACTTATAGGAACTTATAAATATCAGAATATCTTTAATAACGAATTAGTTCTTATATATTATATCATTTTAATTTTAATAATACTATATTAATAAAAAAATAAAATATGGCATTATTACATCATCCCGGATGGATTCAAAGTGTTAAAGGCCAATAGAATCAAAGATCCAAGAATCTGCGCAATCGCGGATCATTTTTCTGATCCGAAAAATCGCAAGATCTACATGGATATAGCAAAGGAAATTACCAGACAGCACGAACGAGAGGGAAATGGAGCCTACGTAGAAACGAGTGTAATAAACGAGACGTAATGAGAGATGGCAAATTTCTACCTGTCCAAGATAGCACCGACGTAACGGCCGTCGGTGAAGGTTAACAGGGCCGGGCCGTCCCAAGGTTCCATAACGCACGCTGCCCAGTGATAGAAGTCGCGCTTCTCGGTGGCCATTGTCAGATCATTCTGCCAGGCTTCTGGTACCATCGTCATGACAGCCTGAATTAAAAAACGATTTTAGTGTTTATTCGTAGACCGAGAAGCTCTTCTAAGAAACTGAGAAACTTAAGGGAATTGTAACACGCGAGATTCAAGATAATCGAAGAGAGAATTAAAATGGACATTTAATCATGAGTAAATTTACATTAGAGATCCCTAATGTTCTTGAATCTTTAATAACAATTTTTTTTTAATCTTAAAACATCAAGAAAGTATTGAACCAAAGAAAAAAATTATAGAATATATGGAACCAAAGAAAAAATTGTAGAATTAAAAAAGGATTTGAAAAAATATATGAAATGAAAGGTCATCAAGAATTTTCAGATATCGGAGAAAAATCGATGGAATGTTTAAATATGCATAAAATCAATAATTCATGCAAGTAATTTTTGAAATTAACGATTCATAAAGAATCTAAATTAGTAAAATCAAATTTCTGATATATAAAAGAAGAGTTTGAGATTTAGAATAAAAAAATCCGAAAAATATCCTTCTATTTTATTTTATCTATTGTAATATTTTATGTATCTACATGGGCAACGTTTTTTTCGGCATATTTTTAAAATTAATTTACCTCAGGCAAGGAACGTTGTCCTGCCATCACCAAAAATTCCAGCACACAGTCCGCTGATCCAGAATCAGAGAGATTCGGCTCAACGACTGGATAGAGCGACTTCAGCTGATCGCCATATATCTGGCTGCTCATCACGCCTTCTCGCGCCTTCATAAAGTTTACATTGCCGCGCAAAGTATTAATTTCGCCGTTATGAGCCAACAATCTATGAAGAAATATGAAAAAATATTCTTATATTATATCAATGCTCGTTCGTTAGCTGTTTCAAAACATTCTGCAAAACTATAATTACTATCTAGAATTTTATTTGTCGTAATAATGAGATAACGAATCGCGATAACCGAAGTAGATATCCGCAAAATTTGAAAAATTAAAATTATCACAAATCAAAGCTCTCCCGTCTAGTATCAGAAAAACCTATGTATCAGAAGAAATTTGAATATTTTGATTTGTATTATTAATCCTTATACAAGTAAAGATATGAAAAAAATATAAAATAAAAATTTTTATATAGCTTTGTTTTTGAGAAAATTGACTTAAAAATTTGAAAAATTAATAATTCCGTTTTTTTAAGTGAATCATTTTATATGTACGTATGTGTGTCTTTGAATTAATTATTTCACTAATTATGGCAATTTCTATATAATTATGGAGACGGAGAAATCACACATCAAAAAATTCATCTAAGAAATTCATGACATTCATATCATTTACAATGCCAAGTTTAAATATATAAATATTATCTCGCTACCAGTAAAGATGACTAATTTTTCGTAAATGAACAATAATAATTTATTATCTTATCCACGTTTTTTTATCGGACGGTTACATAAGCTTACCGTAGAGGATGCGCTCTTTCCCAGCTCGGAAATGTATTCGTGGAGAATCGTGTATGCACCAATGCCAGATAAGTCTCGAACTTTGGAGACTGATATGAAGAGAAATTTATAACATTACATTAGTTATGATATTACGTACAATTTTTACATAACACTTTCAGACAAGAATGATGCTCTCCTGGGAAAGATTTCGATAACTTTGGCGCTACGATATGAGCTTGTTTGAAAATATTTTGAAAGCTAAGATCGATAGTAAACATAATAAATTATTGTTTCTTTTCGGCAAAGATTTCTATTTAAATTAATTAATTTAAAGTAATTAAATTTAGATTTATCAAAATAATTAAATTATTGAATTTCCCGCAATTTATTTTCGATTTTGTAAATTTAAACGATTTTGTTTTTTTTTTAAATGAAAAAACATATTTTCTATATGAATCATAATGCTCGTAATTTAAAAATAAAAAGCTGTGAAATTTGTTGTTTTGTGTTTCGTTGCAAAGAACTAAAAAATCTCGAATCTCCAAACTTATCGGAATCGTGTCTTCTCACGAAAAAAAAGGACATAGAAATAACACAAGCTCACCTTCAAGTCCGTGAAATACGACCATAACTGATCAGCGGTCAACTGTCCTTTGTAGACGACCGTTTTCAGCGACAATGAACAAATGTAGTATCGCAATCCCGGTTGTCGTATTGTATGCGACGATCTCTTCCTCAGCACGAATATCTGAGGAACGATCAAAATATAAGAATGTGGTAAATAGAGGTTGATTAAATAAGTATATGTTTTAACCTTGAAAAAGGCGACTGTTTTGCGACGAATTCGATTTCTATTCTTATAAATTGGCAAAGTCATTTAATGTCACAAATTGTTTGAGCTACGATGCGTGATATATAATGTATGTACTTTTAGATTCACTAGTAATTAAGAGGAACACTAAAAGAAAGCCCTCAAAATAGACGAAAATAGTCGAAAACGAAAAATATAAAAAAAGATATATAAAAATATTAATCAATTAAAAGTATATAAAATGCACGTATATTAATAATATATAAAATGTAATAATAATGAAAATATATGTGTCAATGACGAGATGGTGTATCATTATTATCAATATTATTATCACTATTGGTATCATTAGTAGTAATAGAAAACAAATTACCTGCCGTTTAAGCGTTTCCGTATCTTGATCGCCAGTAACAAATACTTGACGCATGTATGGTTCACACTTCCTTGCCACCTGACCAATCTGAGTGCTATCGGTGGGGACATCGCGCCAGCACAATACCTATTACAAATCACGCAATCACGAAAGGCGTGCAAAGAACACGAAATTTAGCTAAAATATTAAAAATAGATTAATAAGTAATACAAACATACTTGCAAATTGCACTCCTCGGCCAGTTTCTCAAACGCGGTCTCCACTTCCTTGTGCGTGTTCTTATCGAGGAATAAAATACCGGTTGCGTATCGTCCGAACTCGGGCAATATGATATTTTGCTGTTCGCTGTAAAATATAAAAAGTATAATTTAATGAACCTAATTCGTTAATCATTAAAATAAAATTTCTATAGAAGAGGATCTATATATTTTTCCATGATTTATTTATTTTTTTTGTGAATCAATGATGGAGAAACTAAGTATTTATAAATTTAGAAATCTCCGACAAAACAAAGATTTGTCAAAACTATGCCAAGGATTTTTGTGAAATTGAGAATCTGCAAGAATGATTACAATTTCAAATATATAAAAAGCAATAGATGCATGCATGATATTAATAAATTTTAATAGATTTTATGGAATTGAGAAGTCTCTGTAAGAGTCTACGAGGGTCTGTAAAATTAAGAATTTATACCACGAACGGTTTATGAAATTAACTTTTTAATTATTTGTAAAATATATTTAATATTATATAAAAATCTCAAATAAAAAATGCAGTGATATAAAAAAAAACTCAAACCACCGATAAAATCAAGAAAAAATATGATACTTGATCTTTGCCATTATGAAATTATTAATGACATTATAAATTCTTTGTATTACGCAGAAATTAAATTCGGAGTCAGACAAGCGCCACATCTATAGTTAGGTGTAACACGGGCTTTCAATTTGGCTTAAATCCGATGTCCTATAAATATATTGAAAATTACAAACTATACATATACATTTCGGGGCATCTAAGATTCGGTGGTTTCATCGGTGGATGAGACGTATAGTATGTCGATGTGTCGGATTCTCTTACCGAATTTCATTGGCATAGTAATCGTGCGGTATTGCGCAAAGTACACCAGCCCCATCACCAGTGTCATTATCGCAAGCGCAAGCTCCTCTATGATTCATACGCGCCGACAGTATCTGAGCATCTAGTACAATCTGAAATTCGCACAGATAACGATGACATAAATAAATAAATAAATCATCCAGTGCAAACGAACCGGTCCAACAGCTTTCTTATCTTGTGCGAGCGAACAAAAGATCATGTAATTCACGTATTAACGAGTCGTTTATCTTTCTCTTTCCTCTCTTTAAATAGATATCCCATCAATTTACATTCCCGATTTATCTAATCTTCTCTCTGCTTTAATTAGCGCTTTCAACTATTTTGGGTTTTACAATTTAATTTCAATGTTAAAGATTTCTTTCAAAAAGATATAATATGAAATTGAATTTGTTTTAATTTTTATTTCTAAAAAAATTATCTGTATAATTACAAGTTATTTGATATGATGTATTTGTTTAATAATTTTGTTGTTATATTATGCATTATTATTACATGTTCTATCATTAGTTTTATTGTTTATTCTGATTTGTGCGATATAAAACAATATATTAATACATGAACACGCGTATGATAGATTGTAAAGATCAAGTGGAAGATACTCGAGAGATATAGAAGTTCTTTTTTTTCAAATTTTATACTTAAAAGTTATATAAAACTTGAAATCGACTCACTTTATGCGATCGCTTTCCATCAATGGCGACGATAAAACCAACGCCGCAAGCTTCTCGTTCGAGGGTAGGGTCGTAAAGACCTTGCTTCGGAGGCAAGGTCCACGGTTCAGAAGTCATCGTAGTTGATTATAATCTGAAAGACGAGAGGAGAAAAATCCTTATCATACTATTAATCAAGATTTACAGATTAATTTATGAATAAAAATAAAAGAAACTTTCGTAATCTATTCCATCAATGCGTTCTATCGTATATAGTATAGACATCGCAAAATATTAATTCTCGCAATTAATTCTCAATGAATCGATGTACATGGATCGTTGTTTGTAATTAATGCTGCCAATATTTAAATAAATAGAAAAGTATATTTAATATTTAATTCAATATAGGCGCATTAAAATTCAATATTTGAACAAAATCGTTTCTTGCCCATCTGATTTGCAGAATCGCAATCTCGAAGATTAATTTGTCAGTATGATATTTGATCATCGGACAGATAGATATCTCGCATGTGAAAATCTGCGCATTTAGGGGCCAAGATTGTGAGGATGATTTGGGGGAGAGGAGGAAAGGGGAGAGCCATCGAGGTAATACAGAATATCGTATTGTCGTTATATAAATATACAGTGCGTAACTTTGATACGTGACTTTGTCATCGTCATCGTCGTCGTCGTAACAAATCGCAATAATGATCGACATGTGCAAACAAACCGAAGAAAACGCGCTAAAGAAATCAATATTGCGACGCATTTCACGTGCTTATCCGATGTACCGAGCATGTAACAGATAGATAGGGGTAGCCAACCGCATTTTGATAGTGTTCTTCATGTTCTTCATGTTCTTCTTCCTTTAATCTGCTTTAGATAATTTTATTCGTGATAATTTTTATTTATAAAATTAACTAAATTTAAGAAAGTAAAATTAACAAATTTGAAAATCATCTTTTTAAAAACAGATTCCTTCTGACGAAAAAATTAAATTAATTTATTCTTAATTTTCTACAAAGTTTAGTTTAGTTTGTTCTTTTTTCATCGTTAATTTAGATTTGTACCGCGATATTTTTGTTATCGATCTACTATTATGTAATGGATCACTCGACGATTGTGGAATACTTTATATAATTATAAACAGAACTTAATCTTTAACGTGAATCATAGATCGTCCAAAGCGGAATTTATAAATATTTGTCTTTTTCGAGAGATAGAGTCTCCTCTTCTTTTTCTAATTTTTCTCGATATTTTGTTTTAATTTACATGGAATCTTTCAAGAATCGTTATAATAGATGGTATTTTGTATCGTCATGTACGAATAATTGGAACTGAGAATTAAAAATTTAATAATCAATGTCTAAACATTTGCATTCGTGCACAATTTTTCACTGAGAAAAAAGTGTTGACTCTATTTATTGTAATCCGATTATTAGAAGAAAATTTGTTTGATTTTACTGACCTTTGAGTTTTCATTCTGGCAAGATACCATGACATACTCGATTATCGTATGAATCTTATCGAATCGATTAAAAGATATAATAATTAAGTCGACAGTAATTGAAATTAACACGCAAAAAGAAATCGAGATAATTTAGAACTCAAGATAAATGATAAAATGCATCGTTAAATGATATTCTTGTTTTTAAATAATACAAAAACATACTTCTCTTAAGTCTTCAAAATTATCTTTCTGCATATAAAAATGTTAGAAACAATTTTCGATTCGAGATTAATATTTACGACATTAATATTTCAATTATTGCGATTAAATTGGTTGTATAAACATTTTAGTTAATTTATTTTCCACCGTCAACTCTTAATAATAAACGATCTGTAGTGCTTATAATGGACATTTTTCAGCAAGCGACACAGACACAGTGTGTCACTTCATCCTTGTTTGCCGAATGTAAATAAAGATGAAATGATTCACTGTGTTACACTTTGTCCTGTGTCCCTTGCTGAAAAACGCTCAATACTTAAATCTGAAAAAAAATAGAAGAGTATAATCAATGTAGATAATTTCGCAATTGCATTAAACATAAATACAATCAATTAAAAGCTGACATTATTATTTCTCTGTTCAATCCGTAAATACGTGCTCGTTCGATTCCGCGTAATTTACGATGCTTTTAACAACGAAAGTCGCCTACAATGCTAATGTTGGAAAGAGAATCAGACGTTAAAGAATTTGCGTGCCGATGAATCCGCGAAAAACCTCGCAAGAATTGACCACCTCTGTCGCGAGTGATACCCACGTGCGATAGGAAGAAGTGGAGGAAACGATCGATACGACATATAGGGTGTGTCGTATGAAAGCTATAACGGTATGTGACGGCTCGGAAGGATGCTGAAGGCTTCCCGAAGATCGATACCAGGATATAGGCAAATCGAGGAGGAGGGGGCCAGAAAGCTTGGAAACTTGCCAAAAATTTTGAAAATCAATGTTTAGACAGGCAGTACCATTAGATATTTATTTTCGGCGCACTTCGTAATAAAAAGATGAAAATATAGAAAATAATATCGAAATATATACATCACGCTCTCTCGATATGCTCGTGTCAGGTGTACAAATAAAAATATTATTACCATATTATCTCTTTCCGGGATTAAGACATAATAGTAAGATAATGAAAAGTGCAGATTCTCTTTATCTCGCAAATGTTCATGTAAATGTCAAACACGTGATAACATTATTATTAGGCGATGTTAATGAAGTCTGAAAACTAGAATTATCATTCTTTGATAGATTGCTGTAAAATGTTTCCTTGGCAAAAACTCATTACGCTTAATTATTTCGATTATAATTGATTATATCACTATTAATACAAGTAATAATTGTATATGTAAAATATAGATCGTAAATCTTAGGGCCTGAATAAGTCGTGAATTTAAAACCTGTTCCTTCTAGTTTGCGTGTCGACAGGATAAGGAATCCATGATGGGGGGGTGCGATGTTCCAAAATTATCCTCGAGCTATTCCGGCCATTTCGAGACCGGAGAAAATGTATTTTCACGTATTCGCGTTGTTATCATTGGAATTACGTCACAGTTACAAACTGGAATAGACATACACATACACATACGAGAAAAATATAATCGTTTTTGCATTGCATTTATTCGCTGCGCAGAAATACCGGACATATTGTAGCAACAAAAATAATCCGCTTCGCGCCTTCAGGCATGAATTTCTCGATAAATTTAAAGTCGTAATTACGAAAAGCGTTCCGTAATATTATTATCAAATTATTATAATTGCAGTTGTAGCAAAACAAGAAAGTTGTGAATTAATCGGAGCAAGTTTTAAATGACGCGTAATTAATTTTTTTTATCTCGAGATTATTTAAAATGTGCGTGAATTTTTTTATGTAGAGAAAAAAATCAATATTTTTTCAAAAAGAGCTTATCAATGAAAATTCTCTGAGGATTACTTTCTGGAAAAAAATATTTACTTATTGTATTATATCATCTGAGAATTCGCAATTGAAAAAAGGAAGAAAAAAAATACAATTTACTTTTGCATATTTTGTCATAGTAGTAAAAACGTGATTTCTTGAAACGCACTAAGAATGCATGTGTGTAACATGTCCCTCGTATTTTAACCTGTTCATTCTCGTTCTGCGACTCGTTCCTCGCTTCGAAGTGGCATAAAAGAGAAGAGAAGTAAAGAAAAAAAAGTCTACACGTGTGGGGAAGAACGTTATACGTCAGGACTGGATTTATACAGATACTTATGAGAGCATTGAACACTTGGTGAACAGCGCGTCTGTGTGTACAGGGTGTCTCTGAAAAATATATATCATTCCAATTTATCGTATTCAAATTTGAAATGTATTTTTGGAGAATCCATTTTTTTTTAAATTCTTTTAGCGTGTTTTCCACGAGAAATTTTCTCAACGGCAAACTAAAATTTTTTCGTAGCTGCTTCAAAAGATTTTAAATAAAAATTTTTTTACGTATTGAATATTATTTTCAACATTTTTAATATTATTGTAAAAATAACTAATAATAAGAATATATTTACTATTCTTGATTCACGTACAATTTACATATTTGATCTTATACAAATTGTATTTATATTTTAAATTCCTTTTTTTTTTGAGGAACATATAAATATAAAGTTATATATATTTATATTCAGTACTTTTATTTAAAAAAATAAAATCACAAATTCATAATATTTTGAATTATGTTAGCGCGTATTTTCTCTCTTTCTATCTAAATGAGTTTTTTTCTTATTTCGAAGATCTTATTTGTCTAATAAATTCATCATAGAATGCCCTTGAAAATGTAAAAACAGTCATATTCTGATTTAATTAATTCTCCATGAGACATCTCCCACTCCCCGACCTCAAGTTGACTTAAAAAAAAAAATACTTTGTTTTGACGAACTCGGACGGTTCATATCGCACACGCACGCGATACGCATTTTCTTCACAGTCGACGTGGCGTGCAAGCTCGTTCTTACCGTAATCGTATCGGTAGGTTGTTCCAAAAACTGCACGTGTCCTCCTTATGGCCAATTAGCACTATTTCCAGAGGAGACCGTTTCCCGCACGTTGATTAACCGTCGTCAATTTAGTCAATTATCGATCAATCGTCAATCAGCAATGTTATATCGGCGCCTTCTTTCGTTTACACTCGTATAAAAAACGAGCCAAATGTTCACAACGATATACACAGTATCTTCTGCGATATCTCGACGCACTCGACAATTCAATTTCTGAACGGAGAATAAATTTAATTCGATCTCGTTCGATCGTCGTTTTTCATTAACGATCGTACAAGAAACTCGTCCCGAACCTGCCTGAGGAAGACCGGTAACGGGAGAAGGGCGCGTTTCGAGTCCTGCGACTAACGACTTCTCTCTATCGCCTCTCGGATATAGTCTCGATTTGATATTCGGCAAGAGTAAGAAAAAAAGTCCAACATACGCAGAAACCACCAGGAGTCGAACAGGAACTGAGCCGGCGGGCGCTCGGATGTCGGCTAAAAACCTAAAAGCTTCTCCACGCCTCCCTTCGTCTCTCTCCTGCCCAGACGCGGCTCGTCCCCCCCTCTCCACGCATGACGTCTTTGTCTCTCATTCCATCATCGACGCGCGCCGTCTCTCCCTTCCCTACCTTCCCCCTCCACGACCTTCTCCTTCCCCGGATTCACGAGTTTAATGCGGCGCTTGCCTCCCCCGACCCCACACCCCTGCCGCATCGCGTTCCGAGACGTCTCGACGAAGTCGAAGTGCCCGAGTCGCGATACGAATCGCAAACGAAGCACCTTTTTGCAAAGCGCGAACGTCTCTTGCGTGAAGATGTTTTGCCCTCCCTCTCTTTTTTTTCTTTTTTTTCTTTTTCTCTTAAGCGACTTTATTATTCTCCGCAGTATTTAGCTGTAAAATGTATTGCGCATAATTTCGAGCGATTCATTACGAAGATGCTTCTTCGTATGCGATGTACAACTAATGTGACTAAACGTTACAAAACTCGCGATGAATAACGCTAATCACATTAATCGGAGGCTTATCAAATTTATTTTTAAAGCGTCATATTTTTCATTCTAAAGTTTACATTTTTTTCAGGCATATTTCGCTTCGAAGCAAATATTTTTAAAGCAAACGCAAAATGTTTTGAAACGATTCGAGCTTGGAGCAATTTTCATTTTTTTCTCTCTTGTAAATATTTGGAGAATTTGATCTCGAGTACATAATCATTAACATTAATGAAGTTTTAAATATATACATATTAATTATATTCCTTTCTAGAACTAGTGGTTTCGGAAATATCACATTATATTTGAAATACGACTAATTTATTTTTCTGATTTGTCGTTTCGAGATTTCGGTTTATTTTGAAACACATTGTGTGTTTTGTTTATATTTATCACAATGGAGCGCGATACTTGACATCTTTAGCCAGGCGTGTGTGTGAATGTCCTCTATATTTTTAACACAACGATGTAGCCTCTTATTCTTGACGGAGTTTATATAATATAATATAATTTAATAATAATTTTATAATATAATATAATTTAAGAATAACATTCAATTTAAAAATAATACATAATTACACAATTTTCGAACGATAATTTAATAATTCACGATTTGCACAATGTTATTTATTTCCAGTCGTCAATTTAGGACATATGGAAATTTAATAATCTGTGTATGGATAATGTACATGTATCGAGAGTTATGTAACGTTTTGTACTGTGAGCATTTGATCGATAAATTCCAATGAACATAGCATAAATGCCGATGTATATAGATAATGAAAGAAAAAAGATACGTAATGCTCAACAACTTTGATAATTAGCATCTGACGCAGCTGTTACATTTTGCAAAATCAAAGATAAGTAAGACTTGTATAAATTCTTCATGAAACTTTAAACAGTCTTATCGATGAATGCAACGTTTATTCAGAATTATTTCAAGGCTTTCGTATGCTAATTTAGCGCAACAGGGTATGTAATAAATTTATATTGAAGTTAACTTATATTATTGAGAGTTTAGACACGTATCGCTACTTGGTTGGAAACAATATCGAGAACTGTCAAAGTTCTTCCTCCTCCCTCCCCATTGTCGTTGTCGTAATTATATGCTGTCTTCGCGGTTTTCCGTTCTGTCAACAAAATTGCATGAATTGCGAAATATCACTCCTTTGAGAATCTTGCACTCGTTTGACGAGTGGTGTTAATCTCGCGTATCGTGAAAAAATTTGAATTTTTCAGATTATACATATATCTCGCGATAAAATTGCGATAAAAGGAATATCCAGTCCAAGTAAAAAGGGGACTTCTGTATGGATTTATTTATAACGCTTGGTAAATATTGGCGTTTATTACAAGATTTCAAAAATTATTTTCGAGGCAGTAGATTTTATACCATTGTTAGTTAAATAAAGGATCGATGATGTAAATTTCGAGAAATGATAAATGTTCGTCAACTGATGTGTAAACTTTGACAAATTTGACATGAAATAATTTAACACCAAGATATTTAATATTAAAACTTGAAAAATATTATGACGTTCTAAAAGTTATTTTATTTTTTATTAAAAAGAATATTCATAATCAAATTATGCATCTATTATTAAACCTAACCAGCATATGAAATAAATGTTCAACTATTAAAATACGTAAACCAGAAATACCGTAAATAATTCCGAACCTGTCATAAATATGTTAAAAAGCTGCGATAAATTATTATGTTTATTGATGAAAAAATATAATCATATATGTTGGCGATAATAATATTAATAGGGATATTATTGATAGACATTATTAAATCAATTTGTAATTATTCGATGTTTATATCGTTTATCCCGCGATGTTGTCGTGTAATTAAATCTGTAACCTTTAAGAATCATACAGCTATCAAGAAAAACTATCTGTTATTATGAGAGGATTATATTTCGCGCACAAAAAGAGATTATATTCGAAGTAATCTCGGCTGCCTATCACGTATCAAAATGCAAGTGCATTTATTATAGTATATGTACAATGTGTGTCCTAAATGTACATGCGATAATAATGACTTGTCTACGATAATTTCTCGAGACATCTTGTATAAATTGATTTACCTCGTGTTATCTTCTACCAACTTTTGATTTATTAAATTATCTCGGTAAATAATTAATTTTTTAAAATCTTGTTAAATTGCTCAGTACATAATTCATTTTTTTTCTGATAATGAAACTTTGATATTGGCAGGATTAATTTTCATTTTTTTAGAGATAACGTCTGTCGAATATCGTCGCATACTATTCGAAGCATGCAATCAGCTTCATCATGCGGTTTGACGCAAGATATATACGCGAACTTCGCGCGAGATCGATAATGTGATTAACACAGACAAGGATGAAGAATTGCAGAAACGAAGCGAAAGAGAGAAGAAGGAAACGAGAACGCGATAGATCGTTAAATTTTACTGCGTAACTAGCATGATAATATTTGCGATAGAAAAAAAAGGAAAAATATAAGTTATCGAACGACTAAGTAAGACTGTGTGTAAGCGTAAGCGCATCATTAGATAACGAATAGTTAAAAAATTCGTGATTATTCTATATTTAGAGTTATTACACGCACATAATGGAAAGAACTGCAGAGACAGATATCACGTGCCTCAAAAATGCGGCACGTGCTATCAATTCTTTTCGAAATGAAAATAAATCGTGATATAAAGTAGTGTTGACTACTTTAGTGTTGACTACTTTGCATAGAACAGACATATAGTAGGAAAGAAAAATACACAACCATTAGATGGATACATGGAATGTCTTGCGACAAAATGTTTAGCGTATTTTTAGCGAATTTATTGTCGACAAGATCATATAAATGATAGATCCGAGTGGCCTTACTCCTGTTCAAAATATTGAAAATCATGGTCAAGATTTGAGATACTTCGTTCTGATACTGTCATTAAAGAATTATGAAACCTATGAAGTTTAATTATATGAATTGTATTTTTACAATTTTTTACTTTTAATCTCTTTTATCAGCTATGTTTTATCTCTTCTATCAGTTAATTTTTATCTCTTTTATTAATCAATTTTATTATCACTGATTTTTAATCTCATTTAATTAATGGTACATACATTTTTATACATGGTATATTTCAATGCATAGAATAATGTAGAAAAATAATAGTGTTTTATATAAAAATTGTTATATAAAAGTTGTTGTATAAAATTGTTGTATAAAATTGTTATATAAAATTGTTATATAAAAAAAACGCGAAAATTTTATTATTTCTTGATGATAGAAAAGTTTTAAGTTAAAAAATGGGAATTTAATTGCTATCAACGATGTTTTCGTATAGAAAATAATTAAACAGATAAGATGAAATTGATGTTATAGAGGTCAGACAAGAAAAAAATGTATTGAAGTTTATTATTTAAACAACAGTTACAATTTAAGAAAACAAATTATGCGCCAATATATAAATTTTTAAAATTACTTTTTAAAGTTATTATTCTGTTATTGTTTCTACGAAAAAGAAAAAGATTGAAATCTCTTCGGCTTTACAAAAGCCCCCCCCGCGAAGTCTCTAGATAATTGAGCCTCGTTAGCGCGCGAAGAACCCTATGGATGAAATTGTATTTGTGACGTCAATGCCAATCTTGAACACAAAAGTTGCGTATCATTTTGTCTCGTAAGATTGTGCAATACGAAATGATGCGTATGGTAATAGGATTTACGCAACCCAGTACTTTGCGGGGGCTTTTTTATCCCGGGGCGCCAAAGAGAGAGAGCTCTTTGCTCTTTACTTTACTAAAGATGATCGTGAACGAGAGAAATGAAAGCGAAGCACATTTTAATCACTTCTTTATACGTAAACGATATTACGAGCGGATGAAAAATAAACGAAAACAGATAGAATGCATCATTCTCCGAGCAAGGGAATGCGAGGGGAAAGAGTCAACTTCCGCGCGTTCGCGATCAATCGAGCTTCAAACATTCTTCGAGTTATCTCGCGTCGAGGAGCGACGCGAGGAGTCATTATCATATTGCCAAGGTCGGCAACGTCTTGGACATCAATTGGCGGAGTCTCTGAGAGAGAGTGAGAGGAAGGATTTCGCGCGTTATCGCGCGAGTCAAGATCGCGTCGCGATTCGCGCGACATGTTATCACGACCACTGTGCGCGTCTTCGCATTTCCGTTATCGGGAACAGAAACATACGGTGGTCGCATGATTCTCTCGATGTATAAATTTCGCACTTGATAAAGAATCCTGCGTCAAATCGCCGTCCATCGAATATTGATTCGTTTTCTTGCGACGGGTCTTTATCGGCCGCAAATACAGATAAATATAGAATAAATATAGAAATATATAGAGTATATAAATTTTTCAAGATAATTGAAAAAATACATTTTGATACAAAGACGATTCACATTTCTTGAAGGGTCAAGGAATGAAGTACTAATTGTAAGATTTCGATCAGTTCAAGAGTCAAAGAATGAAAATACTAAGATTTCGATCAGTCAAGATAACAATCATTTCATCTGTGAAAGAAACAGAGAAAAATTACAAAAATTACATTAATAAAAATTGATTAAACAATTAATTTTTCGATATAAAATTATATATATTTATATTTGGGAAAAAAGTTTTATAGGTAATTATATATAATTATATATAATAAGATCTATTTATATTATTATTTATATGTTATTATATCAAGATATTTTTGCATAATTCGATGGTGTTATCAATATTTTGATATAATTATATGTACATAATAGTAATAGATAATAGATAATAGTAAATAGATTTTATTATACATACTTTATATATTTAGAGTAATTATTTATATCTACACAATTATATAAATTAGATAAACTTGTTTTCCAGGTATTTAAAATTATCGAAATAATATTGATGCGATTGCACATAATGGTATGTTAACAATGTAAAGAGGAAAAATTGTTAGATTCAAGACTAAAAAAATATGAAAAATGATAGATTATCCAACAGTTTCTACTTCGTTATTAAAATGACTTAACATTAATTCGACATAAATATAAATTGAAAAAGGCAACAATCAATATCTCTTATTATTTATTTATGGGTAAGTTGTCAGGCGCAATAATAACTATCTCATTAAGCATTCCTCTTTTGATATCGGACACCGGAAACAGATAGGTAGGCTCGGATAACCATATTATAGCACGATAAACTCTGATATTCTGCTAATTAATCGCATTGTTAAAGATTTACGAATTATTATTGCGCTCTCGTAGCGAAACATTTCTGCGAGATGATCAATAATATCGTTGACGATTTCGCTCCGCTGTTATGTATTTTCGTGCTGGCATTCTTTGATATAATTATCAGTATCTTTATTACGTAATTATGTTAATGTGCGAAATTGAAAAACGCGTTTAAAGAAGTCTCTTAATGTGCCGTATTAATTAGTGATCCTGTCGAGGATCGTGAACTGAACAACACGACTTGTGATGATATTGCGTCGAAATATAAAATGTCCTCGAAAGAAAATAGAATAAAGATTCAAGTTTTATAAAAGAGTTTGAGAGTCAAAATTCACGTTTATTTACATTACATTAGGCAAGAATATAAATATCGTGCGAAATCGTTGTTGAAAACATCAAGTACATTCTTTTCGAATCGCGAACAAGATTATTATTTTATACATTTCGCGTTTCTTATTTTTTCTCTTCCCATTCTGTATGGCATGTTTTATGGCATGTTTCTGGGCTGGCTGCTAGGGACGCTGAGAAATGATATAATCTTATTAAAATGCATATACCGCTATTAATAAAATTTTCATGTGGCTAGACACGCGGCCGGTTCGTGCAACTCGCTACCGGGTCGGTAAAACTTAAAGGAGAGCGAACGATATTGCTCGGAATGAAGCACGAATCGATATTATGAAATAAAGCGAGCAAGTCGGCCGATGAACTGGCCCGTGTCCAATCGAGAGAGAACTTCTACTTCTTGTTCGTGACAAACATACATGCGGTCAAAGCACGAAGATATAATATTGACCATAATTTAAAAACTAATTAAAAAGTCTCAACTGAATTAGTAAACATTTGACTGTAAAAAATTGCTTGACAATAATTTAATTCGACTTTTCTTTTTATATTTCATATTTAATTAATTATTATAAATTATTAAGAATTATAATAATTATAGAATAAACATAAAGATAAAAAATAGTTGAATAAAATTTTTGCCACTAAAAAATTATCGACTTTTTTTACTAACTCGATTTAATTATTATAATCGTGTCTAAAAAATAATTGCCACGATTGCATTTTTGTGTTTTATATACATAGATTAGTACACATATATTAAGTATATATTAGTTATATAATTTATTTTTATTAGTTCATAGCTATTTCTCGATCAGGAAAATAGCCACAATATAATAAGTTTTGACGAAACATAGGCTATTTTATTACATTTATTGAGTTTGTCTTTCCTAATTTTCGGTCAGTTATTGGTCTGAAAATGATGACTGCAATAACTCCGACATAAACTAGTTATCATTTACCGGACTAATTTCCAGCTAATTTTGAAAATGCTTTTTTTATAACAGCATCATTTATTATCAAATAAAATTATAATAGCTAGTCGTCTAATGTTTCCAGTTTATCTAAACAGGAGTTTTTAACTTGTCGTAAACTCTTCAGTTTACTGTTGAGTAAATTTCAAAATGGTAAAAAAGCTAGTTGAATTTTTTTCTATTCGGAAATTCTTATCTTTAACTGTACACAAATGAGCTGGCAGGGATGCAATCTCTGGGACGATTTGATAATCCCTTCTCCTCGTATAATTTATCGGTAAAGTTGATAGAACTTGCATTCAACTGCGTTTCATTCATTCGAATGAAAATTTATTCTTTGTGTGAATATAGATAATTCGCGGTTGTTGGTCTTATAAAATCTCTTTTATATATCTCTTTAATATAGATAAATTATTTATCATGATACGTGTATTTTTTCTCAGTAATAATTAAAGATTGTCAGTTGATTTATATTATTAGTGAAGATAAATTGTGTAAAAGATGACGATATATGATTTTTCAATTTTTATTTCGCATATTTTATGTTGAAAGTATTGTATAAAGAGACAATTTAAAAAATTGGAAAAATTATTCTCTGATCTATTAGTTTTGCTTTTTTTTAATTAACATGATTACAGAATCATAATTAATGTTTATTATTAACAATAAATATTTTTTATATATACAACATTTTCATATATTAAAGAAAATTCTTTTCTTTGTTACAATTGGAAATTTATAAATGACATTTTATGCTTATCTAGTCTTTTGAAAGATGGATTAATCTTTAATGACGATACGAATGTGTAGGAAATTACCATCCATATATCAAACGTCAGGCAAAGGTCAGGCTTTACCTGTATATTTCGTCCTTTGCTTTACCTTGGTCATGGATGCCGAAATATTGTCGGATAAACCTATCTATTGTAAGAGAAAATTCATCATTGATAGAGACTTATATCAAATTTATCAAATTTATCAAATTTTTCTGTTACATCCGTAGAAATCGATTCAAAGAATCTTCGAGGCTATACTTCCAAACCATTGTCATTTGCCTTTCAAGACATATCTTTCTGAATCATTTATCAGGCTCTGGTTCGAGTAGATATCAGAATATCACAAGTCTATCTTGTGTATCCTATTACGAGCATGAGGATAAAATTTGTTTATGGCATAATATTTTCCTTCGAAAGGAGATTGACTCGAAAAAAGTCCTGGAAAGCAATCTGCGTTCCTCCTCTCAAATTTCTTACCTCTTTCCGCAATCTCTTCCTGGCGATATCTTTCTTTTCGAATGGAAAACCGAAGTGTGAGCAATTCGCTCGCGTTACGAGAATAAGGACGTCCCGGGATTTACCTGCGTTGTCGAGGATCGATTAGGAGCGTGCTCCGTCCTGCCTCCGCGCGCTGCGCCGCGCTTGGATTCCGCTCCGGTTGTCGGCGATTGTTCGCGCGCCGGAAAGCGGCCGGGAATCGGCCAGGAATCGGCCAGGAGTTCTTTCCGTGAGACGCTCGCTATCGCCTTCCGGTCGCTTTCTTCCGCTGCTTCGGATCGAGGGTGTCCTCGTACCGGCTCGTTGTATCACCGAGAAACGTGACGTGCGTTTCCCCGTATCACCTCGTCGTAACTGGCGGATTTTCACTATGACGACGTATTACGAGACCACAGACGACGATCAGTAACGTAACTAGAATCATGCGAGGTCTTGAGTGCATTCTTCTTTTCCGTCTTAATTTTCCCCCTCCTTTTTACACACATAAGCTTGTTATTATATTGCAATGTAATTATGTTTCTAGTCAATCAAGAAATATTTCGGATCTCTGAGTATTTCCTAATTAATTTGAATTGAATCGTTCCTCGATAAAAATGTCACAACATTGATTACTTTTAAATTATAAATGAAATAAATATAATTTTATATAATTTTATTTTTCGCAGAAATTTTCCAAAATTAAAGTCAATTAAATTCGTGGACGATCAAATGTAAAAGGAATATAAATATAAACGAATTTATTGTATAAATCTGAGGAAAAGAAAAAAATCTGTCATATATTCTTACGAGTAAGATACAATGAAATAAATTTTTATGAATTACTCCGAGAATGTTTGCTCCGATAAAATGTCTACATCTTTTATATTTCATATTTTGCATTCCTTCGCTTTTAAATTGAAGAATCACCATATCTTTTCAATGAAGTCTTTCGAGCGATTCGCGTACGCACTGAATCATCATTGGTCGTTCAATCACTCAAGTTGTCCACGAACGTTCAATCACTCAAGTTGTCCATCTGCGTAATGAAAACGCGCTATTATATGCACATATTAATATAATTCCACATCTTTTTATTACAAAATCTCAATTTTAAAGAGTGATTTTTAAAATATCTGCTGAGTATCGTAAAATTGAAAAAAGCAAAGCGTATAATTAATTCCCAAATTTGTCAAGAAATTTATAATTTATCCCATTACTAGAAAATATATCCACACATAAAATCGTGTGTACATAAAAAATATATAATTTTGAGAAATTTGAGAGAAATTAACATTAATAAAGATGTGAAATGGGGCGGAAGTAAAATCACAAAAATAAAGAACTCAAGATCTTCGAAAATTAAAAAATGCCATGGAATTGAAAGAAATCTTGGACATGATTTTTTAGATGCAAATCATAGGAACGGGCGCTAGGTACGGCAATGCGATCCTAATCATAACGGCGCACGCGCCGGAAGAGCTGCCTTATCAACCGAGATGACGTCGTGGCTCGTCACGGACGTCTTGACGGAACCCGAGACCCGAGGAGTCGTCGCGTAAAGATGCCGGGGAACACCCTGCGGATGGACGATCGTCGTCGTGTGTGATCGTTTAAATCTCGTGAGTTCCCAAGGAGTGCCGGAGCCACTTGAGAGCCCAATTGGCGAATTGGTAAGTTGTCGATCGATCGTGTTTCGATAAATCGACTGCGTACTTTCCTAACGTGATGAGCGACAGGAAATCGTGAGATAGCAGATATCGAAGGTACGGCGCGAACCGAGCAATTTGGTGGTCCATGTTCTCCGTGTTGATTCGATGCGTTTGATGATGATGTAGGAAGTAATACACGAAAACACTAATAAGGGGAATAAAGTGAAGGAAACAGGAATGATCTCAAAATATTGAGAGAAGGTGATGAGGAAATTTGGAGAATGTTAGAAGTGATATTTCTTATACTAATGCAAGAATTTCGATCACACTGTAATTGTTATTTATTATATATATTTCTTCTCTTGACACACAGCCTCATGTGATATTTAATAATAAAACTATAAAAAACAGCCATCCATAATATTATTGACAGAGTAGGATAATTAATAAATTAAAAGAATTTTTTATAGTTAATATTAGTTATTTGAGGATTTTGAAATGTTTGAGATGTTAAATACAAGTTTAATACATAATGGTATACGTCAATTAAGTTAACATCATGTTCTACAAATCAGCAGATTTAATAAAAATTCCAATTATTTGAAAATTTGCTTGTATGTTAATGAATATTTTATATTACAATACATGAAATAGAATTTTAAATAAGCGAAAAAGAGTAATTTGCTCACAATTTATAAAATATATTTAAATAAAAGACAATTATTTACATAAGGCAATGTTGATTTATAATCATATTTCCTAAGAGATTACAATTTATAGCGATTTGAATTCGTGAATTCTATAAAATTTGTTAACTTATATATTTACATATTTTTTAAAGAGCATAGATCTTTGATTTTAATTATTCTATAATAATAATAATAATAGTTGTAATA
The DNA here is from genome assembly GCF_003227725.1 of Camponotus floridanus. Classification (NCBI taxonomy): domain Eukaryota; kingdom Metazoa; phylum Arthropoda; class Insecta; order Hymenoptera; family Formicidae; genus Camponotus; species Camponotus floridanus. The sequence goes on from NW_020229839.1 coordinate 965,657, forward strand.
TCTATGTAATAGTTGTAATTATCTAATAATAATAATAATAATAATAATAATAATAATAATAATAATAATAATAATAATAATAATTATCTAATAATAATAATGTAATATTGAAAGTCGATAATTTTCAATTCTTGAATTTATAAACTATTCGTTTAACAATATTAATTTTCTTCAAACCCATTAAAAATTTTTTGAATAAAAAAATCTAAATAAAATTTTTGTGATTAAATTGTTTTTAAAACTGATTATTTAAATAATATTTTGTTTTACATAATCAGCAAATAATTATGCGTTATTTTATATATTCATACAAATTATTCATATTCTTTTAACATTATATAAATTATTCATATTTATTTGATATTATAATTAAATATCGTATAATATTGTATTGATATTTTTAATTATCAATAATAATTAATTATTGAAATATCTAAGGAAGACATTTATTTAATGCAATTTATAGAACTATTATAGAAAGAATAATTTTATTACAAGGACGGATTATATAATTGTTACAATAAAGCATAGAAATTACAGATTCGTATATTTTTATTTGTTAATTGCAATTTTGATTTTATTTTTAAAAGTGCAAAATTTGAACGATTTACTTGAAGAATATTGTTTTTATCGGATGTTTAATCCACTTGCTATTATTTTGAAAATAAATATTGTTCATAGCGCATTTCTCTCTTTTTGCTTTCGTACGAACATTTTGACATTTACGATTAATAATCCTTTTTGTAGAAAATGTCATATTCATAGTATTCATATAAATATATAACTGCATTTGTGTATATCTCATTATCGTTTTCCTGTTACTGACGTTGGCAAGAATAAAAAAAACATCGCAATGTTGACATCACTTCAGTTGAACGACAACGAACTTCTCTTTCTCTCTTTCTATCTCTCTTTAAGAGACGTCATGAGTGACGTCAAACATTTGGAAAATCGATTAAGTTCGTATAGGCTCGTTCCAATTTTCCGAATGAAAGCTGTTCCTTAATAAAACCATGTAAGAGTTTCGGAGGGTAAAGAAAATAATGGGATTTATTTTCTTATCTATTTTTATACATGATATATCTTAAAATTATCGGACAGTCTTTTAATAGCAGATTCTATGGTCAGTTTGGAGGTAAAGCAAAAATATCGGAGCGTTAATCATTTCCGGGTTATAAGCAATTAAAAAAAAGATTTGAATGAATTAAACTTTAAAGTTAAAAGATTAATGGAGCTATTATTCTTCAATTAATATGGAATGAAATTTATTTTAATAGAATTTTAATTTGAAATTTAGTTATAAGGATATATAGCGGAAAAAAATTAAAAATTTGTAAAAAATGATGATCTTATTGACATTTTTTATAAGGACAGATCATCTTCAAATTAGGCAGAAAATCTATTATTAAAAGGATATGTTTTCGATCATGTTTTGGGATATTTTATGAATCTTAACATTACATATATAACACAAATTTTTCTTATAATATATTTATATGCTTTATTTTTTAATTTCACGAGGAAAAAATAAATAAAGATACGTAATTAATCATATTCTATATTAATATTCTATATCAGAAAATCGTACGCATAGATCTTTAGTTCAGAACAATTTAAAATATGTATATAGAAAAGCAAAATGTTAACAGAAAGAGCACTAATTTAAAAAAAAAACTTTAATTATACCGATTATTTAATTATATTGTTAGAGCAAGCTAGTTATAGTTTTGTGTATAGTAGTTGATGCAAAAGTATGCTTTGCATGTACATACATCGCGATCTCAGAGTCTCGCGTGTCGGTGCAATTAAACTGAGGCGAACGATGAACTATAATAAACCGCACCTGTTCGCTACTAATTACAGTCGGTGATAATTAGAGATCGATACAAGATGAAGCGATAAGCGAAATGAGATTTACCTTTCGATAGTGGCTTTCATTCGCCTCCGAAGCGAAAACTTGACAATTAAACAATTAAACGTGTGACGGAAATAAGTACATAAAATACTACAGATTTAGGATTACAAATTGAATCTTGCGTTCTCTTATTCTGTAAATTATCTTAATTTCGCAGATTTTTGTTTCTTCATTTATTATTCCAAAAGATTTTTTTTATTTTTGAGATAGATTTTTTATTTTTACATTTTCCAAATTTTTATGTAATTTTGTATTTAAATTTACAGTTCGAATTTTTTATCTTTAAAGTCAGCAACTTTGCGATCTCACAGAAACTCTCAGGATCTATTCAGTCTCGGAGAATCTTATGATTTTTGCAGCTCTTGATTCCGCGCGTTGTTGATTATATTAATTTATGATTCACTCAATAGTTTTCGGTTTAGCCAATTTATTTTTGTTTCTATCCAGGATGTCATATTTGTAATGTGTACATTGGAAGATTTATATCACGCTTTTCTTGCAAAAATATTAAATTTTTTTAACAACAATAATAATTTAGATATAGATAATATTTTAACTGTAATATATATTTTTTTATTAACTGACAAGTAAACATTCGATTTTTATAAATCAAATTATAGAAATGTAAATAAATAGCAAAAATTAATAATTAAAAATGGATTCTATTAATATCCATTTCAATTTTTTTTGAAACATTCTTATTGCAATAGTTAGCGATAAAATTTTTTTAATTGTGGAAAAAATATAATAATCATTAAATTTTAATGAAAAATGCCTTCAGTTTTCAATAAAAGAAAGAATGTTCTACTTACCAGCTGTTCCCATTCTCGAAACTCTTTATATATCTAATTTCAGGGAAAGAATTTAATGCAAAATTAAAATATATAAATTTCTAGTTAAAACATATTTGTTTTATTACACTAGGCAGTACAAGTCGTTTTCTGAAAAATTTTAACGAATAAAAGGAACATGTATTTTTCGCGAGTTTGTAACGTGTACCAGATCGTACTAGAATGTGTACATTTTAAACATTTATTCTGCGCTTTATTCATTTTTTTTATTTCTTTATTATGGATACTACAAACGTTCGGTGCGACGAAGATACCCAGGGGTCGCGTTACACTCGAGTTCTGAAAAAAAAGGAAATCAGAAGGAAGGAAGTAAAGATAGGATTAACAAAGTCTCGCACATAAAGTTTTTACGAAGACGAGATCGAAGCTCATTTGTAACTTGCAAATTACAACATGGATCTTTTATGCGCCGTACACATTTCGGTCGGATGCCGGGTCACCGGGGGACGGGTGTCTATCCTCAGAGAGTGGAAAGGAGACTTCGACCCGCCCTTTCGAAATGTCAAAGGTTAGCGCGCAAGTCACATTGGTGTATCCCTGGAAGCAATCCCGTGCGAATCCAACGGCGTTGTTTTTGTTCGTTCGTGGACGATAATTCACTACTATTCGCGAGAAACCAAAACAAGTTGGAAAAAGCTTACATCTATTTAGAAAATATTGAAACGCGAGTTCTCAAAATCGATCGTACGATCGAAAAATTCATTTGTTGAGGGGAGGATTATATTTATATTTATCAATGAAATGGATAAACGACAATGATGAGACAGACATTTCTGTCAACGTGACGCAGAAATGCATAATTCATGATAAAAATTTCCATTCGAAAATCAAGCTTACAATAAAATTCAGTCGAACGTTGATCGTAAATCCATATATATATAGTCGATGTTAACAAAGGCGTCAGAGAGAGACCGAAAATATTTAAATTTTGTATAAAAAATTGCATAATCCATTTCCAACAGTCGTATAAATACATAAATACATCAAGAGAGCGGGGGGGATTCTTATTTGATTCAGAGATAAAAACGTCTCTTCGTGTCTGTTGGAATTAATAATAATAGTAATAAAAATAATAATCTTAACGATCCATCCCGTCATCGATGCGTTCAGAGCCCTTTTGATATTTTCGTGGGCAATTATTACATTAATATCGTAACCCGACATATTCGATCACATATACACAAACATACACACAGTTGCACGTTTTCTTCGTGTCTCGAAAGGTCAAATGTTAAAGCAGCAAGAATTACCCGGTGCTTTCTAGCTATTCTATTGAATTCTGAAATTCCTATCCCGCTGTCTAGTCGACGAAAACAGATATTCGCAACATCTTTAGGAGAAGCGTTAATTAAAAGATACCGTCCGAAAATGAAAAACGCAGCTTCTTTGTAGCTCGCGAATTTTCTCTCAGTCGCTTTTACATTTAATTCTTTATAGAAGCGAAGAAGGGTGAAACAATGTGCTTCTTGGCGCCGGATATTGCGATTAGGATTAAACAGGTTCTTTTGATCTTTTATAGAATAAAGTCTCCTTTTATTATACATTACTTATATTCCTTATATCCTTACTTATATCCTTTTATTACACATATTATATCATGTGTGTCTAAAATATTATATATAAAAATATTTTTAAAAACTACCATAAATGTTGTTTTAATATTAAATTCTTTAATTAGTTTAACTTTTTTAGGAAATTTTTTTGCAATTTTTTTACATTGTTTATCATGGTGATTAAGCTTTAAATTAAAATTTTATGAGAGTAAATTCCATCTGAATTTTATATCAAAGTATAGTTTCGTTTAATCTTTCGAGTCTATAAATTATTTAATGAACGTTTATGAAAAATCTCTCTTTCTCAATCATTAATAATTCGAAAATGATTGATACCACCATATTTTCGCTAAAGAAAAACCATCGCCAGAAATATAATTACAAATGTATTGTTGCACGCTCCATGTCTGTCTATCTTGAATAATTCGAATCAATAATATAATAAATCATACTGTTATCGTTATTAACGTTATCCAAGTAAAAATATGTTTTGGAGAAAAGAATTATTTGCGAGCGAGTTTCCAAGAAAATACCGAGAGGAACGGGTCACAAGAGGGAAATATCTTTCGCGCGAGAATTGCGATATGCAGGTGACAGGATCGACTGTTTACGAAGCTTTCAGCTGGCCCAGACACAACGGCACGTCGATAAAATACGGATTAAATGACATTTTCACGTTATCGCACGATGCACTCGTTTGTAAGCGCATCGTTTCTTGGCACTTAAGTGCACTCTACCATTAATCTCATCTTCATTGGAGAATCTAAACGGACCCGCGATCTCTTCAACATCTTCTTACAATTAGATCCGTGCCAGCTGAGTGAAACGTATTGACATTGTTTCCAAAATTTTGTGGCTGAAAAATTATATCAACTATTATCCGAATATAATAATATACAGCAAATTCAAGGTTCAATAATATACAGCAAATTTTAGGTTCTGTGTCAAAATTTATATATTTTAAACATAATTTTTTGAATAATAAAATGAAATTTTAGAATTATATTTTAAACATAAATTTTTGAATAATAAAATGAAATTTTAGAATAAAGAATTAATTAATTTTAGAATAGAGAATTTATATATTTTAAACATAAATTTTTTTTAGGATAAAGATTCTTAGGATAAAGATATCTAGGGATCAAAGCTTGCTCGTTAACTCCATAATTTGCGACAAAATTTAAAACAAAATTCTATTTAGAATTTTGTGTTGCATATGGAAAACATGTGAAGACGAAAAATATTAAATAAAACAGGTTTGATTTTTTAATATATAATAATGGCTGCGTTCAGCAGAAAAAGCTGCTTTGCAACTGTTGTAAAATTTGTAAATCTAATTGGTGTATGCTCTTAAATTCAGCCAAAATTAAGAGCATACACCAATCTGGCTCACGAATTTTACAACAGTTGCAAAGCAGCATTTTCTGCTGAACGCAGCCATTGGCATTATCTGAGCTCTTTTCCTTTATAATAATTTATTGCAAATATCAATCGATTATTATGATGTTGACTTCAGACAAATAACTTCAGATAAATGAGTTTCCTGTGGTTAGAATTTTTAAATTTTTCAAAATTTCTTTGAGAAACGACTTCAAAAGCATATCTATCGAGATACACGAAGCAGAACATGACGTTGTTCTCGCGTACCAAGCGACTATCTGATTTGTGGCGTTTGACATTTTTTCGTAAGTCCGCGTTTGAAAAATCGAAGGATTGTCAATCGCGAAACGTGCCGGAGACGTGCTCTTCCTCGACGATAGACGAAAATGATGATCCTTGCCCACCGTGTCCTTCATTCAGGGAGGATTCGCCATCTCCTTGTCCGAAGCAACCAACGTGGCCTTGCCCGGGTAACGTTGGAAATTTTCACATACTTGGAATATTTCGAACTTTTCTACATATTTCGAACTTTTGCGATAAATTTTTATATTCTTGAAATATCGTGAATCTGATGGTGCCCCAAGATTTAGATGCAGTGAGATTAGAATTGCGAATGATAATTTAATATCAAAATGGAAAATAAAGATAGAAGATAAAGATAGAATTATATGTACACAGAAGGAAGTAGAATTATATGCATCATCTGAAAGAGAGAAAAGAGAAAATTTTAGATTTATTGCAAAGAAATTGCTTTTTAAATTATTTATTATACATATATAAAAACACAAAAGATAATATCGATAAAATTGTTTTTTCTTTGAAACATCATGTGTGATGCGAAATTATTTATTAAACTTTAAACGAAAATCAAATTTAATTAATCATCTTATTACTTATTTATTTATTATTTTTTCTATATTATATTCCTATAGTTTCAAACAAATTTTTAATATTCATATATTGTGAAATTTAAAATATATGTAAATAACATACAATGAATTTTAATAATAATAATTTAAAACTAATTAAATTTGTTTAGCACATTCTTTATATTTAATTATCTCATGTCTAAATAATCAATAAAATGCAATGGATAATATATGAATTCAATTATGACAAATGCAGTTTAACTTTCGCCAGTGCAGTTTAATTGTTAATCGCTTATGCAATAAACAATACCGATTGTGAATTATAGATCCGCGCAAGCTCGTTTTTTGGCGAATGCTGTCTCTCTTCATTGCGTTGCCTTTAATAGTGATTATGTCGGCGATTACTTATACACGAGAGAAAGAGAAGGCGAAACAACCAAGAGAACCATTTCTGGATCTCCCATACATGTGTCGTCGGACTAAGGTTCTGTTCAATATTATTTATTAACACTATCCATAGAAACGGAACTTGAGAAAAATCTTGTAATTATTGTTGCAAACATCAGAATTCACATAAATATTGTATTGTTTTCTAAATTAATCCGCAGTCGATTTTACGAATGAGAATTTAGTTGTTGGAAAATAATGACGGTAGATATTTTCATAAATTTATCAAATTCTCTATCATGTTTAGGTCATTTATTTTTCTGCGTTATTTATAAAAATTATATTACAGATCACATTCATCAAGGGATGATTTATTATTTCTCTTCAATAGCTAATTTATTATTTCTCTCTTGCTTAACTTTTGACGAAATAGATAAAAATTTAAATTAAAATTTAGATTTTGTAAGAAACTTAAATTCTCGCATTATAAATTTCTCGACGTAATTTTTTTATTTACTCATTCATGTTTATGCATTGTAGTAGTTTATTACACGCTTTCAACAGCTAGACCTATTTTCTTGTTGTCTCTGTTATCGATTAAAGAAGACCCATGATTTCATTGACTTACTCTAATTCCTTCATACATTTTAAATTTTATAAATTATTTTACTTCTACTGTACGAATATTTCGTGAAATTTTCAAACAAGAAAACGACAGAGAAACAAGTAGTATGATCTTTCACTTCTAAAGATATAAATAGATCCATTTTTCTCAACTCCATTAATTTTTTATAACAAGCTTATGTACTTCTATCCTTGTGACTTCTTAATATTTTAAAAATTAATTTATGTATCTGAAAAATTAATTTATCCTCTCGGAAAATCAGGAAATTATTATCGATTGTCATCCAAAAGTTTACGCAGTAGATAATAAATTTAGTTTAATGTACAAAATATAATTTTACCCTCAAATATTTGATTCGCAAATATTAGATCGGTATAGTTTAGAAATTTGCATTCATTTTTATTTTTATTTCTTTTTCATTTTTCTCAACAGCCATTTCCTTGGGGCGATGGCAATCACACGCTTTTTCATAATCCCGTAAAAAATCCAGTGCCACCGCATGGTTATGAAGTCGAGGATCCGAATGAAATGCCTTACAAGAAAACGGGCAATTAGTCGAAATGATCCTACATGATCCTGCCAGTGACAGCTGGAAATAGGGAGGAGAGGAATATGATGACTTGTCTGTTCGACATATGATAGTCAATTTAATTTTTAATTAATCTTCGTTATCTATAAGAGAAAGAAAAAAAGAAAGAAGATAGAAAGATTATATGAAATATTAAAGCTTAAAGATTATGTGAAATATTAAATCTGCATATAAACATGTCTCTCATTTGAATAAAACCGTAGTTAGATATTATTTTTCAGTATATAATTCAAAATTGTTTATTTATTTGAAATTATTATAAAAAGTAGTTGCTTGAAACTTTGCTACATAAAAAAGATCTCTGAAAACATGTTATTTATCTGAATATTATTGCTTTCTCTGTTATATTCGTATAAATCATTTTTCCGAATACTTTTTCTAAATGAATAAATTATTAGACGACAATCTCTCGATTTTTAAAGTTTCGAAAGATATAGGGTGTCAGGGCAATTTCTTCCTAAAAAAAGCTCTTGTAGCTTACCTCGGGAGCTTTTTAAAACATTAATAAGGTATTTTTTCATCGAGTACTTTTCGAGTTATGAGACTTGAAATAATTTCTTAATTTTTGCATAAACCATAAAATATCTAATAAAATGTTCATTTTTCGATTATCTTTAATACTTTTATGTACAAAATAATGAGAGGAATCAATTGGTGTAAAGAAAACACATAATTGTTTTGAAGAAAAAATATGAAATTGTTAATTACAAATTAAGAGATTAAAATTAAGAGATTATTTCAAGCCTTATAACTCGAAAAGTACTCAATAAAAGAATATTTTATTATAGTGTTTTGAAAAGCTCTCTCGAGGTAAGCTACAAGAGCTTTTTTGGGGAAGAGACTGCCCTGTCACCGTGTAACGTGCGAAAAAAAGTCGTTCGGAAAAATCACAGAGGAACGTAATCTCGAAATGAGGTACATTTCGCGAGATATATTTTCGAGATATATACATATCTGAAATGAGAGAAAACGAGCGGCGACACAGACGTTCTCGAAAGGGTAAAGTGGAGACGATCGTGCGCGCCGTTTTCGATCTCGCCTCCTCGCGCGGAGGGGGGAGGTTATTAGCTGACTGGAGGGAGAAGATCGCGAGTGGGACGCAGCTGGTCTCGCGCCTTCTTGGTTGTTCAGGGACGATCAATAGACCGGGAGAGGCGGAGGAGGCGACCGCGACGGTGTGTCCGGGCAGTGGCGAGTTAAACCACCCCGGCGTCACATTTCTATTATCTAACAACTAATCTCCGGTATCGCGTCTCTATTATCTATAGGAACGATCCCCTCCCCCGATTTTGCGTGTCGGATACAGAGTTCGCGGCAGGAATTGCTGTCTCGTCCAAATCTCCTCACGATTCGTTATTTGGAAGATGCGCGGACGAAATCACATGTATGATCGTATTTTTGTTTATATCTTTTATCGTGAGTCGTGACAACTGCTAGACTTATTCTTTTTAACATAGTCGTGCCATCGTAGAGAATTATTGAGGATTTTCTACAAAGATTTTCTTATATTTATCATACAATCTTTCTTTTTATTTGATATTTATATCTACATTTGTGTATTTTTCTCGTTTTTTTCTCATTATTTTTACTAATGAATTTTATATATAAATTTATATTTAAATTTTTTATTCGAAACCATACAATATATGACATTTCTCGAGGCATACAATAAACAATTCTTAAATCTTTTAATGATTGATAAAACTAAGGAATTTTTTTCTTTTGCTAGCTGTCAAAAATTTATATTTAAATTTTTTATTCGAAATCATACAATTATATGACATTTCTCGAGGCATACAATAAACAATTCTTAAATCTTTTAATGATTGATAAAACTAAGGAATTTTTTTCTTTTGTTAGCTGTCAAAAATTTATATTTAAATTTTTTATTCGAAATTATATGACATTTCTCGAGGCAATAAACAATTCTTAAATCTTTTAATGATTGATAAAACTAAGGAATTTTCCTCTTTTCCTACCTGTCAAAAATTTATATTTAAATTTTTTATTCGAACTCATACAATTGTATGACATTTCTCGAGGCATACAATAAACAATTCTTAAATCTTTTAATGATTGATAAAACTAAGGAATTTTCCTTTTTTCCTAGCTGTCAAAAATTCCATGTATGTAACTCGTCATACACCCTCGTAGAGTATGCTCGTGAAATAACACATGTCGGTTGATCGGCGTCGTTTAATTTACGGCCCTGTCCGCGTGAGCTCGTCGCGGGGATACTACGAGCTCCTCCGATTGGTCGGCGACGATTTCGCGGGTTCGACGAGTCGCGCCGCGCGACGTGATCGCGCCTCCAATCGAGCAACCTCCGTCGAGTCAGTTGGTGGCAGCGCGTCGCCGTGTTCGTGTGCGTGTCTCTCGAGGTGTTACCTCTCACCTCGTCATCGACGTGTCGCTAATAATCGCGATCTCGCCATGTCTCCATTGTAACATCATTCGTGTATTCGATGTTGTTTTTGTCTTCTTTCCTATATCAATAATTTATAAATTAAATTTAGAAACCTCTCCGTCTTTCTCTCTCTTTCGAGAAAGTGACATTCGACGTGTTCTTTTTTCGTTAATCGGATCGAGGGGAATCTGCAATGTAAAAAAAGCGCCGAATAATTTAACGAAAAATTGCGATATTATTTTTATCTTGCGTATCTTTTTTAAATTTAAAAATTTCTAATATTAGGAGACTTCGGTAAATACTTGAGTTTTATGTTGTTACGATATCGGTTTTCTCGGCTTTGAAAAAGGAACAGCTTTGCAACAAGCATCGTAAGACAACAGCATACATTTCTCTTTATTGTCCATTTAAGCAACTCTTCTTTGACAAAAGGAGCAGAGAGTTTGATTGATGGAAGTTGTATTATTTACTGTGTTATCGAGTTTGATAAATAATGTTTAAAATCATGTACAGAGATTTTCCTTTGCGCGAAAACAACGGACGGAGCAAACTTAAGTATTGATTGAAGGATTAATTATTGTTCAGTGAGCGTGATTGAAAGTTTTCGCGAGGAAAATATGCGTATTTTCGCACAATTTTTATCAAGCAAGAATATCGCATCTAATCGGAAAAGAGAGATTCAACAGGAGACTTGAAAATATTTCTTCCGGAAACTACGTCGCATATTAAATGGTATGTTTGACATTTTATCATTCATACTATTTCCGATTATCTGTATTAAATAAGAATGTATATATCTGTGCGATTTGTAAATTAAATTCCCGGATGTATGCATAAAAGCGGATTTTATTCAATCATCAGTCATTAATTTCCTTGGCTCCACGTAAAGTTTAGGTTTGCTCGAGGTTGATGTGCGTATAAATAAACATTTCACTCGTTGCGCTTCTTGTTTCTATCTACACGTTTCGCGCTTAAACGAATAATGTCGACAATTATTATGGAATGATATTTTTTTCATGTAATAATCTCTCATAGAAATATGAAAATATTAAAAATGGAGTTTTACTAATCTGTGTGATTGTAGATGATATAGATATCGATTTCCTTTCTCTTACGCATAATATTTTTTTTTGTTCAATATTATATATATATAAAATTTTTGTTACTTTTTCATTTTGCTATCAATTGTGCATTTATATATCTCGAGATGCATCTTGACATTGTTTACCAATATTGATAAATATTCCAATTATTTGTGGGAAATAAATTTAAATCCTTCATATTCTTCAATTATTTATATATATATATATTTTTTTTTTCGAACTGTTAATGGCTACTTTTAACTATGACATAAACACCGAAGTATTTCCGGCATGGCAAGCATCGAGAAGGATGCGATATAGCAATTCGCTCAGAAGAGCATAGTTTGTGATACAATGGACGTGGCTTGTATGCCACGATGGGTATTTCATAAATACACAGCGATTGCTATCGTAGAATCTAATTTATTGATTAAAAGTATTTACTGTAATAATGAAACTTTTCTCTTTACTATGTTTCTATAATATTATTGATTTATAAATTTTTGTACGATTAATAATGAAAGAATTAGCTAATAAAATATTAAATACAAATTGTGTAAATGTTAAATATAAAAATCAATTAAGAGATATTCGATTAAGAAAAGATGAAAAAATTGTTTCAATAACAATAATATTATAATTTCGCTTTTAATTGATAACATTAAGTGCTAACATTTTTATACGAAAATATGATAAGAGAAAAAAATTATTTTTTTATATCATGTTATATTTTCTTTATTTATTGAATTTTCGTTTTTCCGTTTTCGTTTTTTTTTTTCAAATACTACCACTTATTAAGATTTTATCAAGATCTTGTTCATTCAGAAAAGAGCAAGAAATCACACTATTATCTATATAACAAATGTATAACTTAATATTTTTGTATTTAAATCGTGATAATGAAAAGATATTTTTCTTTTTATTTTTACAGAAAATTTCACCTGCTAACATAAAATGGAGTCATCACTTGCGATTCCCATCGAGAAAAATCTCTCGAGATGTTACGAAGACGTCGAATGCGATTTCGGCGTCCGGTATCCTTGAAGGAGAGATGCACTTTGCGAAGATGCACGGGTGATAGAGGACAGGCTCCGATAAAATGTTGATCAAGGAGTATCGCATACCGCTACCTCTTACGGTAGAGGAGTATCGAATCGCTCAGCTGTATATGATAGCGGTAATTATCACATTAATATTTAATTACGAATAATAGTTTTGCGTTGATCTGTATTTAAAAAAAATTTAGAATTTAATCAATTTACGGGATCCACTTACATTTTTATAAATCTAGTAAAATCACTTGGATAATGATCTGAAGTAGATGAACTACAAAAAATCGCTAAAAATTTTCTTTTTAGTTAAGGTTATAAATTCCTTTTTTTTAATTTTCTAATTTACTATTTTTTACAAAATTTTCCTATCCAAAACACGGTTGATTTATGTAATTTATGATGAGGAAAAAGAAATCGAACAGTATTAGATATCAACTATATCAACAGATTGTTCTACGATTGGTTCTAACATGCGAGTTTTTTTAACGTCTCTCTCGTATATCATCTTTTCAATAATATTATTTTCATCTTGCAATTATATTCTGTACGTTTATTCTATTTTTTTATTCGCGTTTTTTTAGCGTGCAAGGAAAGGGTTTTTTTTTCTTCTAATAAAGATACAGATTTTTTTTACATGACCGAGGGGGCGATCGGATGAAAATGATCAGTATAACAGTTATATACGTTCGTATCACGCAGAAAAAATCGCGGGAGGAGAGCAAAGGTGCTGGCAGCGGCGTGGAGATAATCGAGAACGAGCCATATAAGAATGGTCCAGGCGGTGATGGCCAGTACACGCACAAGATCTATCACGTGGGCAGTCACCTACCGGGGTGGTTTAAGAGCTTGCTACCGAAGTCGGCGCTGATCGCCAAGGAAGAGGCATGGAACGCCTATCCCTATACTAAGACTCGCTACACGTGTCCGTTTGTAGAAAAGTTCTCCGTCGAGATAGAGACCTACTATTTCGCGGACAATGGTCATCAGGAGAATGTTTTCAATCTTAGCGGCAGTGATTACAGAAACAGGATTGTAGGTAAAGAAAAGATTAGATTAGATCGATCGACATTGTTAATTAAGTTTTATATCTAAACCTAAAAAATAGCGTTGCGATATTTTTCAATAATAAACATTTATTGCCAAATTCTTGGATGATTACCAAATAAATTATTATTTACATTTCTTATTTATTGGTACTAAAGTTTTCTGATCATTATAAATAAATATTTAACGTTATCTCTTAAGAAAGTTATGTGATGAATCATCAATTTTATTATTCTCAATTAAGTCCGCTGTTTATTTGTTCTGATAAGATTTGATCGACATCGTCAAGGATCAACCTTACGGAGCCGATTATGTGAAGGAAGAAGATCCTAAGTTGTACTTGTCGGAAAAGACAGGAAGAGGCCCACTGGAGGACACATGGCTGGTCGATTATTGGGCCGATGTGGAAGTATAAATCTCTCCTTTCTCTCTTACCTCTCTTTCTCTCTTTCTTTCATCTTTTTCAAAAAATTTACACCTTTCTCCGCTTATGTAGTCTCACCGTTGATACATTAGCGATTTTCTCGCCGTTTAGGGAAAGCAACAGCCAACGCCATCGGGCAAGTCACTAATGTGCGCGTACAAGCTATGCCGAGTAGAGTTCCGTTATTGGGGCATGCAAACGAAATTAGAAAAGTTCATACACGACGTAGGTTAGTACCGTAATATGCTCACCTCTCTGCCCTTTCTCGCTCTTTGGATGCCGGACAATATAAAATTTAAGTAGATTTTAATATAATTAATCTCCTATAAGAGGGAAATTATTTCTGCGCCAAGTCTTTCCCTCTCTCTCTCTCTCTCTCATACAATTTAGAAAGGATTATTTTCTAAAAAAATAGAATTATCTCGAAGATCGTATGTTCTCTACTCTTATTAATAAAAGAATTGAGAGAACTTTAACTTTATCAAATAAATATGTATTTTTCTTTGTAATATTAAATATTAAGTACAATTTCGTTCAATGTATATAAAATATTCAAAAAATCATGTATTTTGTGTTGCGAAGAACTATACATACATTAATTAAGAACTTTTGTACCGAAGCATCAATATAATTATACAAATATTATTTTTAGTTAATTTTGAGAATTATAATCGAATCATGATTTCAATTTTATATATAATTATAAATTCATATTTATTATATTTTATATATAATTTTTTATTGAATATTTTTAATATTACAAAGTGAAAAATTATAAAACGTAATAATATTATGCCACAATTTGCTATAAAAAATTGCAATCTCTGATACATTCTATACATTGTAATTTATATATTGATTCATTTTTCACTTTTTTATGAATAATAATGCAAATTAAATTTGGTCAATTTAACTTGAAAAATTCACGCAAAAAGTCCGGCAACTAAAGAATTAAATCTTTCGATCATGATTATTAAAGAATGTTTTTAAATTTAAAGCTTTAGAGTCAAATAAATTATTGTTTAAATATTCATTAAAAATAAGTCAATTATTAGAACTATATAATTTTATTCTTGATTGTCCATGTCTAATTTTTTAGAATTGTGATGTCATTACGATATTTTAATTTAAATAATTTAGATTTTAGATGAAAGCCAATCGGTCGGCTTAAACACATTCGAAAAAATAAAGATTAAGAAAATTTATTGGAATAATTTGACAATTTACTTTCTAATTAATATAATTCAAAACGAACTATTTATTTATTGATTTGCTATTACTCTCGGCTTTACGCACACCGAGAACGTTGCCTTCGAGAGCTCTCCCCGCAATACAGGAGGTCGTGATCGAAAGGGTTAATTTTAACCGGCGTATCCATGCGTTCGTGCGTGAGACGTATTAAGGTCGGTTCCAGCTCTGCGGAAGACGATGGTGCGGGCGCACAGACAAGCCTGGGCCTGGCAGGACGAGTGGAACGGTTTGACGATGGAGGATATCAGGGAGATTGAACGGCAGACGCAGCTGGCGTTGCAGCGCAAGATGGGACTCGGCGAATCGACGGAGCTCGAGGAGAACGAGAATCGAGAGAGAACGACTGCGACGACGACGATGACGACAACGACGACGACACCGGCTACTCCGGTGACGGCAAACGCCTCAATGACGTCGCCGGATTCAGATGTTGCCAAGACATTGGCGGCAACCCTGGGCAGCATTGAAAAGGAGGAGGCGCAGAGTCCACTATCCTTCAGGAAGCCATCCGACATTCCTATCATAAATACGGCGGCCAGCTCCGAAAACGAAATCAGTCCCGAAGACTCACCGGTTGACCTTAATGAGATCAAGTAAGATTATTCAATTAGCTTCGCATTTGTTTTACGATAAAATGTTGTTCTACGATCGCGTTAATATTTCGTTTCTGAAATAGTCATTTAACAAGTAAACTTAATAATGAATTTTTTTAGACAATTGTTTTTGGTTATTTTAAATAGTAGCAAATTCAGTAACAATATATAAAAACATATAGAATGTCTGATAATTAGCGGTACAGAGATGATTTTATATAGAAAAAAACAAGCAAAGGAATTTAAATAAAATTTTTCTTTGACTATTAAATGATTGGGTTTTTGAAAAAAATAATTTTGGTACAAATCTGTCTGATTATTATCTTTATAGTATTTTTTCTGCGTTTATTAACTAATAAGATATTCGTTACGTGTAATTTTAAAATTCGTGTATTTATATGATATTGATTATTTCATGTATCAAGCACTTATAATCGCCAGTTTTTCATTATTCTCTTGAAATGATATGATATAATTGCCAGAATTCACCAGTATACTTCTGTTATTAGTAGTATAAGATAATCAGCTCAGCTGCAGTAACTAAAGGGTGATTAATTTTTAATAACACAATGACATAAGTGATGGTTATTGTCATTTACGTGGATGTATGATGTTATTATATTATTAGAATTATAAATTAAGCCAAAATTAATTAAGAGTGAGTTACATTACAGAACTGCGACTAGCGATGCGAAGAGAGAGTGGAGAAAGAGTAACTTGCACTCGCCGAATTCAAACAAGAACTTTGACATTCAAATCGCAAATTGGAGGATGGAAAGCATCGTCAGAGAATCCGAATCCGGTAGCGATGACGAGTTCTTCGATTGTCAAGGTAAAACTATTATTCCGCGCGCGCATGCGTGTAGCATGCCTGTGATAATCTAGAAAGAGAAGCATTTGACACACGATTCATCATAAATGAATGATAGCCGAATAGTAATTTTGCGGCACACTGCTTTCCGTTGTAACAAGTTTTAATACATTTATACAAACAATTCTAAGACAATACAAAGAAGAGAGAAATATTATTCAAGAGATTTAAATTTTCACACACAGATATATTTCAAAGCAATCAAATATTTGAATATCAGGCGTCGATCCATGTTACATAATTATTTAATATAGAAAATAAGTAATAATTTTGAGAAAATTGTTACAAGGAGGAATATCGATTATAAATTCATCAAATGATTCATCATTTAAAGATTTCTTATAAATATGTGATATATATTAAATTATAATATAAATAACTCCTTTATATTGAAAAAATTTTTTACAATTTATGTTTGATATTTTAATGTGAAATAAATGGATTTTATGATATGTAATGCTTATTAATAATTCATATGAAAGAAGTGTGTTCTGCGAGATAATATATAGATAACTGAAACTAGACAGGACAGCATGTGCTGCGTTTTTATGTGTTATCCTCTTTGTTTTTTATGTCGCATCCCATACCGCAGCTGGGTTCATTATACCTGTTATACGCAAAGGTAGGATACGTAGAGCGATTAAGTAGTAAACGCGAGATAAATTGCGAAAGGACATCATTCCATATATTGAGGATATATCTGCAGAATGAATGAATAAACCTTAAAATGTGAGAAACATAGACAATGCGACAAATCGGATTGTTTGGATATGAAATATAAATGCATATGAAATTTGCATATTTCGATTAACAATTAGAATCGAGCATGTAATTAGAATCCATGAAAGATTCGCACATATGGCATGAGGCAGCATGGCTCTATTCGTAGTAAAAAAATTAATTTAGCGGCTAACAAATCGATTCGTTTTGTATACATTAGATAGAGTTTTGCATATTGTATCAAATAGAATAACATATGACTTCTATATAATCTAGAATTCGAATTTTATCGTATTTTAAAAAATTCGATTTTTATCGTAAATTATATTTTATATATATATATTGAATAATTTATATACATATTGTATTTTTTATAAAATTGTTGTTTTTTAAATATAGATACCACGCTCTTTAAGATATTGTATTGAGTAGATTGTTGAATATTGTTAATTCATATTTTATTACGAAAGTCCTATTTCGCGATTAATCGGAGAGACGCATTGCATAAGCAGCGTTAACGTTTCTGATTATACAGAGGACTTTGAAGATAGCTCTTCATTAGCTAAATGGAGTTCTTTGGATCTTCTAGCAGAAGGGGACGACACGACTATGCGAACACCGCCTGCGGCAAACGATCAAGGTTAATATATTTAAAAAAAATCTTTGTAATTTATAATTTTAATTATTGATTTTTTTTAATAATGAATGGAATATTACGTGAAATATTTTTTCTAACTATTCTTAACGATTCTTATATATAACGTTTAATATATATATATATATATAAGAAGACTGGAGTGTCCCATATTGTTTCATCTTTCTTTTAATATTTTACAGAAGATACAATATTTTCGCCTTCATATCTGCAACGTGTCGCCAGCGAGAGAAATAATAAGAGACTGCAGATCCGCACCTCGGCCAGTATTGATGTGTCGTGTCCAACATCCCCTCAGCATTCTCCTACGCATCAACCGTGCAAAATTACCGTTCTAATTATTGTAGTGCACGGTGGTAGTGTTTTAGGTAAATAATATACTTTTTTTTAGTAGAAACATGAATATTTATATTTAAATTGATTACTATATTTGAAAATAATTGAAAATCTAAATATAATTTGCATAATTTAAGCAAATTATATTAACTTTCTAATTAATGGATTTTAATATATTTTTGTAGATTCTTTATTATTTATGTAATTTTTATTATATAAACGTTAGCACTTTTATATATATGTAAGCCATTTACAGGATAAAGCGATTAACTCTATTTTTAAATTTTTTAAATGGATGGCTCATATATTGAACATATATTAAATCACGCTTCTGTATTCTAGATGCGAATGTCGATCTAACCGCGAAAAAGTCAGACATAACAACATTCCGCGGAGCTTTCGAATCCGTAATGAGGCAGCATTATCCCAGCATGGTCGGACATGTATCCATTAAATTTGTTGCCTGTCCTTCCATTTGTACCGAAGGTCTTGGAATTTTATCAAGGTAATATTGTATTTAAATGTCATTTCTATTAGAATCAGTTGTAAATTCTATTAGAATCATAATTATTATGTAACCATAATTAATGTAACTATAATAATCTTGGTGCATAGTCTGAGTCCGTACAGCTTCGATGTATCGCCTTCATGCATGGATGCGCCGCCAGTTACACATGACACCATTCCGATCGGCGCAATTCCGTTGCTGGCGAGCTCGAGTTCTGACTATCAGGATGCGGTATCGCGTGTAGTGATGGCTGCTAATCAAGTGTATCACGATTTCATCAAGAGCGAAGAGGGTAAAGGCTTCACCGGGCAGATCTGCTTCGTGGGCGACTCAGTAGGCTCTATCCTGACCTATGACGCTCTGAGCAGAACAACGCAGCATTCGAGACACAGTAGCGAGAACAGCATCCTGGAAGGAGGTAGCGGCCAACAGAGCAATGACAATGGCGGTAATGCCGAAGATGCCAAGCATCTATCCGCGCCATCTCCTAGAAGAAGGTCTTCCGGGTGAGCGACTACATCGACAATAAATTTTCTTTAAGTAATGTTAAAAAAAAATCAAACAGGAAGGAAATTGGTTTCATGATTTAACGTCGGAATATTTGATATAATAACGCGAACATAGAATTAACATCTATAATCGAAAGTGTTAATTAGTTTTCATTAAAGTACATTTATTTACAGCGACAACCCACATCATAACAAACTGGACTTCGAGGTAGGTGATTTTTTTACGTTTGGCAGTCCGCTTGCGCTGGTCCTCGCCTACAGGAAAACCGCCTCCACTGACAAAAATAGCTTCATACCCAGGCCGTTGGTCAATCAAATGTACAATCTGTTTCATCCCACGGATCCCGTGGCTGCTAGATTGGAACCTTTAATCTCGGCGAGGTTCTCGCTGATCCCGCCAGTCAATATTGCCCGATATCAAAAATATCCACTCGGCAACGGCCAACCTTATCATTTGCGTAAGTGGATATTACAATATAAGATTACAAATCAAATTGTACAAAGCGAAATTTAAATCTTTTGTGAATTTTATTTCAGTGGAAACTATCCAGACAAATCCGCAATTGTTCGCTGATGGTCTCAACATTCCGAATATTCAAATGCATTTAAGAAGACTATCCGATATATCGCTTCAAAGTACAATGTCGGGCATTATCGATAATGTTCCCTTACAAGCCGTTTCTGCCCGTAAGTAAAACATTGTTTATCGCATTACTATTTATTTACTTGCAACGTCTATTATCAATAGCAAACACTTGTTTAGAATTAAATGCAATAGTTTTTCTAAGTAAATACATTTTTCTTTTTAAGCATTGAAATGATTTAAAACGCCTATTATTATCTCGCTTCAGTGACACAAAAGTGGTGGGGCACCAAGAGACTAGACTACGCGCTCTATTGTCCAGAAGGTCTCGCTAATTTTCCTACAAATGCCTTGCCGCATCTCTTCCATGCCAGTTATTGGGAATCTTTGGATGTAATCGCGTTTATTCTGAGACAATTGGGCAGATTCGATTTGTCGCTGCTCGGTAACGAAGAAAAGGATCTTACTAGCTTCCGTCCAGGTCAACCCAGAGAGAAATGGAATAAAAAGCGTACCTCTGTTAAACTTAAGGTTTGTTCTATTATTCCAATTTAATTTAAAATTTTGCGCCATAATTATACATACATATATATATTTATTATTATTATTATACATACATATATATTTTTATATATATTTATTTATTTTAAATTGGTCTTCTCTTTACTGTATTGCTCATGATTACATTATATATTTCAGAATGTTGCTGCCAATCACAGAGCAAATGATGTCATCGTAAGGGAAGGTGCACCACAAGTATTAGTCGCTAGGTTCATGTACAGTCCTATTGATATGATAACTCTAACAGGTATAGATAAAATTAACAAAGAATAATTTTTCTTATTTAAAATTAATTTTTGCATGTGAATGTATGTGTGTATGTCATGTGAGTGTATCTAATTTATTGAAAATTTAATCTATATAAATAAAATTCAATCAAGATTTTTAATTTATTTAGTCAAATTTGCTAACGATTTATATATATATTAATAATAGTTTTAGTAATTGATTTTTACATTTAAATCGCTAAAACTACAAAACTATAAATAAAACGAGAATGACATTTTACATTTTGTTATAGGTGAAAAAGTGGATATTCATATTATGAGAGACGCTCCGGCAGGTGAATGGACGTACCTCTCCACCGAGGTAACTGACAAAAATGGTAGGATAATTTACAAAATACCAGATGACAAAACGCTAAGTTACGGGCTTTATCCAGTGAAGATGGTTGTAAGGTAATTCATATTTTTTTAAATTTCAAATAGAGACATTAATCATCAATTAATCAGAAAAATTAATATGTATAATAATTTAACAGATTAAAGGTTTGTAAATAATTGAAATTAATTAGAATTAATAAATGAAATTGATGAATATTAAACTTATTATTCTATTATGAATGAAAGTTAAATTATATATAAAATGTGAAAATTAGTGAATGTAATATATAAAAAGAAAGATAAATGCAATTTGTATAAATTAATATGTAAATCTCTTTTATTTAATTTATATTTCTTTAATGAGAAACATAAATTCTTCTAACTTCTCTTTTTGAACTAATACATTCGCAGGGGAGATCACACGTCTGTAGATTTTTTCATTGCTGTGATACCGCCGAAAACCGAATGCGTGGTTTTCAGCATAGACGGCTCTTTCGCCGCCAGCAGATCAGTGAGCGGCAAAGATCCGAAAGTCTGGGCCGGTGCTGTCGATGTTGTGAGGTAATGTATCAAAAAAATGAAGATTTTGTTGAATTTGCAATCTCTATTGAAAAAATATAAATGAACGTTGTTTAGACTAAGTTCTTTTCTATTAACACTTACAATAGGCATTGGCAAGAACTAGGTTATCTCATCATTTATATTACTGCGAGACCTGACATGCAACAGCAGACGGTAGTTTCCTGGCTGTCGCAGCATAACTTTCCTCACGGTCTCGTCTCGTTCGCCGATGGCCTGTCCAGAGATCCGCTCGCCCACAAAGCCGCCTACTTGAATAAGCTTGTGAAGGTTGATAATAGAAAATATTGACAATAGAAATAGATAATGAAATGTTCATGATCGATCAATACAATTCTCTTGATCAACGAGAATAATATTTTTAAAAACAATTTTGCTTTGAAAGCTATCAAGATTTTTTTATCAACAATTCTCTTCTTACAATTTTTGGTTCCGATTTTTTCATCTCCACGCGATTGCAATTGCTACAATTAATTGAATATGGTTGACAGGAGCATGGAATGATAATTCATCAGGCGTATGGCAGCGAGAAAGACATTAGCGTGTATACGGCGATAAATCTCAAACCGAGCCAGATTTTCGTCATCGGTAAAGCATCCAAAAAGCATCAGGCGCTGGCGACAATACTATATGATGGTTATGCCGCCCATTTGAGCACGCTACAAGCGCACGGGGGTTCACGTCCCGCTCAAGGCAACGCGCGTATGGTAATCCCCAGGGGTCAGTTTGGTTTGCCAGGACAGAATGCTTCCTTGCGTCGGCGCAGGTGAGTTTTCTGTAAATGATATATATAAATGATATATTTCGACAATTTTGAAATAAGAAAGAGAGTTTTTCCAACACTTCGCTAAAAAGAATTAAATATCTTCTTGTCGGATTTTTTATTGCTATTGTTTTGTTATGCTATGTTGTGTTGAAAGCGTTATGCATTACTGAAGTCAGTTGCACTTATATTAAATTTTCTCGATTAAACGTATCAATTATATATTATTTTTTATCTTTAACTTCTGATTATAATTTTTTTTAATGACATACTCATACAGAAGAGTTTTTTGGTTTTGAAATATATTCGCAAATAGGATACGATTTTAATAAGATACGTTTATTTTAAAAAGAATGTTATTTTTTAATAATTTAGTAGATAAATCGAGTGAATATATTTTATTTTCTTCTTACATATTACAATTTACTATTACGGGAAAAAGTATATGTGTAAGCAGAAGAGAAATTTTTTATCAATTAAATTGTGTTCAAAAACAATATTGTTTAAAACATAAGAAATCATGTGATAGAAAAACATGTAATAGAAAAGGAGCAATTAAGAGCCGACGCGGATGATAGTGCGTGAAATTTCAAAGATTGTTAATCCGCGAATTAAATCGCATTTGAAGAACATATATGCCTGTATTTTACTTGATGCATAAACCAAGATATCGATTCTCAAATCGAGAATACTATAAGACCCCCCCCCCTTTTACCTCCCTAACAATATTGTTTAAATTGAAATGCAACTGACTTTGGGAGTTATTACACAAAAAAGATGTAATTAGCGCAAAGACGAGAGGATTTATTCTATCAATTTTTTGTTGCTGGATGTTGCTTTCGAGAGTCGCTATTTCACGATGCTGCCTTATAAGGCAGATTTTTCTCTTCAATAATTTCTGTCAGCAGTGATTAAATTGTTCTCTTTTAAAAAAATATCCTATGAATTATCAATTCAATTGTAAAAATTTGAGAAGTTATCCGATGCGTTCGTTTCTTTTAATTTCATCAATTTTTTCGGAAGTCAATTGAAATTTGTTTAATATTACTATTAAAGAAAAATAGATGCAACTTACGAATGACGTTAGATTTTTTTTAGCATTTACTGTTAGCTTTGCTTGATGTATACTATTTTTCTCTTTTTTCTCTCTTGTTTTCATTTATCGCAGTTAGACAAGAAAAAAGGGTCGAAAAACGATACCCTGGGTGGCGCACTGAATTGTCAAGTGATAAATGCATGCGTGCGTGCGTGTGTGTATGTGTGTGTGTGAAAACGAGCACCGGCTATGTTCCAGTAACGACACAGCGGTGAACTCCCCGGCGCGCAACAATGTCTACTTAAAGCGGAAAATCTACCTTACTCACATCTAACACACGCCTATAATCTGCGTACAATTTATTTACTCACATTGGTAACTATCTACAACCGTCTACTGCTCTTTCTCTTCACCGTAGGCGCCGATTCAATTTCAACCACTTCAATGACAAATGATTAATTACCGTAATCATTCTCTAATTTTTAAATCGACAATCAATTAAATGAATATCATGTGTCATTTGTTTGAGTAAATATTTTGCTTAAATTTGTAAATTCAATTTTAAAAAAAGCAGAAATCAGCGCCTACATACTCCGCTTTTCCTTCAAATTTTTCGCAGCACGATCTTTATTGGTAGAAGGATTATATATAAAATTACGATTAGGCCTATGCCGTCATTTTTTTACACGCGAAAATGTATACGTAATAAGAAAATTAATACGATCATTTCTCTTTATTTGTTTAAAAAAAATTGCATTTTTCTTACCATTTTAAAATCGTGGAGCTTCTCTCATTTTTCCTATTTTTCTCAAGAAGTACTCCTTGAGATTTATTCTAGTTAATACATAAAAGAATCAACATAAAAGCGAAATTTATTTAAGATTGTAAGATGTATAACGCGTATTAATACATGAGATATATAAAAAAATGAGAAAAATAATTAAATTATAGAATATTCTCTCTTTCAATTGTG
Organism: Camponotus floridanus; assembly: GCF_003227725.1. Lineage (NCBI taxonomy): Eukaryota > Metazoa > Arthropoda > Insecta > Hymenoptera > Formicidae > Camponotus > Camponotus floridanus. Next base: position 990,375 of record NW_020229839.1, read on the forward strand.
TAAAATTGATATGATTGTCATAATTATCGATTTAAATCAATGTTTCCAATGTTTATCACATCAACGTTTATCACATATAATTATTAATGCTGCTACTTTTGTTCTTCTTTAAAAAAAAATCTTTCTGCTATTAACGCTCGCTGCACCGTCCTCACGCTATTCTAAGTCAGTTAAAGCGAAATGGGCCGACTGAATTTCCCTGACCAGTCTCTTGATTGCAGGTACCTGTTATGAGGGATATGTCGCGTTGTCAGCGTAGTTAAATATCGCACTCTGTCTCTCTATCTCTCACTTGGCGAAAGCGACTGTTGTCGTAATCCTACGCTCAAACTTATTGTTTGTATCTATCGGCTAGTGCATACATGTCCAGGATTTGTGGCTAATATGACTGCTCTATGACCGCCTCTCTATAGATACGCCCGGGAAATAGAGAAATCGTTTTCGTTATCCTCCCGAAACGAATCGGTCTCACTTTAACGACGAAGGTAAACCGTCGTCTCACGTTTCCGCCTGAAATTTGTTAGATGAGTGTTTTGTGTTACTATGAAATAATGCTAGATCTACCACTTAAATCGTTTTATATCTTCCTATACACTAAGAATTCAAATATTTTAATCGTCATTTAATTTGGGGATTCACAACTTATAAAGATGATGCATAATTAAATTTTAATAAAATAATTAATGGTCTTTAGATTTATTTAATTTGTTTTTCAATTTATGATTTACAATAAATTAAATTTTAAGTAAATTTTAATTCATACTTTCAAATTTATGACTATTTTAATTGAATATATTTGCTTGATTTAATTTCATTAATATGATCCAAACATGAACATTTTAATTATAATGTGTAATATCAATCGGTATTTAAAATATTAATTAGAATATATATGTATGATTTGTGATTTTTAAAAAATATAATATATTAGAATTTACAACTTTTTGTCTCTTTTCTGTTATTTAAAAAAGAATTTACAAATTGAAAATTTTATATATTTTATATATGTATAAAAAAATAATTAGTTGTGTTATATATGTATAAAAAAATTATAAGTTGTGAGTTTTCAAAATAATTATTTCTAATTGATTAAGAAATAAAAAAATTATTTCTGCATGTATAATTATTTTTTTAAAGAAATTTATAAAAAACTTTAATCATTATTTTACAAAATTTACAATCAAATATATGCCTGATATCAGTAGAAATTAATTAAATGAAAAAAAGAGATAATGGAATGATCTCAATCCGATAAATAATTTCTTTGGTGGTAGATCAGGCTGAAGATTGTTGCTTGTCCGTAAACGGACCATACAGCAGCACGAACAAGGATATGCCATAGATTTACAAGAGATGTGTACACCATGCACGATTAATACGTTACATGAATGTTGAAATTTCGAGAACTCACGCACATACATACTGTGTGTGATCTCCATTAAAAACGAAAACACTGGCAAGTCCCTTTTCATCCCTGATCATGCATTCGCTCCGTTATGTGCCCATATCATAATACATACGCGTGCGTTATTAAAATAAATTTCCGAGCGGTTCTGGTTCGTTCATCAGCATTGCATTTCGTAGGTGACGGTATAACAAGATGAATGATTGTGAACGTTAATGAGAGAAAGCAGTATCAAGGATTACATACCGAAAATGTAAGATAGATTTTAGGCCTAACTCTGTTAAGGCTTTTCTTAAGACGTGCTTTGTAGAATCGATCAATTCATTAGAATTCATTCCGCGTGAATTAATCGATTCATTTTACAGTTGCCTCGCTCTTTTCGCTCTTATATCTACTTATGGTTCTCTTCGTAGTACTGGCAGTAAGCGTAAATGTATTAAAAGTCGAAAAGATATTTAATATGCATCGATTATATTTCTTTCAATATATGTATGATCTTGTTTTAGTAAATTGTTCCAGATGCCGAAAAATGTAATTCCGTGCGATTACAAGTAAACCTGCATAAAATAATTTATAATTATATTTTGAGATATAAAATCTATAAAATTATGAATTTTTTATTTTACAATCAAAGGTATCTGCCAGAGCTATTTAGGATTGAATAACGAATAAGCTTGGACAGAATTCAGATGCGTTTCGCTTAATTGAGTGCTTTATAATGCCACGATTTCTTTCTTCTCCCCTTCCTTCCGCTCTGTCATTTTCAAGAACAATGAATAATAAATAATCGTCTCGCTGTCTCATCTATAGGGCGGACAGGTGTCTTCCGTCTACATCTGATTCATTATCCATTAACGCTTCGGATGTTACGTCACGCTTTCCACAGCAGTACAAATGTAAAACACCGCTTTCCCCATTGTGCTGTTCTCATTCATCCGCTTTCAATGGCGATCTGTGTCCACTTCACTCGCAAGCGAGTTAAACTTCAATACGAAGCGCACTATTCTTTATGGGATGCATGGCAAAATATATGAAAAGCATAGAGTGCTCTTGATCGAATTTTCAGATAACATTTCAATAAATATGTCAAATACTGAAGGTGAAAAAGAAATAAGTTTAAAAAGATTTTATTTTCTTTCTTTCTCTCTTTCTCTCTCTTTCTCTCTCTTTCTTTCTCGATCAACCTCATATTATCTTATCATATTTAATTTCTGGGTTTAATTGCTCAAACATTTAACTTGAAAAGATTAAAATATATCGTGAAAAAAAATTTTCGATGAAATTTTTAATGGAAAGAAAGGAAACTTTTAAATATCCAAAAAATTTTCGATGAAATTTTTAATGGAAAGAAAGGAAACTTTTAAATATCCAAAAAATTTTCGATGAAATTTTTAATGGAAAGAAAGGAAACTTTTAAATATCCAAGAGAGATACGTCTTTTCATATTTTTTCTTGTATCTTGTAAATATCTATTGATATCATTTGTATATAGGATGTCGAAAAAATATGTGTTTTAGTTACAATAATAACAACAGAAATGAATAATGTGCATTGATAGCAAATCATTAATTGTTTTCTAGCTTAATATTTATTAATATTAATTTTATAATTCTAATCTATTAAAAGAAGGATAAATGCATTATCGTGCTTTCATCCTGATGTAATAAGCAAATACGAAAGATACATCACTGCTGCTTATTGCACAATACGTCGCACGATATAGAAACGGATTGCGTAATATATTGCTCGATAATAAAAGCATAGTTAGAAATTTTAAATTATTTAAATTTAATTTGTAATTATTTCTTAATTAATCTGTAAGTAGATATCTTTTCTCCATTATATATATATATATATATATATATATATATATATATATATATAATATTTATTCATTATCGATATTTTCCATATTTTCTTCATTATTGATATTTGTGTCATTTTTATTATGTACACGTAATTTTTTGTTTAATCCGTAATTGGAGAAGCTTCTATTTCTTACGAAATTAATTTACAATCCGTTTCTGTCGCACACAATCAATAATTAGACATGCGAATAGTTTCAAGAATGCAATACAAAATTTTTAACAATCATCTAATAATCGTATTACACGTACTGTCAATCGCGCTGATTCGAATGACAATACGTCGAAAAAAAATGCGCATGGAAACAATAAAGTTATCGAGATAACTATGGGAATTCGATGCTTGAACCTTTTTTCTTCCTAATACGTTCTTAAGTTTCTAACAGAGAAACATCGAAAATAAATAATTATTATACATAATTATTAAACATCGAAAATAAATAATTATTATAAATAATTATACTATCTTCTATGTGCATAATTAATCATAAAATTTATTATAAAAAAATAATATTATGCATATATTAATATAATATATAATGTATTGATCAAGGAATATACTCTAAGTATATTCTATCTTTGAAAATAAATTTTTTGAAATGAAATCGAGCTCTCTCGTATCGGGAAGAATTGATGTTCTTCGGTTATCTCGAGGAGGAAGTTTGTGATAGTTTATTAATTAAATTATATTGTAACAGCTCTTTTAGGACGGCGAAGCGTGCGATCTCGCAGCCACCCTTGGGCAAGACGCCCTTCCCGTTGGAACGATCCACGAGCGTGGGTCCAGGATCGAGCAACATTCATCGATCGGCGGCGACTGAGAAACTTTGACGATTCGCGCGCTGCCGCTCGTTCTTCGAGTCCCGGCGGTAGCTTCCCGCGAAGGAAGGACACGATTCTCGGTTCCGTATCCTCCTTTATTCCGTTCCCTCATTTCGTCGGGATCTTTACTCCAAGTAATATAGATCTTATATAGATCTTTACGCCCTCTCGTTAATCTCGTGAAGATTGTGTGTGATCTTCTGATTATATATATTCTTCTTTTTACTCTTCTCTGTTCTTTATAGATCTTCGATAACACAGGCGTTATTGCTCCATCTTTCGTGATATCTTCCTCCTATCATAAGTCCTTGATCTAGAATTTCGTAAATTTATGTATATATTCTATATATAACGATAAGAATATTCTCTATACGCTTTTATTATAGATTTTTATTCTTCTTTTTGATCTTAAATAGTTTTAATTTTACGCGAATCTTTTTTGATGTCATAAAATTGTACTTATTCCTTTTTAATTTTACTTATTATTTTTAGAATTTTAGTTATTCCTTACAGATCCGAGAAATTAAATATGGAATATTCTTCAATTCGATTTTGTAATCTCTTTTACATAGATTCCAAATTCTGTATTGTGTAGATTTTTAGTTTCAAATTAATTCTTGTAGAGCTCCTATTATATGACTTTTATTATACGGGACTAGCAAATCTCTCGTATTATTCCAATAAATAAAATTTTACTTATATATATATTTTTTTTTGTATATCATATCATTTTTATACTACAATTTATCGCAATAATCTCATTTTACACTTATTTATGGAACAAAAATATTTATTTATTTCAAATATGTATTTTTTAAATTTTCTTTTTAATATAATAGTGAAAAATAAGAATAGATATAAGTTAAAATAATAGAATTTTATTTAGTGGAATAATGCGGTGAGAAAATAACTTGTTGAAACTGTTACCTGAGTCCCCCTGTTGTTATTAAGAAGACGTAATGTAATGTTATCTGTGTGACACACACCGAGACACGCTTAGATGTAATTAGCATTAAGATCTGTTAGTATTCTATTCATTGCCAAAGACATTATAAAGAAATGTAATACGTAATGCTCTGCAAGGTTCGCGCCAACTTCTTTCAGGGCTCTTTTCTCCTCGCGCGAAATATATATCAAAAAAAGACAATTTTAAAATATGAGAATGTAACACATTGATTGATAGATGGTACTTGTTATACGCGTGCGATGTTTTATCCGTTTGACTTCACAGTTTTATTTATAGCATCAAGAAGATTATAGTATGTCATAATATTAAATATTATTTATCCGTGATGCAGACTGAGAGAGTGTATTTTATTAAATCGACTGAGGTAAATATTTATATCGAAGATAATAATTAAGACGCAATATTTTTGTAATGGTAATTTGAAAATATATGATTATTTATAATCAGAAGTGAGATGATATATATAATGCGAATATAATAATATTGATTTGAGAAAGAGAAAGATTTTTCTATATTACTGTCTCTATAAGATAAATATAAATGAGTTTTCATTCAATCCTTTGCAGAACAATAAATTTTTGAAAATAACGCGTATGTCGACAAGTATTTGTGCATTTAATCGGAAGGATGGAAGATGTATCATTCATTTATAAGACGAAGCATTGACATTAGACGCGCGTGCGACAAGCGGTACAAAGCTATTTCCCTTATACTTATTACATAGTCGCATAAAGTTGTAGCTGGCGATGTAAATAATATTAGATGCTATGTAAATAACCAATGTTATTCGTGAATAACGCTAGGGAAAGTCGTGAAATGTCATTTACGTGATTAGCTGTTAGGTGCTTCGTCAAGGAAAGTGATATGATAAACAACTTGGAACTGAAATGAATCGATGCCTCTGATTTCTGACTATATAAAATTCCACATTTCTATTCATCTTATGCCTGTAAATTCTTCCGCATTGTACTTGCAGAAAGAAAGAAAAGGTTTATTTGTCTCAGCTTCGATCGCATCGACGATGGCTAGAAATGGGCTCGATCAATATGATCCAATATGTTTCTCATTAAACTTAAATCTATTATAATTAACGTTACGAAATGATAAATTCTTTCTTATGAGCTCGATTCCACGTACACGGTGTCCCATAAGTCTTGCGTCAATGATGAAATTTTTGCTGTCTAAAATTATTTTGATTTCTTCCTTAGAAAAGAAATTTCACTGACGATTTTATTTTATTTCCACTCAAAATTGCAGGTATATAATTAATTTTTAATCTAGATCTCTAGATCATCAAATCTTAAATCATTATATTATTTTTGAAAATATATAATTTTAATTTAAAGAAAAATAATTATATTATCTAAGGTTATTATTGTTATTAAATCTCGAGAGAGGAAGAGATAAATAAATATAAATTCTGTTGCGAAAAATATTTACACTTTTCAAATTACGTATGAATATTAAAGTAAAAGTAGATAAGAGACAAGATAACTTTGTGCCAATGATCGGGACATCCTGTAGAACAAAATCGAGCGTGGAGATTGATTTGTTGCCGTCTTATGTCACATTCGACGATCTTCTCGGATCATATTAATCTCCCGATTTTGAAGGAAGCATTACGTATTGCTCAAACTGCTATACTAGTTGTGGTGCTTGCATTACGCAAGTCAACATTATCATTAAACATTGACTGTTTGTATTGTTGTAATATGGCATGGAATAGTTCTATATATACATTATATATATATACAAACGTTTACATCTAAAAATATAAAAGAGAATAATACACACATGTATACAACAAGTTACGAATTTGGAAATATACACGAATGTATGTGTATATGTAGTACGCGTAATACGTATGTATATATGTATTCTTTTACAGGGTGTCCGTAAAATCCACGTGTCGGAAAGAAATACGTTTAATTTCCCATTTTAATTCAATCTGTCGTGTGTCGCGAATGACAAATTTAAAGACAATCTCGTTAGCAAAGAAATCTTTCAAGATTCTGACTTAAATAGATTATTATCGTCAATGATGAGAATAGAAAACAAAAAGAGAGAAAATCTTAATTTAAGATTGCATTGACATTTCTTTTGCAATGATGAATGCTCTGATTGTGAAAGATTTTTTTGCAATAATGAATGCTCTGATTGAGATCGACTATTCTTTTCTATATGAAATTGAGTAATTAAAGATAATTATCATAATCGGATTATTAAGGTCAATTACAAGCAAAATTAATGCACCACTTAACTAACTAGTTTTCATAATCTAACTAGTCTTTCGTAATCAGATTTCATCATTATTATATAATCATTATTATATTATAAAATTAAATTATAAATTATATTATATTATAAAAGCTCATAAAGCTAAACAATAATGATCACATTTGATTGTGAAAGAAAACTAGTTCGCCAAATATAATTAAATATTACCCGGTAATTATATCTAATTTAAAAAGTATATATCTATGTTATTGTCAACGCGATAAAGATAAATCTAAAGCTAGGCGAAAGAAAAAATGAATTTCACTCGCTTATTAAATTAAAACACTTGTACAAAGACGCGTAATTTGATGGACACTCTGTAAAGATAGGTGAGCGACTGCAAAAGATATTTTACTTATACATTATATATAGAAGGAAATGCGTGCACGCGCGCGCGCGAACGAAATCACTGTGTGTACCGATCGATGTAATGAGAATTATATTTTTATTAGAGTACACATAAAAGTGATGCGATACTGTAATAATAAAAACTAACTGGAGATCATTGTTTTGTATTACGCGCTCTCGCTCTAGTGTGTAACAATTGTTTTATATATACATATATGTATATAATAATGTTGAGACGAGCGGTTCCGTGAAATTTCTTTGCCGCAACAGGAGACGTCTCGTTTCCTTTTCTAATCGAAGGGAGATGAGGGAAAGAGGAACTCTTAGCGGATAACACTGTATTCCACTTCCTTCATTGGAGACATTAATAAATGATAAGTCATTGTGGTTTAAATATCCATTTTCTCCTTTTGTTGTTATTACTATATTATTTGTAAATTTCACATTTTACTGATCTTTTTATACTTTTGAAGCAGAAATCTCCTCAAGATCTTTGGAAGACCTATAAAATAAAAATGATAAATAAATATATGTCATAAGATTCATCAATATCAAGATTCATCAATTTTTTATAAATCATGTATTATACTCAAATTATCAAATTAGCTAAATGTAAATTATCAGTTAAGTAAATAATGTTCAAATTCTCGAATTATTGAGTAAATATATGTAATATAACTTCCAAGATATTTAACATATAAATTTCTGTAAATGTTCAAATCGGTAAACAAAAGCAGGGGATTTTTAAGAACATTTAAAAATTTCGAAGATATATATCGAATTTATAAATATGATAAATCGCGGTGAAAGTAGTGTAACTTTTTGTTGCGGCTGGAAAGATGTTAGAGATGTTTCGAAGCATTGAATTAGCCAATCAGAATAAAGAAATTTTTATTCTTTTTATTCTGATTGGCCAATCGAGCGCGTCGAAGCATTTCTGATGATCGTAGTCGCCTAATTGACCAATCGGAATAAAGAAATCTTTGCTCTTTTGTCCTGTTGAGTCAATTAAATATCCCTCTAACTGGATAGAATTTTAGAATACACTCCTAATCGAGAATTTGTCACGTCCAGGGAGAAGATTGAGAGATGTCATGAGCCGATATTCATAGTTCGATCTTATATTTGAGATCGTCTTGAAATGCTACGCAGCTATTTGATTGATCGAATGAGGTCTTAAGTCAACCTCGGACCAGACTTAAGACGATCTTAAATATAAGATCGGACTATGAATACCGGCCCGCTTTTAGGTGATCCCTGGAAGCGATACTCCCTCTGTGAACATTAAAAACGTGGACATGAACTACAAAGCTAATGTCCACAAATGTTCTCAAAGGATAACGTATATGTCTCTCTGATAATATAAATAATATAAATAAAAATATAAATAATTTAATTAATAATAATTTATTATATAAAAATATTAGTATGTTCTCTCTTTTTACGCTATTATTTATTTATTTATTTATGTGTCTTCGTTTTCTTCTCAACATCATTTATTTATTTATTTAGCTCGCTATAAGTCAATCTTTTCTCTAGCGAAAATAAAATATTGAAGTGTAAGTCGAATGTAAGGAAAGAGTAACAGAAGTATAAAGGAAGCTTTTAAGAAGCGTAAATTGAAACGCCGAAGCGTAAACGAAGCGTTTAACGCTTTATATATATATATATATATATATATATATATATATATATATATATATAAAACGTTCTCTCTCTCTCTCTCTCTCTCTCTCTCTATATATATATATATATATATATATATATATATATATATTTATTAAGCGTCTTGTGCTATACAGCACTGGTGCTATTAGCATTTCGTACATAGCATAGACTAAAACCAGAAATTATTCGTTATCCTGTGAGAACATTCGTGGGCATTGGCTTCGTAGTTCATGTCCATGTTTTTAATATCTACAGAAGGTATATTGTTTTCAGGGATCACCTAAAAGCGGGCCATAATATCTCTCATTCTTCTCTGTTATTATAAAGAAACTATTAGAACTACTCTCTCCTAAAAAAATTAAAATTTTAATAAAAAGTTTCATAATTGATTTCGTAATTTAATCAAGTATCAAGTATTTAAGAGTCATTTCTCTTAATGTATAAAAAAATTATAATTAAATTAAGTTTTAATTAAAAGTAAAAAATTGTTAATTTCTTAAAAAGAAATAGATTTTATTTTAATTATTATTAAAAAATCATTATTATTATTATAAAAACAAAAATTAAAAAAATACATTTCAGAAACAATTTGGTATTTTATAAGTTAATTTTTTAAAAATATATAGTGGAAAATTATACGTAATTGAAATTGTTGAGATATTATGATAAATTAATATAAATAAAAAAAGATAATATAGGTTTTTTTTCTAGAATGGGAAATATAAATATTAATATTACAAAAAAATCAGATGAGGAAATTTTACAATTGATTTAAAGAAGTTACGAATGAAAAGCTTAGTGTTACTAGCAAAATGTAAAAATTAATCGCCAGATTAAGAATTATATTTATCAAAAATTTGCTATATTTACAATTTGCTCTATATCGATAAAAGATTTGGAATCACGTTTATGCGCGCGTTAAAAAAATATCATTAATCTGGAGCAAGAACTGACATCCCATTACGTAATTCAAAAAATACAAAAAAGCAGAAAGTAGAAAATACACTGCGCAAATTTAGGACACGTCCATTCTTCTGCCAATACTCTAAACTGTATGGCTGCAGATATCAGTTATCAATATATATATATATATATATATATATATATATATATATTTATTTATTTATTTATTGAAACTTATTTATACTTTTATTATATATTTAGTTATACTTGTATTGCAAATATTAATAATATTCGAAGAAAAGATGTAATTATTGGGATAATAATGCTAGAAAACTTATAAAATATACAATAATCCCTCAATTCAGTTATTAATCATGTATCTTTAATTAATACTTTTTATACATCTTTTTACAGATGCCAATAATTAACAAAAGCATCAAAAGTAAAATATCTATAAAAGTCGATACAAGAATAAAATATTAACCTTTGAGAAAGATCGCGGGAAATAAAATATGATTTATATAATTTCATATGTTATTGTCTAATATTTTCTAATGAGTAATATAATGATACACCGTTAAATTTCTTTTCTAGATTCGATCGCGATCAATATCGAAAATTATTTATTATAACTATATGATTAATTAATTTTTATAAATAACACATAAATTATATCTATATACATATCGTGACAAAAATTCTCGAACCGCATATTTCGTAATTTATTTATTTAATCAATTAAGAATCATAGTAACAGAAATCTAAAATAATAAATTATGATTTCGATATGAAATCGATTTTTACAAGCAGAAATTATTTCTTTGATATTTATAAATATTTAGAGTCTAATGTCTGCGACGTTTTATTGTTTTATTTTTCAATCATTGAAATATAATTCGAATTGTGAGAACGCGCAATAAAACAATTGAATCGTGGATCTAAACAATTAACATAATAAAAGACTCCATGATACATCAATCTTTTAATAAATAATCATATAATTAAAAAATCTATATAATCTAAAATGCTTTTATATACTTTAATATATTTCATGTATATATGTATACATATGTTAAAATACGTAAAATATTTCGATGACGAAACAATAACACGGACCTTGGCGGCGTAAACAATAGCGCGCTTGTGTTTATACTCCATAGACTTGAAAAATGTTTCGGTAAAAAAAGAATAATAACGGTCTTTCGGGCCAATTTGTTCGGCTCTATTATTATTCGCGCGACGACACTCAAAGAGTAAAGTAGTGGTACAAGACGCTCCATTAAATCCTTTTCTAGATCGCGATCGCGATCGCGATCAATATCGAAAAATTATTTGCTGTATTAAAATATGTAAAATATAATATAATACAATATGTATAATATAATATAATACAATATATTTCGATACGAACGGGCAATAACACGGTATTCGGCTTTAACGATGTAAACAATAGCGCGCTAGTCATACGGTCTTGATATCATTCACACGGGCGACACTCGAGCAGTAAAGATCGTAGTGCGAAATACGTCGTATATTCTTAAATTAATTATTAATTAAACGATTACACAGGCCCACAAAAAAAGTATCCTGTGCTGGCGATCTGACTAGGCTAATCTTATGTATTTTAGCCTGCTGAATTCGAATCTTATGTCAGAATTGCTCCATCACGTCAGTTTTTTTAAATCTCAAAAATAGACGAAAATTTCGTAAAAATCGACATTCTAGGGTAATAAGGCTGTGCTTCTTGAAGAAAAAGTTACCGAAATCATATTTTAATATATTTTCAGACATTATAAATCCAAATCCGACCTAGAATATAAACGTTGTGCTCAATTTATGATGGGAGCTGGACCTAATGCCCGAATAATGTGTCTTATAATCGTCTGCGCTTACGCACTCTTTTATCTATGTTTTATTAAATACATATAATTCGTCTGAGAACGCGCAGTAAAACGATCGAATGGCAAAATCGAATAATTAACGTAATGGAAAGCCTTGTGTATATTAATCGTTTAATAAATAATTAATCTGTATGTACATGTGTGTGTGAGACTTTAAAAATATACTTATATATAAATTCAATTTTCGTATATGCACGTCATAGTAGTACGTGTAAAATATTTCGGCAGCGAGGTCAATAACACGACGTTCGGCCTTGATGACGTAGCGCTGTATTGTTTTCATAGGCGAAGACCTTGTATCATTCGCACGGCGACATTACAGTAGTAAAGTAGTGATACGGAACACTTCGTATTATTGAATTCTTTTTCTAACAGTGCGATCGCGATTAATATCGAAATATAATTCGCTACGACTATTACAATTAACAATTAATTAACTCTTAATAAATAACAGGAAACTGTATGGCGATGATACATCCATCGAAACGCGATCCTTCATTATTTCAAATAAAAATTGAAACAAAAGAGGCAAAAATTATAAATAGATAGACGATCTTGTATTATTCAAACGACATTCCAACGGCAAAGTAGTGATACAAAACGCTTCGTATTATTGAATTCTTTTCCTAAACACGATCGCGATTATTATTGAAATATAGTTCGCTCTGACTATTGTAGAGCGAATCGTACTTCTTTATTCCTTATAAGATATATTAATGTGTGTTTTTTGTAATTATTCCGCGATTTCGGGAGTGCCGTACAAAAATCTCGCAATCGTTTCTATAGTATATGACTAAATATAATTAATTGTTTGTTCGCGAGTGAATATAAGTGCTATGAGGAAACAGCAAAGGATGAAGAAGAAAAAAAAGGACATCTGGAAAAGTATCGGAGAGCAGTGAAAGAGCCTGAAGCAGTCAGAGAGATATGCGGTGAGTAATTTCTAAAAATTAATTATTATTATTATTATTAGTGAGTAATTTATAAAAATTATTTATTTATTATTATTATTTATATATATATTATTTTCAAAATAGCTATATTGCTTATTATATATATATGTTAAAGTACGTAAAATATTTCGATGACGAGCATATTAAAAATAAATTAACTTATGATAAAGATCATGAAAATGTATCGCAACGATATATCTTTATCGAATCGCAATCATTAATTACTGCGAATAAAAATTGAAAAAGGGAACATAAAAGGAGATAAAGAAATTAATTTGATTATGATCTTTCGATTATTGATGCTTATTATAATAATTTATCTAACGATACTTATTAAAATTGAATAAATTTCGACCAATGCTTTAAATTTTCTTAATCGATAATCATTCATAGAATATTTCAACGACGTTTTATGATTTACGATCATTCGCACTGTAATCTTGAACAATAAAGTAGTGACGTTTCATATATTATCAAATTCTCTCTCTACATAGTCAATCTTGGCGATATAAACAGTACCGCGGTAATGTTTCTGACCTATGTCATCATTCCCTCAGTGGCCTTCGAACAGTGAGGTAGTGATGTGAGACGTTCCATATATTATCAAATTCTTTCTCGAACAATTATTTTGAACATTGCTTTATATAATAGATTATCTCTTATCTTTTATATTTTTATTTATCGTTTATATTTGCGAATTAAAATTTATTTATTAATTTAGTATATTACATATTTATAAAATTAATTATATATTATATTATATATAAAATTATATATAATATAACCCTCCCATGGGGTACACCTTGTCGTGGTGGGAGGGCTTAGTACCTGGACGGTGCCTTGAGATTTATCTTAAATTTTCCAATTTATGATAAATCTTAAGGTGTCTGAATGGGAAGCCAAGTACCCTTTCGCGTCGTCGGTGCCGTCAACGTGCCGCGGACGGCAAGCGCTTCGTCAACGCGTCGCGTTACGTATATACATATTACATATTAGGGAGTGCCGTTAAAGGTATATACATATTAAGTATATACATCGCGCGATCAAATATAAAAATTTTAATCGCATCGAAATAGTGCGGGAGTGCCGTTTAGTATCGCGCGTAAAATAACGAAAATAGCGATATAAAAATATCGCTCGTGAGTGCGGGAGTGTCGTTAAAAGTATCGCGCGTCAACAATATGAGAGGAGGAGGAGGCCTGGGGGAGGCATCTTGCATCTGCGGAGCAACCTGATGGTGAATATCTATTATTTATATATTAATTATTATAAATCGTTAATAACTTGTTATAAACGAACAATAATTCGATCTTATTATTGAAATGAATTAAAGAGAAAGATTTTTATAAAAGTCAAATCTAAAATTGTCTATTTAAATATACTAGAAACCTTCCTTGATTAAAAAGAAACTAATATATAAAAGATAGTATCGAACTACGTTATAGTTATCGAGAATACTTCTGGCAAACAATCCGAGCTCGGTGAAACACATACTCCCTCCGTCTTTTTGCCAACCTATGGTTGGCAGCAATCGGGAGTAAAAAGCAGTTTCAAAAATTTATAAAATTTTTCCTTATGTGTTTATTTGCTTATTATTTTACACATCGGATATAAAATTCTGCGTGATAAAAATTATTTTAAATATTAATTGCATTTTGTGAGCATTATTATAAATAAATTTTATATTTGCATGTTACAGACAACTAGCTTCGATAACAACAACTCCGCTGTTGCGCATCAGTGCCGGTGAGTGAAAAAAATTTTTATTTTACTTTAAGGTAATGGATTCATAGAGATTGCAGATGTAGATGTAGATGTATATTATAGATTGTAGATAAATCCGTTGCCTTAAAATGGATGAGCTAGGATGGATTAAATTAAATAAATTAAATAAAATAATTAAATTATATTAATTAAATTAAATTAAATAATTTTAACAAATTCTTTCAAACTTATGCTTTGCATTTATTGCAAAAATTTGAAATATTAATTTAAAAAACAAAAGATCAAGAACAAATTTTTTTCTAAAGATTTTGTCTAATTTATTAAATAAAGGACACGCATTAACAGTTATCAATTTTATCAATTTTTGATGCTAATTTATCCTTATAATACGCACTTATCTTCTAATTGTTCATAGCTCATCCATCGTAGAATTTGTTTGTAGATATTATTTTTAAACTTTACTTTAACTGAATACAAATGATTAATTAATTAAATAATTTGTAATATGATAAAAGTTATACACACACATGAATTTTATATTTTATTAGAAAATATAATATACAGAAATTTGCAATAATTTGGCTTTATTTGAGTTAAAATAAAGTTACATTCAATATTTAACGAACGATCGTGAAATCGAACGATCGTTACTAAATGAGCGTAAATATTTCATGCTGTTTTGCCGGTAATTATCCGGCAAAAGAAGGAGTAATCTCCTTCTTCGATCTCTGATTAGAGATCGAGAAAGAAAATAGCCAGGATCAACGAAAGGTAGGTTCAACTGGCCTGAAGAATACGGTTAGGATACGCGGTTAGGGTACGCGGTTAGGGTACGCAGTTACGGCACTCGGTTAGGGCAAGTGACTAAAATATATACGTGATTAGGTGAGGTGATTAGAGATAGGTTCCTCAAATCTCGAATAATTTTAGTTAATCAGGAAGTAGGGTTGTTAAGACTATTAAGTAACATCATTAGAATTCTTCTATTAATATTAGGGTTGTTAGGGCTCTTATGATCATTAGAATTTTGTAATAGTAGGATTGTTAGAGCTATTAAAATTATTAGAATTCTTTAATAATAGGGCTGTTAGGGCTATTAAGAAAGATTCATTCTTTCTTTTAATATTCCAATAATCCTAGAGGTAGATTAAAATTATTTTAATTAAATTCAATTTATTTTTAGAAACATTGTGAAAATAAATGTAACATGTTTTAAAAATAAAAATGTTTTAAAAGTGAAATTTATGTTATCCAAATTATCTTCAGAAATATTAAAGAAATTGCATAATTATTAACGTTTAAGAAATCTAAACATGTTATATTTTATTTTAAAACTTAAAAATATGTGTATTAAATCAAATATAATATTTAATTCAAATGTTAATGTTATTAATATCAAATTATTATATCGATGTTATTAAATATTTGAATGAATGGAATATTATTATTTGATATTGATAGCATCATAAATTTGTAAATTATAAATTGTAAATTATAAATAGTTATAATTGTATTTTCATTATAATCTAACATTGATATTTTAATTGTAAAATATAATACAATTATGACTATAATTATATTATATAAAATTGTATTTACGATTGTAAATTCTTATGCAAAATTACACGAAAAATGATCGAAAGTACGTATAATGATTACATAATAGTAATTAACATAATAGTAATTCATTAAATTAAAATATTTGTTTCTGTAGTATATATTTTTGGAATATTCATAAAAGAGTAACAATTTGTATTTTCATGTCAAAGAGTCATTAATAAATTCGGAAAATTTTTATATAAAATGTAAAAATTCGATTCTAAATTAATGATTAAATATAAGCATTATAAAATTTGACAGATGCTTTCGTTACAGAATCGCGAGTCAATTATTATAGATTTAATGATATGCTTTATTTATTTATGAATTCCATATTGCGCGGAACTGAATATTCTTAAAATAAATTATTAAATTATGATTGAGAAAATACCATGTTCTTTCCGCGTTCTCTTCACGTCCTTATACAAGATTATCATTTTAAAAGAAGAATTTTATCGCTGTCCCTCTCGTCAGATAATATTCCTAAATATTGCTCATTAAATATGAAGAAATGTCGAATAAGAGAGTGAAGATTCGATGTGATAAGTCAACGATTAAATATTAGCTTCACGAAATTTAACGATCACCTTTGATATTATAGAATCGCGAGTTAATTATGAATTTAATAATTTGTTTTTTCAGTTATATTTGTATTTTTTTTTGTATCGGAAAATATTCATAAATAAATTAATAAATTACCATTGCAAAAACACCGTGTTTTTCTTGCGTTCTTTTTCGCGTTTTTAGACGAGATTGTCGTTTTAATAAAAGAGTTATCATTAAGAGAATTATTTCTCACCAGTTCTTGTGAGATCCATTCACGACGTCTAGTTCGGTGCCCTGTTAAAAATTGGGAATTTTTATTGTAAGATTGAAGGAACTAATCTCAGGTTTTCCTGGCAATTTCCAATGATTTCGGTAGTAATTCAACAACGATACGCTTTTTTAACGTTAATTCAACAACGATACGCTTCTTTAACGTCGAATTAATTTAAATAAGAGAAATGTATCTTTTCTTTTCTTCGTTAAAAATGTTTTATTATTATTAGGATTGGTATTATTATTGTATATATATATAATGCCAGAAAGATTTAATAGTAGATTAAATATGGATATAGCGTTGTGTATAAATTTTAATTTTTCAAGTAATTTCATGGTAATTAATTTGTATAATTTTTTTGACAAAAATGATTATGAACCAATATATTTTTAATTATTATAATTTGTCTCTTTTGAAAAATTATTTCTAGGTGCTGGGGATATTAACATTAATTTTTAGTTTCTTTTAAGAAACTATTTACAGGTGTTGGACATCCATCGCTATTTTGAAATATTAGTTTCTAGGTATATACCATTTTGTATATATGTATAATAAAATACATGCACGTATCCAAAATATTTTTATAATTTTTAATACTGTTATATATTATGTTATATTATATATAAACGAAATTATAAACGTTACATGAATATTACATAAAATGTGCGAATACTAAAAAGTTTCGAGACAAATTGAATGGGTATCCCTATATCAGTAAGATATTGATTAAAAGAAAAGAAATTATTAATTTAAACGTTATAAGAATAAGAATCTAGAGAATTAATCCAGAATTAATTGTTTAAAATTATTTGATTTATTTTATTTTGCACACTGTTCGAATTGAAATTTTTTAATTCTTGCTGATATCGAATTCGATTCGTCTCGCGCGCGCGAACGGTACCCCAAGTTATATGTGTTCGCACTTTTAACACAAACTCCAATAACGCATGTATTTCATTATTTATAAATATAATCGTTCGTAATCATATTTCTATCAAAATCGTTATATCCATTTATTTTTCAATAAGAAAATATATTTCTTCATAATGTAAGAACATGTTTTCTGACATGAATATCAATTTCGTAAATTGAAGATAATGACTAGGGATAGTTGTCATTGATTTAATACTGAAATCATTGCTATTGAGAATAATCCGAAAGATTCGGGATTCGCTCTTACAATGAAGTTCTCGACGTTCAATAGATCACTTAACTTTTCTTCGCAGATTGATTTTGCGAAATCTGATGTAGAAACAAGATGTTAATCGTTCTTCATTTTTAAGATCGCTCCTCTTTTTATCGGATATTACCAGTATATGTCACTCGCGTATCTGCAATTGAATATTCTGAATATCGATTTATTTATTCATCGCGTTTTATCATGAATTTTAAATCGCGATTTATCTTATAAAAATTCGCAAGTAAATTCGATCGGTGAATTGCATATTTACAAACATTACAGACTTCAAATGTTTGTCGAAATATTTTCGATTTTTTATATTTACGTGATAATAATTATATTGCGCACGTGTCTATTGAGAACTTCGATTATTATATTATAAAAATTATACGTACCGCGATCAAATATTCCGCATATTATCGACTTATTTATTCGTCACGTTTTTTCGTTAATTCGAGTCACAATTTATCTTATAATTTAATCGTTGACTTATACATTGAAGCTTTGTTTCCACGTCTTTGAATATTGTTTTTAATAGTTTGCAGAATGCTGGTAGTGCAAATATTTTCTTCTATAATTTAAAAGACGATAATTAATGACTGTTTTAAACGTGATTCTTTACATTATTTAAATCTTATTAAACTCTACAATTACATCGATTATTAGAGGGACTTTGAAAATTATTCGTTCCGTTATTCTTTATTAAACGTGGCTACAGCGCGATTTTTAATTATATTTTAAAGCTTACAGAGCTCATTTCATCTTATTCAGTTAATCATGCGCGAAATAGGATGTGTATTTTATTCTCAATCGTGAAATTCGTATAAAGTCGCGTATTAATCGCAAATAAATCGGACAGTGAATTTTATGTTCATAAACAATACGGATCACAAATGTTTGCCAAAATATCTTCATCTATCATCATTTGGATAATAATAATTATATCGCACGCGTGTGTATTGATGGTTTCGATTATCATATTATAAAAATTATGCGTATCTCGCAATCGAATGTTCCGATTATTGTCGATTTATTTATTCGTCGCGTTTTCTCGCGAATTTTAAATCGCGATTTATTTAGTAATTTAATTGTTGATTTCAAAGTTTATTCTATCTTTTCATTTTAAATATTTCCTTTGATAATCTACATAAAATGCGCCAGTAATGCAAATACTTTCTTTTACAATTAAAGAAACGATCAATAATTTTATTAATGACTCTTTTGATCACGATTATTTACGTTATACGTAAAACTTATTAAATTCTATTATTGCATATCTATTATTATTAATAATAAATGTCGCGTAATTAATCTTCGCTAATCAGTCTCGTCTGGACTATGTTAAAATTTTTAGTAAATTTTATATTATACGTATATTTTGGACATTTTCGTGTAATAAATTATTCCATGTAATAAATTATTTTGTATTAAATTTCGAATTATATTTTATATTAAATTTGTATTATATTTTGTATATATTTTGTAATATGTATTTAGCATAAAAATATTAAATTAAGCATAAAAATATTATGTTGATTAAAAATATTATATTAAGCATAAAAATGTTATGAAAATTATAATAAAAATAATGTTAGTTATATTAAAATAGAACATATGAATTCTTTATATTTTATATAAAGGAAGA
Source organism: Camponotus floridanus (assembly GCF_003227725.1). Classification (NCBI taxonomy): domain Eukaryota; kingdom Metazoa; phylum Arthropoda; class Insecta; order Hymenoptera; family Formicidae; genus Camponotus; species Camponotus floridanus. The sequence goes on from NW_020229839.1 coordinate 1,010,453, forward strand.
GACTTAAAATATTTTGCAACATCTATATTTTTGGAGTCTTAATAATAAAAACTTTAGAAGAATCATTGATTAATTGGACAAATTCTATATGTATTAATTATACATTATACATGTATTAATAATTAAATTTTTAAATAATTAAAAAAATGATTGATAAATATCAAAGATCAGTTTATTGCTAATTAAGAAGATTTATAGAAATACGATTAAAAATGTTTTTATCCCACAACAGGCATTTTGTGTTTTGTAAATAAAAAGATATAAATATGACAATGAATATAGAAAAAATATTTATTTCATCTTTGAATATTACAGTATCTTTCGCGATTGAATAATTTATTTACTATCAATTTACATACATAAGTATCTTGTTATACAACACTATTACTGGCATTTCGTGCACATAGCACGGAACAAAACCAAAAATTGTATACATTATATATTACCCTCTGAGAATATTCATGGACATTGGCTTTGTAGTTCATGTCCACGTTTTCAATGTTCATAGAGGGAGTACCGCTTTCGGGGATTATCTAAAAGCAGGTCATAAGACCTCTGTCTTCTCTCTGGTCACGTCCATTCTGTTCATCCATTCTCGTCCTCCTTCCATCTCCGCTTTCGGTCTTTCCATCGTGACGTAAAGCGCACGATTCTTCCACGAGCAAGAATTTCATTCACGATTGATTGTACAGGTTATATTTAAAACTGATTAAGAGAAAATGATAGATTCAATATTAACGGAGGAGGAATTAATGCAGAAACACAAGAAAGAGCGAAAGGAGTTGCAAGGTATTCAAATCAGAAATCAAATTTCCTATCACCTACAATTTTGTGCAATCTTTTTTTCTTTTTTTTTTCTTTACAGTAAATTTATGTAATTTTAGTCATTTTCCAATTTGATAAGATTAAAATTTTTTTTTACACAATGTCAATCAATTTAAAGTTTTCTTTCTGATTTTTTCGATTGTAGCACAGATACAAACTTTAAAAAAGTCCATTTGCAAAGGTGACAAAAAGAAGAAGAAAGAGATTGCAGAAGAGATAGGGCGTTTAGAAGAAAGCTTAGAAAAACAGCACACAGAGGAATTGAATGCATGGAGATTGGCACATGTTACTCTGAATGATCAGCAGACAGAGTCTGCACAAGTGAGCAAAGAAGTCGATAAGGATAATAGTAGCTTGGAACAATCAACACACAGAATTTCCAAAGCACAAAAGAGGAGAGAAAAAAAAGCAATTGCAGAGAAGGAACGCAATCAGAGAATCATTGAGCAAGAGACACTTAACATCTTTGGCAAAAGAAACATTGAAACGGAGGCCATAAAAGAAATTCTTTCCAAACAGAACTTGATGATCTATGAAATCCCTAGTGATGGCCACTGGTAAAAATTTTGTTATCCTTGTTTAATTATGTATAATCTTATTTATTTTGCTGAGAAAAGCAAGAATGAAGGACTAACAATATATTGTATAATAATTTAGATGTTATTTGAGATTTGTTTATTCAAATATATAAAAGCCTGAATTTTTGTTTGTAGTTTATATAATGCAGTGGTACATCAACTTAAAATAAATGGGGAAACACCTCTGAGCTTAGATGATCTCAGAACAAAAACTGCAGATTATTTGAAAGAAAACATGAACGATTTTCTACCATTTCTTTCTAATCCAGATTCTGAGGATTTATTGACGCCCGAGGAATATGAAAAATATTGCAATGATGTGGCTGAAACAAGCGCTTGGGGTGGTGCTGTTGAGGTAAATATAGACGTATATACTTTTAAAATATAGAACAAATATGGATATAAGTAGATTTTTACAATCAAGTTACTTCCTCTGTGATTTAATCTATTGATTAATATATGTAATTTTTTTGATAACATTTTGGTAACATTTGATAACATTTTGATAACATATTGCAGTTGCAAGTATTGTCGCGTATATTGAAATGCCCAATTGAAGTCATACAAGCTACAGGAGCTCCTTATATCATCGGAGATGAATACAGCAATGATAAGAAGGTAACATTGACTTATCATCGTCATATGTACGAGTTAGGCGCTCATTATAATTCCGTTACAAAATGCGTTCAGGACGAGGAGAGCTGATGAAAGTTTCTTCTAGATTTATATATTTGTCTTACAACTGTCTTCAAGTTATTATCAAATGATTGGATTACACATATCTCGATTTATGAGTATGTGCTTCATTAGTTACTAAATTAATTTGTCCTGTAGGGAAAATAACTATACATTTTTAGACATTATAAAAATATTTTTAAGGATATATGAAATACTAAAAATATGCTGCCAGCAGAGAGAACATTCAATCTTCCGATGAGAATCATATTTTTACAATTATTACGCGAGTGATTATTAGCTATTAATGTTTATAAAAGAAATTCCTCAAATGTGTATTGTGACTATTAAAAGATTAAATGTAAAATATATCACAAATTTTACCATAAAACAAAAACTGGAAAGTTATATTTTAGACTAAATCTGTGCTGAAAATACATTATTGTTCAAAATAACGGATTCAATCTTAATAGTCACACATTTTAGGAATTTTTTTCTATAGTTATTAGTTAAATGCAAGATACATATCAATGAATCATCAAAACGTATCTTCTTGATCATTTTAATCCAATTTGAAATTTTGATCTGCACATTTAAACTAAATATGATTGCCAAGTTCTATTGAAATATAAATAGTAGATTATCTGTAAATTCCAAAAACATAAATTTTTATACTTATTCCTAAAGCTTTATATGGCAAATATACATTTCTTGTGTTTATTGAAACTTAGAATTCTCAGAAATCCAAATGTAATACTTTTATATATATTAAAATCATATATATTCACATTCAATACTAATAAATAGTTGCATGTGCCTCATATTAATCTCACATGTGATTCTTATATTAGATAAGTAAACTTTAACAGTTATATTTGGTATTAAATGTGCTATGAAAATTGGACAATGAACTTTAGGATTGTTTAGATTTGACTGACTTATTATAACTAAAATATTTCAAAACTTTGATGTTGTGCAAAGCTGATTTAAAGTTCCTGTGTTATTAGAGATTAACTTTATATAGAATATTTATATATTTTTCAAACATGGATATCAGACAATATAAAAATATGCTGCCAGCAGATATTATGTAAGTACTTATTAAGATTCTTCGATGTTCTTCAGTTTTTTTTTTCCAAAAAGATTGATGAAGTATGTGTCGTTCCTTTTCTTTATCGCGCATACTATTCGTGTTCATTAGTAGCTGTTGCGAAACGGCTATCAAACCTGCGCCTATAGAGAACTTCCAGAATTGCGTTCCAAAACTTGACTCAAAACTGTGACGAACAGATTGGATACAAAAAAGAATAAAAGTACTCTAATTTATTTTGGCTCATAAAAGTTAAATCTTTGATCCCAAACTTTTTGGAATAAATAGGCTTCTATAGATTGATAAATTGAAATTTCTACAACTTTAAAACACATAGTCCCATATAAGAGTATTAGAATGTTTCTTAATTAGAGAAATCTTCCTTTGTTTCTTCTACAAATAAATTTTTTAGTTAACTCCTTAGAGATTTCCAAAGATGTATTATATATCAGAGATTCTTATTTATAATATAAATTTTTTATTTATAATTTTTTTAAATTATTTTGAGTTAGGTATGAGAATGATTTTTCTAAAGAATGATATATTGTTTTAAGTTTGATTGCCTTATAAATCACTGATGACTAAAAGATTATAAACAATAGTTTGAATAAGTAATCTTGGAAATTCTGTTTGCTATGTGATATGATAATATAAAAGTGAAGAAAAGAAGGAAAAACAAGGAATACAATAAATGATTTATAATTGTTACATTAGAAGACAAGGAACATTCTAATTTATACACACATGAATGATGCTGTTCTACTCCGTGTTCTTGCGATTTTGTAAATATATATTCGTTTGTATAATGAGTGTTCTGTAGTCGGGCATCAAATAAATATAATATACACAAGAAAGAAAAACACTGTTTATATATCTTCAATGCAGTTTAATTTAAAATTAAAAAATATATATATTGTATATATATATATATATTTTTTGTGTATAAGCCGCAGTTATCTATTGAAAAAAAATAACATTTACATTTTAACAATAAATATTAAAGTGTTTTTTACTGCTTTAAGTGCTTTCTAAATTATCATTTAAATATTTTAATTACCTTTTATTTTATTTTTCCCCATTATCACTTAATGCTTTATCATCCTCAACAATCTCTTTATTTTTATTTGGATTTTCGTCTGGTTTCATGTGAGGGAAGAGCAATACTTCCTGTAAAAAGGAAATTATATATCTATTATATGTCTTTTAACACAAAAGACAATATAATAAAATCTTGTAATTCTCAACAATTTCAATTATAAAAGATAAATTAATTTTAAAATGTCGATTTTTTTTTCGCTTCTTTTAGGAAATATAATATATATTTGATCACACTCACTTTAATATTGTTCGTATCGGTGAGGAACATTGTTAATCGATCGATACCTAATCCCCAACCTGCCGTTGGTGGTAAACCATATTCCAAAGCAGTACAGAAAGTTTCGTCAACCAATTGCGCCTCTTCATCACCGGCCGCTTTATCCATCGCTTGCTGCTCGAATCTATGCACGTATTTAGTGTTCAAAATTTACGAAAATGTGATTCTAATCTCTTAAAAATTGTATTTTTATGATATAAATTTTAATAAAAATTAATTTATTACCTTTCTCTTTGAATGAATGGATCATTCAATTCGGTGTACGCATTGCAAATTTCTTTCGTTCCAACAAATAGTTCAAATCGTTCTGTAAGACCTTTCTTGGATCGATGCCATTTTGCTAAGGGAGACATCACTTGCGGATGATCAATGATGAATGTAGGATTAATGATGGAATCTTCAATAAATGAACCAACAAGCTGTTGTAAAAAAATATATAAAATATATACTATATAATTAGGATCTCTATACACATATGCATATATAACTGCATATATTTATTAGTAATTCACACATATTTCTATTATTTCTTATTTTGTAAAATGCCATCTAAAGAAAACGTGTCATATTGAAAAAATTTAAAAAAAAATTTCAAGAAAAATTTGCGTTCTTACTTTGTCTAATAATCTCGCTGATGTTTTAGGAGGAGGACATTCGATCTTATGATGATCACAGAGATCGCTCAAAATCTTATTTGCCTCTGGTATATTAAGCTGATCTGCTGCTGGCAACTTGACATCAAGAATCCTCTCCAATTCCTCCATCATTGAAATGCGCTTAAAGGGAGGTGTAAAGTCGAGCGTAAGTGTTGAGCCTTCATTGGTATTATACTCTATCTTCCAACTTCCATGTATGGCTTTCACCATGCCTGATATCATATTCTCCGTAATCTCCATGAGATCATTATAGTCCGCATATGCTATATAAAATTCGCAGGTGGTAAATTCAGGGTTGTGGGTCAAGTCGATACCCTCATTCCTGAACTGTCTACCAATCTCGTAAACTCTGTCGAGTCCACCGACGACTAACATCTATTAAATATTTATGGCTTTAATCTTACTGAGTCTCATTCTTTCGTTTTTCGAATAAATTTATTTTTTCAAGTTTAATTTGAAGAAGGAAAGATTTATTTACCTTGAGATATAATTCTGGAGCTATTCTCATGTACAAATCCTTGTTGAGTTCGTTATGATGCGTAATAAAGGGTTTGGCAGTCGCGCCTCCAGGGATCATGTTCATCATAGGAGTCTCAACTTCCAGGAAGCCCATATTATCCAGAAACTTACGTATGTAAGCGATTATCCGCGCGCGTATGTGAAAGATTCGTCGAACTTTGTCATTCAATATAAGATCCAGATACCGTTGTCGGAATCTCGTTTCCTGATAATAAGTAAAAAGATTTTTAACACATATAATATTTTTACAAATATATTTACATAATATATTTATATCGTCTCTACAGCAGAATTCTATAACATGTATCTTTTGGTGAAATGACTTCTTACCCTGTCTTTTAGACCATAGTGAAGATGTGGCAACATATGCAAACATGGACTCAAAAGAATAATTGAAGATGGTATAATCGAAAATTCGCCCGTTTTACTTTTGGCAGGATAGCCGATAACGCCTATAATATCGCCTCTCTTGATTTTGGCTGTATCTCTTACAAATAGATCCTGACATTGATACAGTTTTGCATTGGCCATTATTTGCAATTTGACACCCTCTCCTCGAAGGTCATAGAAAACCAATTTTGAACCGGATTCTCGAATAGCATGGACACGTCCAGCGACACTTTCTATCGTGTCCTTCATTTGTTCACCATTCTTAAGTTTCTTGCTATACTCTTCGATAAAGTTTGTGAGAGAAATCGACACATCGAATTTATGCGGGTAAGGTTGATCGGCGGTTTTGAGTAGACTGACGATATTCGATCGGAGCTTGAAATATTCCTAGTAACAAAATACAATAAAAGAATTACTCAGTTTTGCATTATATAACACAGACTAATTAATAATTTGAAATGTTGAAACATAAGGGGCAGAAACTGAATTGTATAAAAAAATGCAGCTGTTTGCTCATGAAAAGCTTTTAATTCTTTGCAAGTCATACTTGTGAAGATAAAAATTTCCTTAACATATTCACGATATAAATTATCTAGCAAAACTGTTTACATTTGGACTAATATTTTCCTCCTTCCTCTCCTTGATCTCATTCTTCTTAGAACTCTGATTCTTGTTGATAGCTGCTACAAGTTCCTTAGCCTCCTCCTTTATAGCCTTCTCCTTAGCCTTCTGCTCAGCTTTGAGACGTCTCTTCTGCTCGCTGCAATACAATCAGAATAGCTTCAGCATCTTTCCAGAGATCTGATGCTGCGTCAAGCGATTCATTACGCACTTGGAGAACCGACGTAGGGACGTCTGACGCAACTTTATCTCGCGGTTCGCAAGCCACGCGCGCGTTTGTGACACGATAGCGCGACTTTTGCCCAAGGTGCCGAGCATGATCGTCGTTACCTCGCGGGATTAAACTTTAACCCACGTGACGCGCTCGCGTCAGAGGGTCTTAGATCTGTCTTAGAGATATCGTTATCTGCGAGAAAACACGGGCGGACGAATACAGGATCTCGCGTCAAGCGTGCAACGTGGGTGACCGCGTGGCGGCGCGAGCCGCATGTCGTTCACCAGGACCACCAGGTTATGTCGCGCGCGCTGGAAGCGGATCCTCGCGCAATCGTAGGCCACGGATTGAAACTTACGCTCGATAATATAACGCGCACTTTTTTCTCCATATACTCACTTCTTCGACAACTTTTCTCCCTCTGTTACGTCCGCCATACTGCTGATGAACCAGTCGTGAAAGAGGGTCGGCCGCTCGCACTGCGCTGGTCAGACTGCGTGTGCGAACGCGAGCCGCGAGCTGCACGTGAAACGTCCGATTCCGAGGTTTCCTCGATTGAGATTAAGGTGCGTACGTCGTTCTCGCGGGCGATTATAAAACGGAAATCTTCCGCGGAAAATCGCAGACGGTCCGGTCGCTCTTCTAAAAGCACATTACGATGAACACGAACGAGTAATCTTCGAGTAAAAGTCAAATTGCGCTTGTTAATTTCCAAGTATTAAATCATTCACGCGAACGAAATGTCATTTACTTAACGTTTGATCAAGGACATCGATAACCTTACGTCCAAGTACGTTCAAAAATCGGGCTGAATGATACGCGATAATGATTTCTTATACATGTTGCGAGAGAATAAAATGTTTGAACGTGACATTTGACGTACAGTTCCTTTTCTCGCGAACCGCGCGATCTTTGACCTATATAGGTCAATTTTTTCTCAAATTATTAGTTTTTAATTTTTATTATCATTGCAATATTTCCTTTCTTTTTAAATTATGCATAATTATATTCTTATTTTTTTTATATTTTTATTTATTCATTATATTTAATTTCTCATTTTCTGTACTTTAAAAATTTTTTAAGGGCTTCTCCCTCCTTTTTGGATTCGTATATGAAGTTTAAAAGCTGACATCAATTAGGATCCGGATTGTCGCGAAAACGAAAGAATTTTAGAAAGAATATCGCCAAAAAGCTTTCCTTTCTAAAAATATAATTTATTTACTGAAATTATATTATTTTTTCACACACATATAACAAATATTTTCAAAATTACATATTCAGAATATTACATACATATATCATCTTTATCCACTAAGAAATTAATGTAAATGATTCTTATATATTAAGAATAATCTTAATATTTTTTATATTATATACATTTATTTTTTTTTCTTTTATCGTTAAATCATATTTTATATTTTTTTTTATATCTTTCATAAAAAATATACTTTATAAATCCATTTTCTTTGTTGTAAAATTCGCTTGGAACAAACGATTTCGTCTCCATTTTTCTGCAAAGTACAATTTCATACGTTCATATATCGAAGAAAAATTGGCTACAAAAAAACATATTATCATATTAGATAAGGCAGTTGATCTGGATTACAGCAGAATTTTCTCACTGTCTGTTCCTCCGAGCCGAGCTATTTGTGCTTCATCTCCTCATTGAGTGCACTTGAAATATTAAATTCCTCCAAGCCCCGATCCGAGATTTAAATCGCAAGATGCCGGACGACGCATACAACAAGATCACGCATTGCTTATTCGATATGGACGGTTTGTTGCTCGGTAAATAAATTAATTCTGCCAAAACTATGGGACAGTGATAATTTTTTCAATTCGACTGCAGTTGTTTTTTCTTTTTCGCAGATACAGAATATTTGTACACCAAGGCCTTCAATCGTATCACCAATCGTTATGGCAAAGAATTCACGTGGGAGCATAAAGCGCACGTGATGGGTTTCAAGATCAAGAAGGTCGCCTGCTACATAGTTGAAGAGTTAGAGTTACCATTAACAGTCGAGGAGTTCAGACAAGAAATTGCCGAGATCTGCCGGGAGTTATTTCCACAGACTAATCCTATGCCAGGTAATACTCCGGTAATACCGAGATTGATCGTTGAGATTCAATGCAATAACGTAATATAATATATATCTCGAATAACAATATATATGATCTTATCTCTAAAATAATAGGCGCTGTACGGCTCTTGAAGCATTTAAAGGAAAATAACATTCCAATCGCGTTAGCCACGAGCTCCGATCGAGAGAATTACGAAGTGAAAATCAGTCGTTGGCATGATCTCTTTGACCTCTTCGATCACATAGTGCTCGGCGGCTCGGATCCCGAGGTTGTAAGTGGAAAGCCGGCACCCGATATATTTCTCACGGCTGCCAAGCGTTTTCGTGACAATCCGGATCCTTCGAAGGTAATCTTCGAATCCGAAGGTATTCTTCGGATAGCTTGACTCTCAAATACTTCCACATGCAAGAGATATATCATTTTGACCGATAAGCATCCATTAAAATTTATGTAAGATTAATTGCCGGAGTCATTTTTAGTGCCTGGTCTTCGAGGATTCGCCGAACGGAGTTGAAGCGGCAGTGAACGCCGGAATGCAGGTCGTTATGGTACCGGATCCAAACCTTTCTAAACATTATACGAGCAAGGCGACTTTGGTCCTGAATAGTCTCGAAGACTTTCAACCAGAAAAATTCGGGCTACCACCATATGTGACGTAGTACATTTCCCTTTCCTGATTTGTCATGCATGTATGCGTGCGTATGTGTGAGATGTGGATTCGTGCAGATAGGATATATATACAGTTCACGTATTATCTCGAATAAAGATAATTTAATGAGAAGTTTTCGCGAGTGCAGTCTTTTCGATTTATATCTTATTGTTTGGTCGATGTGTTTTTTTTTTCTTTTTAAATCTCCTTATCCGTGTCATCAGACAGATCACCTAATTCATCGAAATCCTCTCGCGATCCGGCACTGCCGAACATCGCTACATTGGAACTACCGCTAAATATGCCTGTGATATTTACGCACGAGAACTTGTTGCGCTTCAATTGTCTGTCGATCGCTTCTCTCAGCGTATTATACGCGGCGATCATATCTCGCGAACACTGGGACAATAAATCTGAAAGCAGATTGAGAGATCAATATTCTTCTAATCCAGTTTCTTCGGATTCTAATATAACGTGTAATAAAAGAAAATCATTACGTTTGTAAGCCGGTTGACTAATGTCAAACATCTTGTGGTAATAGTACAACTGATTATAGAGATCTGTTCCGGAATACTGAAAATAAATAAACATGTAATATGATCTTAGAGTGAAAATTTCAAATTTTTTGCAATGTATTTGATTAAACTTACGACTCTGCTCATAGTAACATCTTTGCACGCTGGACAATCCGGGAACTTTCTCGCGAAATCTAATGGCAATCTTCTTGTTCGGTTAGAACAAAGTGGATTTTCGCACTCCAACCAACCATTATAATACCTGCCGATTGCTTTTCTCATAGCAAGCTGAACCACATTCTGTATTATGTTTGCGTATTTCCAGGGTGGTAATTTACAATCTTGATTGGGACACATACTGAGTGATAATTGTCGACCGGAATGCTACGTAAGATTAACAAACACTTAAATATATTCTCAATATACTGCGGAAGTCATAAATATTATGCGAGTTTTTCACTGAGAAGAAAAAATTTGAAATAATTTTGAAATTGTATCGAAGTAAGCTTACAAACTCTGTTATGGTATCTGTAATCACTATGTCCGTATTGCATCGCTCATTTTTACATTTAAATGTCAATGGAAGACAATTGTTGAATCTATCGTCATTGATAGCCAATGGTAGGTTCAGAGTTGCCTCGCAAGCTAATGTTTTCGGCTTGTAAACGAATTGTAAACCTGGAGAGCAGATTAACAGATATATATATATAATTTTTTTAAAGATTTATTTCATTTTTTAAAGCTCATGATATAAGTTCAAAGTTACCTAAATTATTGGCCAAGAAAACATCGTCGATGCCCTCGATAGGTTCACAGATTCGTAATATCACGGGAAATATTTGACTCAACAAGTAATAATTGACATCCACCTTTAATTTCTCGTTATTCTTTACTTCATCGATGTGATACGCTCGTTCCGTCGCGCTCGCATCAGTTCCATCCTAATATAAAACAATAATATATAATTTTTTTTTCAGACATTTATTTATTGGTATTTTCCAGTTTCTATAACTCAGGAAAATTCGCGAATCAAGATTGCAAATTTGATACCTCGCATATAACATATGGTAATGTATCGCCAGCTTTCCACATCCGACCGCCCGCTTTATTTAATCTCAGCGCTACCATCACGTGAGACAATTGCTTCTTATCCGGATACGCGTCTGGATTTTTGGATAATTGTTTAGTGATGACAAATGCCGATAGCGGAGTCGTCCCCTCTCTCACGCCTTTCGCAACATTCTGCAGAATCTGAACAACCTGCTCCAGACGTGTTTCGCTTGCTTGATCACAGAGAAGTATATCTAAAACTTTTCTAAGAGAGAGAAGACGAATAATATTAGATTTAACATAATGAGAATAAAATTAATTTCTAGAAATATGTCCACTTACTTTCCAGTATCGCAAGCCAATGGACACCAATCTCTTCTCACAATATCCAGGCCCTTGTGTTCCTGTATTAATTGCATCTGACCATTTGGCAATTTTGTCATTGCAACAGCAGCGTATTTCTTCTTTTGCAAAAGCAATAGGTATCGGAATACTCCGTCTATGTCTAATTCGACTTTTTTATATCGGTTATTGACTTCTCGCATAATCTAGAAAATATATTATCCCGTATAATATATAGCATTTATTTTATATATATATATATAATATACAGGGTGTTTCAGACCACTCGTACCATTTAAAACCACCCATTTAAAAACTAGAGAAGTGGTTATTTTAAAAAAGTAAAAACATTTTCTTTATAAATCGGGTGCGTTCTATCGAATGGTGATATTTTCAACTTTTGGTTCCGGTCGGAAATAGGCGATTCACACCGGAAGTGCATTTTTTTAAATGAAACCCCCTATTTTTCATTTATAAAGAAAAAGATTTATAAAGAAAATGTTTTTACTTTTTTGAAATAACCACTTCTCTAGTTTTTAAATGGGTAGTACGGGTGGTCTGAAACATTCTGTATATATAATATAATATAATATAATATAATATAATATATATATATATATATATATATATATATATAAACATTTAATACTTTAATACTATAATTGATGATAAATTAATATACATAAAATTTTCCATACTTTTCTACCAATCGAGAAAACATCGTCGTATTCTAAAATATTGGTGTTTATCATCAAGGAATCGGTATCACCATAAATCACCTCATACTGCAATTTCTCAACCAAATGTTTTGTATCCTCCAGAATCTGTCGACCCTTAGCTGAGAGCAACAGTGGATATATATTACATGTTGTGTCATTCTAGATATTTATTTCACAACTTACTAGTTATCAGAGCGGCAAGACCTTTGGCATAGAATCGACAATGTGTCGCTCCCAGACATCCATACATTGAATTGGCTGTAAGTTTCAATGCCATCTGCCTGATATGATAATCCATTTTTTGTTCAGGTGTAAGATTCGGCGTTTTCATTAATTGTTTTATTTGCTGTCTACTCTTGACCAATTTGTGAATTTCGGTTGGAATCACACCGGCCTCCAAATTCGATTCGGGAATACTCAATTGCTACAAATCATGCGAATTACGTTTTTATCCAAAGCACTTTGATCTATTCGCGACGAAGAATTACCTCGACATCGGCATACGCCGCACCAGGTACAGTGGTGAAGCACAAATTATATTCTTGTATGATACTCGGATACAGGGAATTGAAGTCCATCAATAGCACCAGCTTGTCATAGAAACCTTTCTTCGGATCGAGCACCAGGCCTCCGATATATGCCGCAGCCTTTCTACGCGGACCATCTAATGCGTGATTTAGCATTAGTTACATATAATCGCGTATAACAATATACAAAAATATATTGACATCTCACCGTCATCTCGTGCTTTCTTCTCAATTTTCTTGTCCGGAGTTATGTAATCCTTCAAATGGAAAGCATGCAACAACAAATACTCATTTCTTTCTGCTCTTCCGCCTAACAGTGTTCTCGATAAGATATTTCCTACGTTCGAAGATTGATGGTACATATAAAATGTTATATTTAAAATATTAATTGAAAGAAAGATGTTAAAGCAAGTAATACCAGCTAGAGAGGTGATTTGAAGTGCGAGCGGTATAATGTTGAGATCTATTACTATGGTTATAATGAATTTTGCTTCTTTTAACGTCATGTGTATTAGATTCAGAATTTTGTCCGCTGTATTGTAGAACAATAGAGTCTCCGCCGGCGTAATCTCTTTACATTCATGTTCCTTCGTTTTTAACACCTATCACAAATATTTATTAAACTTGTATGATATTAATTTATATTTCGAGGAATATGACATTAATGTATCATGCAACTTACTGCACTGCAAAGCGATTGCAGATCATAACTTCTGACTTTCAAATTTAATTCCTTTGCCGAGATTTGTATATCACAAATTGGACGACCGACAAATGCTTGATTGAGGATTATCTTTCCCTAAAAGATATAATTTGAATTAAATTCTTTTACTACATTCGTTATCTGATTTGTATATAATATTAATTTCGATTTTTAAAAAAGATACATGTTTACCCTGAGTAAAGGAGGAGTTGTAGATTTTAATCTTCCCATTCTGTTCCAATTTGACACTTTTAATGAAAACATTCTTTGCATCAAGACGTCAAATTGAAATGCGCAGTCGTAGCCTATTATTAAATCCGGGTCTGCTTTCTGCATTAAAGTTAATAGTTCCTCGAGTAATTCACTTTCGGTTTCGCATTTTATTACTTCGGTATTCGCGATCTTTAAGAAGGCGTCCCGGATTTGTCGCGGCCATGGAGTTTCTCGAGGATGTGTGACAACTGTGTAAAAAATTGCAAATCAGTCACAAGGCTTTTATTAATATTTTAATTGATAGATAAACAGAAAAATATTTTGCAATTTAAAGATTAATGAAGAGAGTATTTTTAAATTATATAATAATTTTTGTTCTTTATTTAATTGCAAAATAATATTGCTGTTTTTAAATATCAAAAATAATTATAAGTGAAGTAATCAACAAATGATGTAAAAATAAACATACAGCAAAATTGGCGATCATAAGGTGGTTTTGGTGGTTCTTTGTCGACATTATACTTGTGATGAATCAATACAACAACCATCACTACTTCGTTCTGCAACTTTGCATTCAAGGACATCCTCACATTTAGGGTCGCTATTACCATTGGTGGCTTGGATTTTTCTTGGGAACATAGCGATATATTGTCCATGTCTGAAGTAACCACCTGTTGCATTATATAAACTGTATTCGAAAATTCAATTTTCTTATTGTACCATATGACAAATGCACTTACTATTTGCGAACACCAGGCGAATCGTCCCGCGGTCGGCGATATATTCTTAATATCTAACCAACAGGGTCCTTTAATCTTTCGTTCTATAAGTAACAGCTCTAATGCATTTACTGTTGTGCCAAAGACGCGTTCTATTGCTGGACCCGAGTAATCGGCATCAATCGCTGGATAGCGCGCATTATATCTGATTTCCAAATAATCGGAAGTTCTCGGTGTACCTTCCTTCTCGAAAGAATAATGCTTCTTTGTCTCTTTACAGTTAAACTCCATTATACGCATTTTATTCGCATATTCATCAAATTCTTTATATACGTCTTCAATAGTAGTTAATTGCGGTTCGTTGTTTTTTGATGTCTTTATCTGTAATTTAGATCCATAAAAAGAAACTGCATTTAATAATTAATAACAATTGACTAATATTAGCATATTTGAATCAAATAACTTAACCAAAAATTAATGAAAAATTATATGCATACATATTTTCTAGGTAAGAGATATATTCTTCTCGGTATACAATGCACCATGACACAACATGAACAATATACATCGTGTTTTGATACATAAGTCTTGCCAAAGAGATATACAGTTCCAGGATTTTTGTATGGATTTTCATATGCATCCAAATAATAAAACCTAAATACTTCTTCTTTATCTTTTGTCTTAACCAACTGTGGCGCTATTTCCGTCAAATCAACGGCATTACCGATTTTCATACTTTTGATGGAAGTTTTATATGAAGTAGTTTGTATGTCTGTTCCATTCTTTTGTGGTATAACATTTTTATTCACTGGCAAGGAAAAATCAACATCCATGCTTCCATCATCAAAATCTATAGTAGACAGCTGCAATGTATTTCATATGTAAAATTTTGCTCTTATAGAAATAATAAATGTAATAACAAATGAGATTATGGGAAAAGTAAAACTTACATCTCTGATACACTCATTAGGATCCATTATAGCAGTATCCTCATCTTCAATTATCTGACTTGCACTTTGTGTAATATTATTAGACTCTGTTAATTTTCTTACATCTTGTTCTTTTAATTTTAAATTCTCTTCTAATTTCAAACAATTATTTATCTCTGCTGATTTATTCACACTCTTCTTTTTTGGTGCATCAAATATCACAGTGTCATCTATATCTTCAATTATTTGACTTGCACTTTGTGCAATATCATTAGATTCCATTGGTTTCATCACATTTTGCTGTTCTGACTTTTCAGATACTTCTTTATCACTAATTTCTTGGTTTGTGGATAAAAGTTGATAATTTTGTCTGTAATCAATTTATCATTTGAAATTAATATAGTAAAAACATAATATATAGACATGTATTAATACAATTTATCAACTTACGTAATATCTGAGTGAACTGTATGACAAAATTTATTTTTATTGTTATTTGTTTGTGTTGGTTTGGGACTATTTGTTGTTTTCTTACACACAGAGATTTCACTAAGCAACTCTCCCAAAATATCATCATCTTTAATTACTGTTGTATTGGTGTTTTTCTTAGAAGGCATATTTCTAATCATACTTTGAATATTTCCTCTTTTTCCATTTTCTTCTTTTCTTTTCTTTCTAGGACCAGCCATATTGTGTCTTTGTTTTCTTGCTTCTTGAATGCTTTCTTCATCCAGATCATCGTCAAAAATCTCCCTTCCATCTTCAATGTAGCCACTTTCTCCTGCAATTAAATTAAAATCAATGCTTGCATATTTTAATCTCTATGAAGCAGGTTTAAATTCCTTCTAAAATATTTTCCAAACAAATTGCTATTTAATATAAAGTCTGTTTTACTTATAATAAGATATTTTATGTTTCTTTATAAAATAAGAAAAACTCTTATACCATCATCAACTATCCAATCGTCTCGTTGACGTTTCAAAACAGTATTGCTGTATTCTTTTTCATCCACCTCGTCATATACATTTTCTAACTCTTCAATTTCATACTTGCGTTTTCCTCCGCTTCGAATTTCCTTCAGTTTCTCCAAAGCTGAGAGTCTGCCAGTCTTATCAATCCTCTGACGCTTAACCCTGCCAGACACAGATGCTAAAACATATTTTAGCAAAGAACAAAAATGTGCAATATTCTTTATAAATATTTATAAGAAAATAATAAGATAAACTAATTCGATGCGATTTATTTTATTTACTCTATGATTAACTTGCTGTTAATATTAACGTTTACTAAATCATCAGTTATACGAATATTAAATGTAAACAAAAAATTGGAAGAAAATGCAGTAGTGTTTACAAATATACAATACACCTGTGGTAGATATATAGCCAGAAATTGATGATAATTTCGCATAAATAATCGGCAAACTACTTACGCTGCGAATCGTCCATTATTATTGCTACAAATCTATTCAAACCACGTTTGTCAATAGAAATACACAAATGCCACTTCACGTCTTCACGTTTCGACAGTCGACAAGTAATTTTGGCGGGAGATAAATAAGGCATCGATCACGATATTTTGCGATTCGATATAACTCGATGAATTTGTTCACGTAAAGTTTGTATCAGACTACGTTGAAATGGGTGGCACCCGATTGACCACGTCGCCAATTGGCCAATTCAAAATAGGACTCTCTGATTGGTTAATCGTTGCTGGTTACCCTAGGCACAGGTCGATATAATTGGCTGTGGTTAATCGCAACGTGATCAAACGGGACGCTCCCCATTGAAATTTGACCAATCAGGGCGTATCACTTTCAGGACCGATTTTTCCAACTTCTTGGTAAGTTTTACTCGACAGGTAGCATATTTTCGACTCTTTTCAGATAAGTTCTAAAAAAGAGACGAAGATAGACTATCTATCGGGTAAAATTTACCAAGAAATTGGAACAACCGGCCCTCAATGAGTAGTTTGAAACGGGCCTAAGGTAACCAGCAATAATTGACCAATCAGAGAAGCCTAATAAAGATCTCTTCATTCTGATTGGTAGATTAAATGCTACTTTTATCCCAGATGGGATTTCTGAATGCGCCTCATAATCTTCGAGATTTTTTTTTCTGACCGCGATTTTGAAAATTCGCGGAATTACCATGTAAGATATTACATTTATTTTCGTGCGACGATAAAAAAAAGGGATAGAACATCTCACCGATTATTAAACTGCTGCGGAATGGACGGCAAAGTCTTTTCAAGGTATTTTTGTTTTGTCAGAAATCCCTTTCAGATCCTATGTATGCTGTATCACAGTAATGTTGTTCAGTGTCAAAAATGCGGAGAAGAGAAATGATTATCGTAGAACTTTATGTTGACTGATATATATTTATGTTTAATTAGTTGAGTTTCTCCCTTATTCATTATGCTATCTTTTTAGTACATTTATTATTTACAGAAATTATTGCATTAAGTTTGCATACCAACCGAAACGTCGTACACCACTCACATCATACATGCAACGTTTATCCTTACAATACGTTTATCCTGATAACACTGTATTTAATAAACAAATTCTAACTAAGGTATGTATTTGATAATATAAGATTAGATTATATTTAATTTATATTTGCGTATAATTATTCTAATATATTAATAAATCTGACTTTTTATACTGATGTATTAATTGTGATATTGTATTAAGGATTATATAATTGTTTGAGATTTGCTTATGAAATACATAATTGTTATTTTTCAGATCTATTTTGTACCGGTGCTACATATATCATCTATATATAAACATCAAAGTTCCATAAAACCGACAACTTTTGGAAAAGCAGAATTGAATAAAAATTCTCCCAATCAATCATCTAAGATGAAACAAGAGAAAAAAAATTTTTTCTATTTGATATTTCTTATTGTTAATATATTAGCAATAATTATCATTTGCAGTATAATTATAAGAGTAATTTTAGATGTAATGGACAAAAATACTATGCAACCTATAAGCAATCATACTTCAGTAATATTTAAACTTGTTAAGAATATTAAAGCTGCAGATTATAATCACGAATCAGATATATGGAATAACATTTCGTCCTCTATAAACAAAATAATATCAAGAGCAACTAGGAAACCTTTGATCATTCTGTTATTTTCAAATGAAACAACTACAATGGATTCTCTGGCTGTAGCATTAGCATATGCAAGCAGTAATGCTTTAAACACTAACAGTTCTCTGTGCTTGAATCCAGAAAATTTTAGAGATGATACTGGTGAAATCATTGATATATGAAAGAAAATTTTCCAATGAAAAAGGTTGTGGTGAGTATGACATATGTATATTTTTCATGTAAATTTCACATATGCTATCTAGCTTGAACAAATAAATATTTGTTTCAGATAATTTGTGATATTTTGAATATTAATACAAAAGCAATAATGGCATTATACAATTTGTGTAATAGAATAAATCCCCCACCTGAAAAGGCTATTTACATTCTTACTGTGCAGAGTGATAATTATCAGTTATTAGAAAAGCTTGCTTATGTCCAGAAACAAATTTATTACAAGCTGTTCAAAAGCATTGATTGGGACATTTTAACATGCCATTTATAACATGCATTACAAATGGGATAATTATACCAGTACAACCTGAAGCCACAATTAAGATATTATTAATCTATCCGAATTCTTAAGAAAGGATGCAAACTGTTTTTCAAGTATTTAGATAGATTATATAATTGAATAATAGCTTTAAATAGAATAGATATTATAAAATAAGTTGATATATATGAAAACACTGATATAAGTATTTTTCATGTTAAATGTACTGAGATATCTACTTTCAAGACTTCAGAACTATCATTGTGAGCATCATTTATGTTAGATTATGTCAAAAAAACTGAGGAGTTATAAATTAAATATTTTCCTTGCATTATAAATAACTTTTCTGATGATAGAATACATATATAGTTTATACAGCTTTACAACAACATCTCTATTTACATAATTACAGAAATCATTCATATTTCTTTATTCTGATTTATTTTGTTCAAGAATTAGTCATTTTTGATTTTTCATCTCTTATAATATAATTTGAAAGTATATACATTACAATATAAATACAATTTTTCAAAATTAATTTTTTTTGCATCTTAATATCATTTACTTAATATTATTTACTGATTATGACAATCCGGATCAAATTGATTTTTAATTTAAAGTAGATGTAATATAAAATTTATATTTAATTTACAATTCTAGAAAGAACTTATTTTTGAATATTTGTTTTGAACTAAAATACATAATGTTAAATATATTATAAAATTCGATTTTTGCATATTAGTTTGTCAATCAATAATACAATGATTAAATAATATTGATTATCTTTCACTTCATCAGTTTATGAGATGCTTCAAAAATCATAATAAATTAATGTTGTACAATTTTATATATAGAAGAAAGATGTTACATATACAAGAACTTGATTTAAAACATCTTGTATAAATTGATTGATGCTAAACACAATATATTACTGAAAAAAAATATATAACATTTTAAAATTATATTAATAATTTAATCCTTGAATAATCTTTTCATTATATTATTAATAATTTGAAAAACGTTGATATCATTGATATTTTAATGATACCTTTTTATTCTCGCGCATGCGCATTAAATTTTATTATGTTACTGACAGTTGCCTGACTGTGTCATTTTGCGATTATACTTCATGCTTTGAATTTCAATCCGTCAAACCGACTCTCGTAACGAACTTTAGAGCGGTGGTTTTATGTTTAACGAACATCAGGGCGCGAAAGGGTAAATATTCTCTTTGTAATAATATTCGCGTAATGATACTTTCTCTTTGATCAGTCTTGAGTAGTTTAAGAATTTGCATTAATTCGCGATTGTTTTTTTGCCGGTGATAAAATTTCTAACCGGAGAGAACTTTGAAACTTGAAGTTCGACAATGACTCTTGTATAACCAACTAACATGGTCATGGATGAGTGAGTGATAAAAAAGAAATACACGAAGCACTAACTTCTGCATCTCATGTTGATTGTGTCTTTACGTTATCATCATAAGAAAATATTTTTGTTTTATTACAACATAATAATTGATCTTTATAAAGCACTTCTTTTGCTTATTGAAACATAGGTACTATCATGTCAATGTTAAATAAAGTTATTGATTCTCTTAGATTGTGACATTTCATTGTTTGCACACTTTTTATCGGCTTATTGCTTAAAAACTGTGATATATATTTATATTTTATTGAATACTTTTTATGATACAAACATTAATACTTTAATCTTTATATATGTGGCAGTTTTTATGTAATAAAAATAAATTTTCAGTTATAATGTCAAAGACGCACAGTCCAACACATTTTAATGGAGAAATAGAAAGCATTTACTATCCAGAGTTTAATGCAAATATTGATAAGCAGATGCGAGTCCCCAAAAGCATTCGAGTAAACGGGGATTATACAGATGAAGATAGTGCTGCTACAAATAGATCAACGTGGAATCAAATGTCAAATACTACGGAGAAACTTGAAATGCATGTGCCAGAAAGGATTCTTGTTGTTGGTGAGATTCTTTCTTAAGTGGTTGTATTGTACATTTTTGTATTATAAGATTAATTTATATAATATTGATTTCATTTCTTTGCTTTTGTTATAATCTAAAATTTATTATTGCAGGACAAGAACAGCATGTTGGTACCAAGGCACCACCACCTGAAATTGTTTTAGAAAATACTATAATGCGTGAGCCTGCTATAGTCAGAGTACAGGTAATGTATCAAAAAAATTGCAAAATGATGGCATTTGTTAAATACTTATTTTCAACAGACTCCTCCAAGAATTTTGACTCTGGACAATCATTACTTCCCAGCGGTGGATGAAGAGGAGGTTCTATCACATGTTGATGAAATTGTAAATCCAGTGAATGAGATAAGACCCAGGACATACAATACGGAAACACAGATAGTGAAGCATGTCAGGTATAAAGACTTTACTTTAGAGAGATTTTGCTAAATATTTTAATTCTTATTCTTTGTATGTTTACTGTGTAGAGAACAAACTCCCTCTTACAATGCTCTCGATGTTTCTTTGCAACCCAGTGAAGAAGTTCAACACTTACGTCGTCAAGTAGGTAAATTGAATCGCAGAGTAATGGCACTTGAATTAGACATGCTGCATCGTCAGCAGAGAGACAGGATCTTGTATATTGCAACTATAGCATACTTCATTTTGAAAACCTTCTCTTGGTTAACCAGAAATTGAATTATTGATTGAAAAAAAGAAAGGAAAGAAAAAAATTTCGGAAACATTTACTTTGCTAGAAGAGGCAATGTTTTTTTAATCAGAATCTTGGATTATTCTTGTTGTAAAAAAGTATAACCAAAGATTTTTTATCACAGCCTTATAAATCGTCAAAATAGAGGTGAATGACGTATATAATACAAGATAGGTGTGCTAGAATTTCTAAAGCAGATAGACAGACGATATATGAAACGCATTGAAAATATGACGATCGCTTGTCTTTGCTGTATTAAAAATAAGTCTGGATTTAAAAGGATGCGTATGTATTGTATTGGGTTTGACATATATATATATATATATATGTGTGTTATTGTTAATGTATATACAACAATTTGTGCAGAACTGTAATAAAATGAACTAATTTTCATACAATGTAAACGTAGGAAATGTAGCGCGAATATTGATCGAAGTGCGCATCACAATATAACTTAATTTCCTTTCTCAGTATTAATGAAAAAAAAAGAAGTGTTTACGGAATAATTTATTTCTGTCGCGTGCGATATCATCGACGATTATCTATGCTTATCTGAACATCTTATCTGAATTTAATGATTTACTTCAACGATACATAGTTGCGTTTTCTCTGTGGCCATAGCACTTAGGATTGTAATCTTGTCTAACATATATTGCGAGTAATAAAACTAATAAAGTTATATTATTACAGACGTATTTTACAATGTTAGGAATATATGTGTATAAAAGTAATTGGAGTGTTGTGCATATATATTATATGAATGATTATTCTTAATAGGAAAACTCTTTGTGATATAAAATTCTCTTCAAATCTTATTAGTTTTCTTATTTAGATCATATACTGTAGATAATTGCTTTGGTAGTTGTAATAAAAGCATTCATCTCTCGCAAAAGCTAATTTTTATATTTACATCCTCGACAAGGAGAATTTACACAAAGAATTGTTTTCCAATCGGTATTTGCATGCGGATTTCCCAAGGAATGAATCCAATATTAATAAAGTATTTAATATAAGGATGTGTATAGAGTTTAATCCAAAGGCTCGGATCGAGTATCCGGTTGGCCGCGTATCAGACTCATTAAAGCTTGAAATTTGACCAATCAGGACAAAGAAATTAATTTCCTTTCATTCCGATTGGTCAAATTCCAATTTCTAACTGTCAATGCGTAGCTCGAGTCGTTCGATACGAGCTTAAGGTATCGTAAATCCACTTTTTACCTACACTTTTCTAGCTAGCGTTTGACGCGAAACGGATCGCTCGTACGTCGAAAGGATAAAGATAAGAGGCCGGAAGGGCGATTGTAAAGCGAACGGGGAAGCTTTCTCCCGGAATCGCGGCGTCCTCCGAGATTCCAAGGGAGAAGAGATAGTGACATTCGCGGAAACGACTCGGGTTGGCGCGCCTGCGAGCGAATGCGGGAGGTCAGTGCACGTCACCGTAGTTATTTGCTTCGAGCCGTGGAATCCGAGTTCGCGAGCCGTTATCGCGACGGTCCGCGACAGCGTCTCTCTCGCAGCGGGTCGCGTTAACAGGCCGTAATCGTTCCCGGACGACTCCGCGCGAGCGGGCCGAGGACATTTGGTGCGCGATCTCGGACTCCTCTCCAGGTCTGTGCTCGGGCGGCCACGTCGGGGGCGCGCGCGCGCGCGCGGAGGAACAGCGGGAACAATCGCGTGGAATAGAGCGGAATCGCGAGAAGCGGGTCGGAGAAGCGAGGGACACCCGTGTTTCGGCCGCGAGTGTTGGCATAACTTGGCGGGCCGCCGCCAAACAAGAGGAAGACGAGGGTGGAGGTGGCGACCGTGCGACCGATCGCTGGACGTAACCGCGCGATCCGCTGTCCCAGCAGCCGGTGGTGCTCGACGGAGCTCCCGACCGCCTATTATATTGTCCTGTAACGCAACCTAGTTGTGCCGCTCTCTCTGCCTCTCTCTATCTATCTGTCTCTCTCTCTTGTCACTCGTCCTCTCTCGACACGGGCGCCGCCGCCGCCGTCGTTGTTGTTCGACGCCGCCCCCGCTGACGACGACGACGACGACGACGACACAGCCGCGCGAATCGCAGGTTATGTCAAGCGGATTGGCAGGCGCTGTCTCAAACCAGGTCAGTGTGTTGTGTTGACGCGACGCGACGCGACCTGTCTCCGCGATAGACACCGACACGTACTTCCTTGTCTTTCCTCTCGTGCCTGCCCTCCCGCCCCCGTACTACACGTACTGTCACATCTACGTCGTGGGTCGGCCCTTCTCTAAATTTTGTATGTTTTTTCATGCAACGGCATGCAGCGGATGAAAGGACAAACCGGCAACCCAGGTGAGTCCAGCTTCCTCGGACGACTCGACTTTTCCTCGCTGTTACTTGGCTCGCGTCTAAGCTTCTCCTGGAAGGAGCGGAATGCGTGCTTGAATGAGAGGCGAAAAGTAAATTTCTCTTGTCGAGGGATGAATAATTGTACATTAGTTGTTTGGAGAAATGTCATTGTGCGTACATTGATTGAAAGCTCTGATTAATAAGACTTGCATCTTTATAGTCAAGAAATTGATGATCATGTTGCGTGTGAAACGTGTCTTGTATAAAAATGATGCAAATAACGATTTTTTATTAATGCTTTTTTATTAATGATATTTTATTAATGACCTCCACAGAAATAGAACTGACAAGTGGTTTCCATTAATTAGAAAACTTTCTCACGCAGTTATCAAGTTACATATTCGACACTCTTGGCTCTTGCTTAATTTGCTGCTTGAATGAAGATAACGATAGGCTGTAAATTTACCGATTCTTTTATTATGATATTTTGGTATGCCAATTTATGCTTATTTCAAAACTGCTGACGCAGTATTAATTAAAGATTTCAGTTGAACGATATCTTGGCTGTTTTCTTTTACTTTGTGCACAGAGAAAAATGTATTCAAGTAAATATTATTTATTTTAAGTATATCATAAGTTTGTATATCCGCAAATATATTATAAGTTCACCGCAAACATTCAATTTAATTGAATATATTCTGAATTTTAGTAAGTGCAGTAGCTTTAGTGAAGAATATTAAATTAAAACAAAAATTTGGTTTGCTTACTACATGAGTTGGCGTAAGTTTGATTTTTCTTTGAAGAGAAAATAATTTCTTCTTTTGAGTACCTGATAATGACATTTTCTAACACTTGTAATGAGTATATTTTAAGACCATTATCAAGAATATATTCTTTGTTGAAGAAAATTTACTTAAAAAAAGAAAAATAATTAGAAAAATAAATCGCTTTTCTTGCTAGTAGAATGATATTTTTCTCTGTGTGTGCACGTGATCGCGATACGTATCTCCGAATAGTACGAATATAAACGCATTTCTATTTCGGCCGCAGTGAGCAATGGTCCTAAGGAACACCAGCAGCAACAACAGACGGAGCATGCCGCTGGCGAGGACACCGGCTTCGATTCGTGGCGAGGTGGCAACAATGCTCAGCATCACTCGAGTTACCCGATCGGTACCGGCGATCCGTACAGCCCGTACTACCCCGGCACTTCGTTCCCCTACCAGACCTTCGGTGCCGGCGATGGTACGTGGTCGAACGGCACCGACCCGGTCGCCTTTCTCTCGGGTTACGGTGGTCAAATAAGCCACGATGCTTACGGCACGATAGACGGCATGTTCTCGGCGTCAGCGGCCGGCGGTGGTTTCAGCGCGTTCGGTCAGCCCCCGTTCAACTACTTCCACGGCAATGGCGACTTTAGCGCGTGGGGCACGCCGAGGAGGACCAAGTACGAGGATTACTATCAACCACCGCGCGGCAACGAGAGCTATGCTAATCCTGCGGCGAGCGGCACCGGCGAGATCAAGAGCATCGAGCAGGGCGTGCAAGGTCTGTCGATCGGCGGCGGGGGCGGCGAGCTGCCGCGACAGGATCAGCAGCATCCCCAGCAACAGAGTACGGCGCAGCAGATCAAGCCTGAGCCGAAGGAACCTAGGAAGATCACGTGGGCGAGCGTGGCGAGTCAACCAGCCAAGCCGGTACCGCCCCTCTCGTCCACGCAGGGGATGAAGAAGAAAGCAGGCATGCCACCACCGCCGATTGTGCCGGGCAAACATAACATGGACATCGGGACGTGGGGCGAGGGCAAGTCTTCCGCGCCGCCGCCGCCTACGGCGCCCCCGCCACCGCAGGTGCAGCCACCGATCCCGCCGCCGCCGCCGCCCGTCCAGAGGCAGCAGCGACCGCAGCAGCAACAGCAGCAGCCGCCTCAGCCTTGCTGGAACAGGCAACCATCCACAGCGACAGCGACCCCACCGCTCCCGCAAACGCAGATTCACATGCCGGCGCAATCGCAGCAACAGCAACAGCAGCAACATCAACAGCAGCATCACCACCACCATCACCATCATCATCAGCAACAGCAGCAGCATCAGCAGTCGCAACAGCATCAACAGCATCAGCAGCAACAGCAGCAGCAGCAGCAGCAGCAACAACTTTCCCAGGCCAATCCATCGCATCCGGTTCTCGACGAACTGAAAGTGAAGAATGATTATAATCCCATAGAGTTCGATCAGACCGCGCCTGGTGCCAGGTTCTTCGTGATCAAGTCTTACTCGGAGGACGACATACATCGATCCATTAAATATGAGATCTGGTGCAGCACGGAACACGGTAATAAACGGCTGGATCAGGCTTATCGAGAAGCGAATCGTGAAGGCGCGCCCCTTTATCTGTTCTTTTCCGTCAACGGGTCTGGTCACTTTTGCGGCATGGCACAGATGGTCTCTCCCGTCGACTATCAGTGCAACAGTAGTGTCTGGTCGCAAGACAAGTGGAAGGGACAGTTTCGCGTCCGTTGGATATACGTGAAGGATGTTCCTAACGTGCAACTGCGACACATTAAGCTCGAGAACAATGAGAACAAGCCGGTGACCAATTCGCGGGACGCGCAGGAAGTCCCGCACGCGAAGGGCGTCACGGTGCTGCGTATCCTGCACTCCTATCGTCACTCTACAAGCATTTTCGATGATTTCGGGCATTATGAGCGTCGACAGGCCGAGGAGGATCAGCGCAAGGTTCCGAGCAATCCCGTACAACATCATCATTCTTCCTCCAATCATAGAAACAGAGGGCACGCCTCAGACATGTCCAGAGATCATCATCAGCATGGTCATCAGTCTCACCTGCATCAGCGAAAGGTAGACCGTTTCATTCAATTTCGTTGAAGTTTCATTCAATACGTACTATTATCACGATAACGAGATCTTTGAATAAAATTGTGATGATTGCTGTCGGTGAGAGTCTAATAGAATTTTATTGTTTCGTTGTAGGAGCGCGGCCGTAGTGGCAGAGGAGGTTCGCGTCAGTAGCGCTGGGTATCGCGGAAACGTATTAGCGTTACTAACAAGAGTAATCGACGTAAAAGGAGCACGCTGCGACTAATTATCTACATTCTACTTATCTTTGCTTTCCCGGATCCATGATAGGCTTCGTCTGATTTCCCGTGACCGAACAACAACACTCGTCGTCGTCGTCGTTGTCGTCGTCGTTGTCGTTGTCGCCGTCGTCGACATCTTCGGCCGCGTTGTTCTTTCGTTGATTAATCCGGTAATGAGATAACATTAGCGTCGCGTCGGCATCATCGTAAAATAATATGTAACCGCAATTATTATGACAATGCGAGAGAAAAGCAGGAGGAGGAGGAAAATAATACACTATTTCGAAGGATATTTGGCTAAACTCACTGACGATCGTAATTGCGTATAGTGTGGTGTTGCGTGCTATTCATCGAAAGGTGTTTTTAAACGTACAAATGCAATGGAACAGAAGACGGGGGGGAGAGAGGGGAGGAAACGAGACGCGCGGTCTATAGAAGAAAAAGAAAAAAAAAGATAAAAAATAAAAAACTGTAATATGTGGACTAATCCTTGTAAAATGCTTACACTTTTGTTGAAAATGGAAAAAATCTATACAAGAACTACTATATTATATAAACAAGTGTCATTTGGATTGGTTATATCGTTTTAAACACCAATGAACATTTAATCTGGTGCCTGCAGCTATGAAGATTGGATGAATTCCCCCTTAATTGTTATAAAGGTGCAGGGGGAGGGGGGGAGCTTGTTATTACAACGTTCTCAGTTGTATTTATAACAATCTTGCTTGACAAAATGAATTATACAGAAATTATTGGCGTTTATTTTAGCGCGTATTCTCTATATCTGTATATTGCGAGTATATCATCAATTATTATATTATTCACACATGAACTATACAGAGAAAAAAATGAGTTGAGATGATAATATAACAAGAAGTGAAATAATATTGCAATTAATCTATACTGTAATGTACACGATGATGACGATCATTATTATTATTATTATTATTATTGTACCATTTGATGACATTTCATGAGATATTCTTATTGTTAAACGCATCTCTGTTCTCTGCTTTTTTTACGATACATGATATATCCTTTGATGAGACAACGATAACGTTATACAGAGCGATACTGAATAATATAGAACTTCTCGCGTATGAGTTTTTTAATCGATATAAAGGGAATGGAAAATCTCTCTTTTATAATTTTTATACATCTCCATCTTTCTCACGTTTTTTTTTGTATTTTAATCTCTTGAAGTTTATCAGATTTTGAACATTTAATTGATTAAAATCTATGAAACTGAACAATAAAAAACAAATTTTTATCAATCTTTATTCTTGAAGGTTGTTTAAAGTTGACAATTATAACTTTTAATAATTTGAAAGTCGCCGGGAATTCGATTGCTTTCATTTAAGAAGTATCATATGGAATAATCGATTTCTAATTCATTTCAAGGACTTTCCAACTATAAAGTTCATCGATATTATTCAAATTGCTCTGCATATAAGGTCATACTATAGAGACGAAGAAAAACCGCTGAAAAATTTGTTGACGGACACTGCAGGTCAAATCAATTAGGAAATTCGCATTAAACATCATTTCCATATTATTTGATTTGAAACAAGACATTATCGTTTTTCATGGCTAGCTATATTAGCTTCTTCGTCCATGCATTTACTCGCGTCATTATCATCAATCTTTTCATTCGTATCTGCAACGAGTTTGCATTCATCCTCCCTCTCCTGTATCTTTCTAGCTTCGACGTCCACATCGTTCTGCAGCATGCCTTGCTGTAGAAAGTAGTTACGCAGATTCTCCCGAACCTCCTGGCAAAATTTGTCGCGATTCGCCTCTACATAGCGATATACAAACAAATCGGCGCCGGTGATGACGAAGCGATGATTCAATATGTTGATACGCGCACCCACAAAAAAATCCTCAGGCGTATAATACTCCGGATCGTCTCTTTTCGTATTACACGGTTTCGGGATCAGCCTGAAGGATAGAAAGCAACCCTCATTCCGGCCAGAATTGCGCTTCTCCCTCTCGACGATTTGAATGGCACCGTCGCTCAATCTGTATTCCAGCACAAAGTCGCGGTCTTCGTCTTCCGGATGCACCGCATCCATCCGCATAGAATAGCGCAGTTTCTTCGGAAAATTGATCAGTTGACGAATGACATTTTTGCTAATCGGTCTCGACACGAAGGACGGACTGCTGACATACGTATCTTCAGGACTGTCGAATTTTATATACGGCGATTCGCATTTGACTGGCATTAATTTCTCGTCTTTCACGGGAACCGGAATCGCATCCGCTTGTGGAGTGCCCAGCACGTCCGAGTAGTATTTTCGTGTAAAATCGTCGCAGTCATGTAGCAGGAAGCTTCGGCCGTACAAGAGGATCGTCTCGCCTATCTGAGAATGATATAATTTTAATTTCATTTTATAATGACCAGATATGATTTTAATTTCATTTTATAATGATCAGTGATATGATTTTAATTTTATTTCGCTCCGAAGAAGAAATATTGTTCTCTGAAAAAATATTCACATGTTCTATCGTACAGCATGTAGAAGTTTAAGATATAATTAAAATTTTTTAATATTAGTGCAGTTTACATATGTAGGATATTCCAAAATTAAATTTTAGTATATTTATGTTTTGAATAAAAGTAAGAAAAAAATGTTATGTAAACATAGATATAAAGATGCTTGATTATCATGTTATATTGAAAAAAAGATTATTTAATTTTGCATTTCAAGAAATAGTCTTTCTCAACACTTATTCATCTTAATATGATATTTTGAAATTGTATTGATAATACTGATATTTCGAAACTGACTACAAATTCGCTCATTGAAAGATTGATCATCTTATATTGTAGCATTTTGTATATCTTATGTAAGCGAGATATTATTTTGAACTTTAGAAATGAAAGGAAAGCGCTCATATGCTCTTTAATTTCAAGATCGTGTTTTACGTTTGTATGATATAGAAAGCATTGAAAACGTATACAAAGATATTTTAGCGATAATTTTAATTTCTAACTGTTCTTTGATTTGTATTCAATTAAAGAGCTTGTTATCGCTTGTTATCAAGCTATTCAATTAAAGAGCTTATTATCGCATCAAGCAAAGCAAACAATCAAGTCTCACTCTAAAATCTCGCGGTGTATAATACTCGATGATTTCGGGATCTCCATATTCCATGTAGATACTCGGATGCCAGGAAGGCAAACTTTGCCAATTTTTAGGTACACGCGTTCGCTTGAGCAACATCGCCACGGGGTCCTTGCCGTCGTTGGGCTTGTGAATCTCGCGGATGGCCACAGTATCATCCGTTAAAAAATACAACACCCGATAATGATCGTCGTTCCACGTAGCGTCGAATGACAGCACCATGCCATCGAACTTTAGAAAACGTCGTCTAGGATCGTCGCTCATCATTCGCGTAACAATCCTTTCAATCGTCCCATCCTGCTTGATCTTACGCTGCTCCGCGTAAGGATCCGCGGGCAGACTCTCCTTTTCGCCGACATCGATGCCTTGGCTCGTCAAGAATTCCCTGGTGAACGGGTCGCAGTCGACGATACGATATACCACACCGTAAATACCTGTGAGAAAACGCACACTTTACTTGGAATTCATGTGATATACATTTGACAGAAATTTTCTTATTTTTCTAAGTATAATTTCTGAACAAATAAATGCTTTTTTAATCAAATTCTCTAAGGAATCTTGAGATGCATCTTGAATAGAGAACTGAAAAGCCTCGAAAGGAAATAAAGAATGTAATATTCAATCACCGATAACATACACACGTTGATCCCGACGTTAAAGTCCTTCCAGATGAATGGGTCCCCCTTGGCGTTCTTCGGGATCTTGTCGCGCCTCACTAATTTGCCCTGCTGGAAACCGGCATTGTCCACTACCGGTTCTATCACGCAGAGCGTATCGTCTTCTAGGTAATAAATGATATCCACGTGGCGAATGCGATAGTGCTCGTCCGGGGAGTCAAAGATCCCTTGACGAAAGAAGGCCTTGAATCGGAGACATTTTTGCGCAAACAATGCGTAATGCGGCACGAATTGCCGAAACGCGTACCGAGGCACTCGGCCATAAGTCAGTGATGGATCATATCTATGTAATTAAAGACACAATTAATAATAATGTAATAAAAAGAATGAATTAAAGAAAATATAAATTCATATAATACATATATATATATATTTCTGTAAAGTAGTAATATATATGTATAAAATTGAGAAATAATTCCGATTAATTTTAATTCGAATAATCTTGTACTGTGGAATAAAATTTGTGTGTGGAATAAAATAATATAATTAATATCAATGCGCGCGATATGATCTTAGAACAGGGTTCGCGATTACTTACACAACTGGCTGTGGACATTCGGCATATCGAAGGGATGCTGCGTCTGTCGGTCTCCTACCGAAGCTATAATTGCTGTCGCGTATCACGGGAAAGCCGTTTGAAATGTCGAGCTTGTGCGGCAATTTATAATCCTTGATCTTATGAAATGAGAATGAAAATATATCCCCCTTATTAGCCACTAGAATATCTTTTCAAGATGTATAAAAATTGATTTAACCACACTATAATTTCGATGATATGAAAATAGAACGAGAGAACAAGAGAGAGCTTATTTATTCAGACTTACGCTAACATCTCGAAAGATGTATCCCGGTAAAAGGGGTAGACTTGCCATGTCGATACCAAAGTATTTAGTGATATTAAAAGTGTATAAATCGCCGAAACATATTCGCGATGATCGAGTTGATTCATATATAATCTGACATTTCAGACCTCTTGTTTGAATGTATCTCTATAACAACGCAAGCTACCTCCATCGATTTTTAACCCTCGTATCGCCGCGCAGCTCGACCTCTCCGAGGTATTTATTTTCATTTTTTTTTTTAGGATTATTGAAACGCTTAACTTAAACGGACTCGAAAAAAAGGAATAAACATGATACAATATTATGGAGTTTCTGTTCGACCATATTTATTTGTTGAAGAACTTTTATTGACAACAGAGGAGAACGGTATTTGGATGGCGATTTTCTGCGTCTAAAGCCGCGTTTTCTCGGCCGCGCAACGATCACAAGTTCATTACTTCGCGGAAGATGGCCATGCAGCCGGCGGACAAGCAGCCGGCCATCGGCACGGTGATCAGCCACGCGAACGCGATATTGCGAAATAGCTTCCACGAGACCCCTTCGCCGCCGCGTGAGGCCCATCCCACGCATACCACCGATCCCACTTTGCAATGCGTCGTTGACACGGGTAGACCGATCTTACTTGCCAACAGGACCGTCACCGCGGCTCCCACCTGCAATAAAATAAATTTATAATGTACTCTTAAGAGAGAAAGTAACATTTATATTTCATAATATATACAATTATTTTCAGAGTAAATTTAAACCAAACTTTGATTAATTTCAATTGACAGAATTTTGCTTACAATGAAATTTCTATGTACTTAATCTAATATTTTTTCCTTTACAAAAAATTAAAAATTAAAAAATCTATTCATGTCAACGAAACACTGCAGGTATTATTTGACAAGTTAATCGTTAATTAAGTTAATTGGAATTTAATTAATGGAGTTTAGTTTTCTTTTTACGTTGACTACAGATTCTTCTTTCTTGTACTTTGTATTACTATTTTTTCTATCTGTGTATAAAAACACAACGAAAAAATAACTATATAAATTATTATGAAAATTCAAATTTATGCATATATGTATAACTTGATAGATTTCGCGCCAATCTTAGATAATTTTTCGCAAAATAAGCGCGTATTCCATCACCTCTATGGTGAATCCGGTCGTCGGGGTGATACGCGCTAGATCCTGGCCCAAAGTCCGTATTACTCTGCGTCCCCATACCCATAGTCCCGTGGAGATACCTAGGCCGCCGTACAAGAGTATAAGTATGGACGTTTCAGCCTCCTGCCGAGCCGAGCCTTCCGAGTACACCGCCCAGAGCGCGATAAGCGGACCGATCGCGTTGCTTACGTCGTTGCCACCATGGGCGAAGCTACCGAATGCCGCGGTGAGTACCTGAAGAAAAGCAAACAACCGCGAAACCTCCGGCTGCTCTTCTTCATCTATCATACCGTCTGCCTGTGCGTTCTCCGCATCTGCCTGTGCGACCATCAGCAACGGGCTTTCGCTGCTATTGCCGCGCAACTGCGGCGTCGTTACCGTTAAATTGGTTTTCGCGTTACCGTTACTATTGTCGCCGCAAGGTACCTCCGAGATCACCGACAATGCCGTCGTTTCCTTTTTGTCTTGACAGGCGCTAAAATGCGTCCCCGTCTCCTCACCATTACCGTTCGATGCCAGTAGTATCCTCGCTCTTTGCCACGGTACCACGAATACATATACGATCACTGCGACAAATTTACCCAATAGCAACGCAGCTATCAAACTACCCCACCACGGCAATTGATCCAACATTAATACTGAAAAATTAAAAATAAAAGATATAAACATTATTTTTATTTGTAGAGAAGATGGCATATTTTCTTCTTACAATATACAATTTTTTCTTTATAATATAAATTTTTCTTATAAAAGAAATTTTTTTTGAAAATACACATTTTTGGAGTTCAAGTGCGAATTAACTCTCTCATTTCGGAAAAATACTCACATTTAGGTCCGTCGAGTACAATTGACAAAATATTGACAGCAACGGTCAGACCGTATGCCATAGGGAGAAAATAGAGACCTTGCTCAAATGGATCGTTAGAGTTGAGTACGTATTTTCTCAGGAGCCAGAAGATACCGGAGGATACGGTCCCGCTGAGTACGGGACTAGCAAACCAGGACGCTGCTATATTAGCAAGTGCTATCCATTTTACCTGTACAGTTAACGCAATTGAAAATTGAGACACTCGTTATCGCTAGATCGCAACGCGTTGTAGCGCTACTAACCCCAGCGGTACCTCTGCACACAAGGGAAAATCCGACTGTAGCACCAACAATGGAATGCGTACCAGAAATTGGAAGTCGTAACGCGGTTGCCAGCAATAGCCAGATACCAGAACCGGCTAGACTGGACAATGCTCCTAACATCAACTCCTTCTCATGGCCTTCGTACAACGAGACGTCCAATATACCTTTTCGCATCGTATCAGAAACCTGCGGCAAAGTAAAATAGGTGGAATTAAAATACTATTTGAAAGTCTATATCTCATTTTTTAATTTATAGAATTATACATCTATTCGTGGAATCCATTTATTATATTCATAAATATTTGATGATCAGTATCGCGATACCTTATATCCTATCAGTACAGCGCCTGCGATCTCGAAGAAGGTCGCCAGAACGCAGGCTTGGAATATCGTAAGAACTCCGGCACCGACGCTCGTCCCGAAGCTGTTGGCGACATCGTTGGCGCCAATACCGAACGCCAAAATGAACGCCACTATAAAACCGGCCACCACTATCCAGATTAAGCTCTCATCGTACGGTATACTCATTGTTTTTATTCGCTCCTAGCTAGCTTAAATCTATTCTGCTTGAGCCTCGTGTTGCGCGTGTGTGCAACCGCTATGCGTTTTATTATCCTTCTATTATCCTCGCCAGTCAGAAAAATGGTAGGCATAAATCGTCGTCGTATCTTCTCTTTTCCTAAACGCTTCCATAACAATTAATTGCGATTAATCGCTTAAGAGCAACCTCGTAGCACAAGGAAGAACCTTTTCTGATACAGAATGTTATAGCAATACTGTATGTGTAAACGCTTATTCATCAGAATATATTCTTTCTATATATACTTGTGAAAGAATGTATATATATATATATATATATATAATTTTTTTCATAATATAATATAATATAATGTATCTATCTTCATTGTAGCCCTAATACGATCAATTCTTCAATAGTTTTGTACATGTAGCAGAGGTAGTGTTTTGGCGCAGCACCTGATTTAATTTCTAACATCGTGATGTAATTTCGTCACAGATCGTCGATGCACAACTGTGTCGAATTAGTAAACTCAAAGAACGAGAATGATTATTCGCCGACTATCCTCGTTATGATCGTCGCGTACTGTTCCTCGAGATCGAGATTGTGGCATACGATCTTCGAGTCTTCTTCTATCAGTTCCTTTGTCAGCGCTTTCCTTGTGTGGAAATACGCCGGTCGCTGTATTCCCCGCATCTGCATATAAATGTATTACAACATTTTATCAACTTTTCAGTATAAAGTATTTTATTCATAATATATATAATTTTTATTATCATTACACAAATACACACATATATACAATTTCTCGTTTTCAGACCTCTCTCTTATGTGTGTGATTATATATTTTAAATTTAAAATTAAATAACCACTGTTTTTCGAAAAATGTACGTTTGTATTTGTTTTTTCGAATAATTTTCTTGGAAATAAAAATAATAAAAATATATATATTTTATGAAACTATACTTATAAAATATAATTAAAATGATTAAATAAGGATTTTTTTATTTGTAATGTAAAATATTTTCTGATATAATAGATTAGACTATCATAAAAAATATGATGAAATATGATAAAAGAATCCACATATATAAAATAAAAGCCGAATATTCGTTTTCACATAGCTGAAAAAAAAATTAATTGCTAAAAAAATCGTCAAAAATCTAACTAATTTGAAACTTATTCGATTGAAAAAAGAAAAGACACACAGAAAAAGAAAAAATTCGATATAATGAGGATATTAAATTTAGATTCTTTCGAGGAACGAGTCGCGAAACTTCCTTTCAGCCGGCTGAATGCAGTATTGCATGCAACGAATTATCCGATCGTTATACTCCTACTGATTTTTCTCCTTCCCTCTCTACCCCTCACGAGATTCTAACTTGAAGCCGTTCTTACGTCATTTTCAGATTATTATAATATACTTTTTTTCGAATATTCAGAATTTTCAGATTCTCTTGCCAAGACAGAGCGTCGAAAAGTCATAAATTTTGGCGACAGCACGACGGCTAACGATCGAAACCGCCCCGTGCAAAGCCCCGACGAGCGACCCCTGAGTCATCCGCCGCATAATTCGATCCTCGAACTGTATAGCGAATTAATATCATAAGTCACAAATTCGCCTTGAAACTTATAGAGAAGCGTTTTTTCCAATCTCTGATATCTAGAGAAATATCTAGAGAAATATCACCCTTAAAAACTTTCGAAACGAAAAATTCGTCCATTATTAAAAACTTTTACAATTTTTACATTACAATAGCATCAATCGACAGTTATACGATTATAAAGTACAAAAATCTGAATTTTTTGCTTGAAATTAGAGAAGACGCCCCAAAAAAAGTCGCCAATTATTTCTTTCCCTCCATTTACATGTATGCGCGTCCCGTCCCGCGTCGGATCAACTGTCGAAGACAAAACGATGATAAAAATTCTCGATTTAATCCTCGAGTTATTTCTCATAAAGGAAATCACCGATGAAAGACTCGAGAGTTCGATATTAAAGAGGTTCCAATATTACCACGTTCCAAGTTATTTTTCGTGCTGGCCAACACGCGTCGTGTCCTTCAGCACGTTGCGGGTATAATGTCGACAGTCACACAGCCAGGTGGTCATCCGAGCAGGCAGAAATGAACAACGCGTTCCAAATCCACCGGCGAATCACCAGCAGCAGCAGCAGCCGCGCGAGACCCGAAACCGTTCAGCGTTCTTGAAGCTCTGACGGCCGCTCACTCGCTCTCGTCGCGATGCCGTCCGCGTGGGGGTGAGATATTGATCCGTCAATTTGCCCGCGAAATGCATGCCACGGGGGATGATGATGCGGCTCAATGATGATCAATAGATGATCCTTGGCATCACGCCGGTCGAATCCTGTCGAGGCCTCCTCGTTTTCCCGGATATCCGATCTGGTAAAATTCGCCCGCATGTTCCATGGATACTAAAGACAAGTATAATATTAGTCGTTTTGTAATGTCGAGATATCAATTTATAAATTGCAAAAAGTCGAAAAAGTTTTAACTAACTTGAAGTTTGATATCCTATAAAAATGCGAAGGAGTAGCAATTTTCACTCAGAAAGTTTGACCCATGTAATTTTTTTTTAAATCCGAGATGAGTAAGGAGAACTGTAATTCAAAACGACGATTCAAAGATACTTATTTAAAATAATTCTCATTGTAGCTTTTAAATTCCACATAAATATGTAACAAACATTAAAATTTTCAAAAAAAAATTTCTATTTATATATTATTCATATATTTCATATATTCTATACGTGCAGTTTTAAAAATATCAGTATTTTTTATGTTTAAAATTATCATCAGAGACTGAAATTATAATACAAGAATTAAATTATGTAAATTCGTGTCTTAAGTCAAAAATTATTTAAAAAAATGGTCTTTTTTGTTTTTCCACCTATTATTAAATATAAATATATATAAATCTAATACACAGCGCATTCATTTTATTTATATAATTCTGCTATATTTATTACGTCACTATGTGTATTTTCCATTCTCCCTTGAATAAACAACTTAATCAATGAGAATGTGTCAACATAATATATTAACATCATTACAATTTATTATCGTTTAGTTATCGTAAATAAATACTCGCTTAAACAATCGATAATTTGCGTCATTAAGTAAGGAATACTAAATAAGCTACGAAAATAGACGCGAGAACAATTAATTTTCGATTATATGAGTTGTATTGTTGAGAAATTCATTTAATATTCCTTTCGCAATAAGTTATCAATTATTTAGATAAACACGTGCGGGTCACGATAATTAAACAGTAATAGTAATGTAAATTAAATGTTTTACTAATGACTATTTTATGATAGGTTTATTGAATTATTTGGAAGCAATTGTTTAGGAAATAAGATGGATGTTGCAATGCAACCAAGAATGCAGGATATTATTTGAAAAACGTCAAAGAAAATCGTCGCTTAATTTCATAAATGACTGCTTTTTTTTTTTAAGGTAAAGCAAATATAATATTTATTTAATATCTATTTATCTTAAATATATATGTACAGACCATAATTCTTCACCGCACAAAGTGTGCATTAGAGAATGTAAGTAAACTTTTGTTACATTTACTAATAACTGTTGCATCATGTTTACATCTTACTCCGAGTTCCACTTTTCTCTTTCTTCACGTTCTTTCTTGACTTCCTCAACGATTGGTTGGAGATACGGTACATCCTGTAAAAATATCTTTTCTTAGCCAAATGAATTTTGAATTGATCGAGCGATATAACTGGCGTTCAATATTTACTTACTTCTTCAAATTTAGTCCACTGTTCTTTAGGTAGGAGCCGCTTATTAGTATCCAACAGCATGGCTCTCACTATACGAAAATTACGTTCATCTACGATATGCTGAGGAAGGCGTTTTAGCGCTTCTTTTACATCCTCATTCTCAGCTAGACAATCATCTCTCCGTAATCCTTAACAGAACAATTAATTAATTTTTCCAAACATGTAATAATTCTTCCACTGTCAGAATGATATGTAAATTATTGCTTATTGATGCTATTTTTACATAAGATATAGATATATATGCAAGCAATACGAAATGCTATATCGCAGATGTAATTCAAATTAAATAGTATATTCGGTGTACAATAAAAGAGATAGAGAAATACTGCAAATATTATATGTAAAAGATCAACAAAAGCGAGTTGTTAAAAGCCAATTTTTATATGTAGGAAAATGTTACCGTTATATAAAAATCAGGTTAAGCACATTAACCGTATCAAATTGGTAATAACTAATTTTAATGCAAGCTTAGGATATAAATCTGCCATTACCATATTGATTAAATCCGGTGAGGTTATAGCACCATTTCCTGAAATTGGTGGCTGAAAACAAGTAACGTATTATGTAAGAATCTGTATCTCAATTGTGTAAAGAAACAAAATCATATCAAATTTCGTTACAAGTAGACTTTAAAATTGTCTACTTACAGATCAACCGATTCATTTGTTTACTCATTTTCAGGGATGATTTTGGAATGAGAAGCTTTTAATGAAAATTGCGAAAGAAATTATTCGTCTTCGCTGGCGATGCAATCGACTTGTCCAAAAGTTAAATGGCGGAGAGTGTTTGACAGGTTTGACAGTCACATGACGTTTTCGAATGGTCGGATTTGATCTGACCTAGGGGTAGTTTACTAGACGTTATTAACCAATCGCAGCCATTCTTCTGAAGAATGTAACATACATTCTTCAGAAGAATGGCTGTGATTGGTCAGTGACGTCTAGTAAACTACCCGATCATTCAAAAAGGCCAATCAGTTCGTGAAAATAACACACTTTCGGAACCCTAGAAATTTTTTATTCGATAGCCAATCGGGGTAAACTAATCGTCTCTCTTACAACACGTTCAGCCAATCAAAACCCCTTTTGCCTATCTAGTCCCAAATCTACGGACGCTACACGAGGTTGGCCAAACGCAAATATCCCTAATCGTAGATGTCGCTGAATCCCGAAGGGGGACTACTTCGCCGGAAGTGGACGAGACGGTTGCGCGGCCGGGTATATAAATGCGCGCAGGAAGTTCTGTGACTGTCCACGACGCTCTTCTGCCTCAGTAAGAGTAGAGTTGTGTTCACGTTTGGTTGTGTGTCTCCTCTTTCGCTGAAATAGGCCACACAACCTACGTTCATTCGTGAAACTAACTCTTCTAGAAAAACCCCAAAAAAAAAGTAAAAAAGTCTCCGAAAAAACGCATACAAAAAAATCGCAAAACCGTAGGCGAAAACCGTCGTAACCCTGGCAGTGTGCGAGTGACGGGACGCGACGCGAGCACGAAGACAAGAGGACTCGGTGCGGAAAGTCGGAAAGAGGACGAGCCATATTGCGAGGAAGAAGAGGCGGCGGAAGAGGCGAAGCGGAGGGGGCGAGAAGCGAAAAATCCTCGGCGCTCGCGAAGCCAAAGGAAATTTGGAATCGGGAATCTCGGAAGGAGCGCGGCTCGATCCATCCATATTGGTATATCTCCTCTCTCTCTCTCTCTCTCTCTATCTCTCCATCCATCCTCCTCTCTCTCTTTCCCTTTGGTGAGAGCTCGAAGAAGCAAGATACTCCGCAGCCGCCAGCATGAATCCCGGAGCGCCCAACTACCCGATGGCCTCGCTCTACGTGGGCGACCTGCACACCGACATCACCGAGGCGATGTTGTTTGAGAAGTTCTCGTCGGCGGGTCCCGTATTGTCGATACGCGTATGCCGCGACATGATCACCCGTCGCTCGCTCGGCTACGCATATGTCAACTTCCAACAACCGGCTGACGGTGAGTCATCGCATTGCGATTTATCTCTCTACGTTTCTACGCGCTGTCCCGTGTCATCGCGAGTGACGCAACGTGGAGCCTCGCGCGCGCGCGCAAATGGCGACCGCCTGCTGCATGTGCCTCACACACGTGCCGCGTGTTACGTGCCTGCTGTTCTGTTACCGTACGCCATGTTGGATTCGCGCCGTCGTCTTTGTCGTTCCGTCATGGCAGTTAACGGTTAAACCGCCTCGTGACAATGGGAAAAAAGGGTGTTTCTCATTTTTCTTTTTTTTTATTCTTTTTTACATTTTTTTCCCGAGAAATCGAAAATTCCACGATCGCGGTCGCGTGAAATTGGAACCGAATTTTCAGCTCTGCACGCGTCGCCCCGCGCTTTTCACGCGATTCGCGCGTGTAAGATGAAAATGGTCTAGAAAGAGAGGGAGGCGGGAAGAGAAATCTAGAAAAGATGCAGCCGTGCAGGCAAACGTGGATCCTGCGCTTTTCGACGACGAGCGCGTGTCCTTTGCTTCTTATATCGAGGAGACTGATTTTTCTAAAATAACTTGTTAGTTTTCGTCCGTGTGCGTCCTTTTTCCGCGGAATTCGAGATACGAAGATTACGAAGAGCGAGATAAAAGAAGAAAATATTCCAGATGTCCGTTGAAAACAAAAATCAAAGAATGTCCCCCACTCTTATTTAACCTTCGGACTTGTTCCACGCGGCGATACAAAGGACGAGTATATCCGCCGGCAAAGAAACAAAGAGAGGAAAGCTGAAAACAATTTTTTATCTTTCTATTATGCTTGTTCTTTGGGCTTCTACCTACAGGCATTTCGATGACGAAAACGACAAAGAAACTGACCA
Source organism: Camponotus floridanus (assembly GCF_003227725.1). NCBI lineage: Eukaryota > Metazoa > Arthropoda > Insecta > Hymenoptera > Formicidae > Camponotus > Camponotus floridanus. The sequence continues at coordinate 1,051,641 of NW_020229839.1, forward strand.
ACAACAATATATTAGATATTTTCTCCTTTGTCAATTATTACACTTTTATCTACACTCTTCTTCATACTTAGATTTTTTGGTTTAATTCAGTATTCTGCTTTTCTTGCATTTTAAAAATAAAATAGCTATGTCAAAGCAAAATGTAGGAAATGTAATGAAAATGAATAAATCTCTATAATTTATATAGAGATTTATTAGCTTTATAATTTACCATCAAATATATTACAAAAAAGAAAATAGAAAATACTGAGAAAAAGAAACCTTTGACGTACTTTCTAAATTATATCTCTACTTTTTCATAAAAATTCCAAGTTAAATAACTTCTCTAAATTTCACTCTGAAAATACAGAAAGTACAATAAAAAATATACGAAAAGACCTAGAAACGAGTATATGGTCCTGTTTTTGGTCGTAAAAAATAAACAGCTTTTACCTTTTTTTTTTACCCTTAACCTTGGATTTCTATCATATAAATAGAGATTCGAAACGGAAACTTTCGATTCCGCTTTTTCCGTCTGTTTCTTTCGTGAAATTTTATGTCGCTCGAATTTATTGACTTTTCCTTTGTTATCAATTCAATGCTATTTCAGACTTTCTTTTATTATCACCTTATAATCGAATATTTCTCGGATTTTCTTATCAGACAAGTGTTTACTTCTTTTGATATCGATGAACGAAATCATATAAAAAAAATTCTTTTGATATCGATGAACGAAAACATAAAAAAAAATGTCAATTTAATTTGATAATTTAATTTTACAGTTAAATAATTTTTACAGATATATCTTTTTAATCGCGCAAAACGACACTTGTACATTCGCGCATAAATTTATTTAATGATAAGACATAAATTTTTTTTACAACACCACATTAAAATTTTATTTTATATTCCACAGGAGAATTTTTGCACATTAAATATACTTATATGGATATTTATGTTTCAGCCGAACGCGCCCTCGATACTATGAATTTTGACATGATAAAGGGGCGGCCTATTCGAATCATGTGGTCCCAGCGTGATCCTTCCCTACGCAAATCGGGCGTCGGAAATGTATTCATAAAGAATCTAGACAAAAACATAGACAATAAAGCAATGTATGATACATTCTCCGCTTTCGGTAACATATTAAGCTGCAAGGTTGCGCAGGACGAGTCGGGCGCCTCTAAAGGATACGGTTTCGTCCATTTCGAGACCGAGGAGGCAGCCAATAAGTCTATTGACAAGGTTAACGGCATGTTATTGAACGGCAAGAAGGTAAAGTCTCACACTTTTTATTCCTTATTATTAAAACAAAAGATTCAATCGATTTACTTACTCGATACTAACATGTTTCTTTTTTGTGTTTTTTTTCCTTCGAAATTGGAACGAATCGCACGCACAGGTGTACGTCGGTAAATTTATCCCACGCAAGGAACGCGAAAAGGAATTGGGCGAGAAAGCCAAGCTATTCACGAATGTCTACGTGAAAAACTTTGGTGAAGATATGACGGACGACAAACTTAAAGAGATGTTCGAGAAATACGGGACCATTACCAGTCATAAAGTGATGAGCAAGGACGACGGCAAGTCGCGCGGCTTTGGATTCGTCGCTTTCGAGGACCCGGATGCGGCCGAGCAGGCGGTGCTCGAGTTGAACGGCAAGGACATCTCTGAAGGCAAGTGTATGTACGTCGGCCGCGCCCAGAAGAAAGCGGAGCGCCAACAGGAGCTCAAGCGAAAGTTCGAACAGCTGAAGATCGAACGACTGAATCGTTACCAGGGTGTGAACCTTTACGTGAAGAATCTGGACGATACGATCGACGACGAGCGTCTGCGCAAGGAATTTACACCGTTTGGCACGATCACATCCGCGAAGGTAATGATGGAAGAGGGTCGTAGTAAGGGTTTCGGTTTCGTGTGTTTCTCGCAGCCTGAAGAGGCCACTAAGGCTGTCACGGAGATGAATGGAAGAATCGTGGGCTCGAAGCCACTCTACGTCGCTCTGGCGCAGCGGAAGGAGGATCGTAAAGCGCATCTCGCCTCTCAATACATGCAACGCATGGCGAACGTACGCATGCAACAAATGGGCCAGATATTCCAGCCGGGCAATGCCGGCAGTTACTTTGTTCCCACGTTGCCGCAACCGCAACGCTTCTATGGTCCCGCTCAGATGGCTCAGATCCGCGCCACTCCGCGCTGGCCAGCGCAACCGAATCAAGTACGACCAAATGCGCAGACCGGAAATTCCGGATTCGCATCGATGCAATCTGCTCCCTTCCGAGCGGCGCCGCGTGCCCCCGCCGCACAGGCTGGCGCCTTGCGTAACAGCATGTCCGCCAGACCTATCACAGGTATGAAAAGAAGCAAAAAAGGTAATCAGCGTTTATATACAACGCCTATGATTCAAGTTTATTCTTAGGTTTTCGTTACCATCATCTCACTTTGTATTCATTTTATTGTATCAAAGTATATCTTATCACAAATTTAGATAAAAATTCGTATTATCTTACAAAAATTCGGAACACTTTAGACTGCTTCGAATCCTTAGAAAACTTGGAGACTTTTAATATTTTAAAAACCATGGACGAATAGAAATATTTTCTTGAATTAATTTTTTTGGAAGGGATTTTTTAAAAAAGAGATTATCTTTGTCGACTAAATCTATTTTCTATTTATATTTGTTTTGAAAATGGAAAATGATTTTAATAGAATATGTTAAGGAAGGAGATATATTTTTATTATTTATATTTTTTTATATGTAATAAAAGAGCTTATTTTTTTAAGTAATTTTATCATTTATTGTAAAGATTATGCAATCTATATGAGTCCATCATCGAATTTTCTGTAATACTATTTCCATATTTATATATGTGATTATTTTGTTATCAAACAAATTACAAAATTTTAACATCATAATTATCTTTCTCAACCTAAATAAAAGACTTAAATAGTGACTAATTCCAAAAAAAGCTGTGTATACTTCCAAAGAATATTTATAAAGAAAGGATATTAAAATAAGCAAGATAAATCGTTAATTTTTTGTCTGTGAGTTTTATGCATCAGTTTAAAATGACTAATAATATAGATTTTACGAATTAAATCGATATTATAGTCTCGAATTCTAATTTGTAAAATGATAGTTAATTATATAGTTGGATGAGTTAACTATATAATAATTATCCAATCTAATTAAATGCTTGCTTAAATTGAAATTATAAATAATTCTTATATATATTTAAAATTACATGTGTAGAAAGATGTATAAGAACATTTAATATGTGTTGCGACAATGATTGATCTTTAAGAATATCAAAACATTCAAGATTTTCACGACTCGCGAAGCTATTCGAAACTTTCAAAATATATTATAAATAATGTAGCGAGAAAGAATTATATGAAGAGTGACAGAAATGTAATCGGTATAGTCTTCAACGGAATTGAGGGTACGCGGATGTATACATTTGAAATATCTTGTTTTTATGTTATTTGAATTATGTTTATAGTATACTGTAAATAAAGCTTAAAGTTCATCGATTTTATGTGTGTATTGGTATAATGATATTTAAAATCATGCGATTCGAAAATAATCTTTACTATCGACATAACTGAAAAACTTATTTTTTAATTGCAGTTGATTCTTATAACTACTTTTTATATCAATCATTAATTATCAAAGATAGTAAGTTATTCCCAGGAAAACATTAAAATGATACATTCGTTCAACATCTGATGTTTACCATTACTCTTCTAAGTTGACAATAGACAACTGCCTCGAGCATTGTTGTAATAGATGTAATGTAACAATTATATTTAGTTTTATTATCGTGAGAGTTCACGCACAATTGATATCTTTTCTTCTCCTTTAAGGTCAACAAGCAGTTGGTGGCGCCAACATGCAAAGCCGTTCCATGGCCGGGCCCGCTGTCGGGGTTTCGCCCGGTCAGAGTCGTCCGCCGAATTACAAATACACTGCGAACATGCGTAACCCGCCGCAGACGGCTATGGCGTTACCTGCACCGAGCGGCCCTTCGGTGCAGCAGGCCGTACATATTCAAGGCCAGGAGCCGCTTACAGCGTCGATGTTAGCTGCGGCGCCACCTCAAGAGCAGAAGCAGATGCTCGGCGAACGATTGTTCCCGCTCATTCAATGCATGTATCCGTCATTAACCGGCAAGATCACCGGTATGCTGTTGGAGATCGATAACAGCGAGCTGCTTCACATGTTGGAGCACAACGAATCCTTGAAAGCCAAGGTCGAGGAGGCCGTGGCCGTGTTACAGGCTCATCAGGCCAAACAAGCTGTTGCACCGAAAAAGGAATAAGAGACCGTGCTTTGTGAGATCAGACTTTTTGTCGGGAAACAATATTCAATTGTTTTAAATATATAGTTAAATTGATATAAAATTACATATGATAATCTCTCTTTTTTTATTTTTATTTTTTCTGAATTAGACGCGACTAATTTGACATATTTGAATGTAAAATGCATATAAAAAAGACTTACACTAATAAATTTTTCTTTCAAAATATATTTATGTTTTTCTTTTCTTTTTTTTTACTCTGATACGTTAATTAACAACAGTTATTTACAAATCGCTGTCTATTTTTGAAAGTAAATTTATTACGTAAAAATATTTATAGATATAAGCATATTTAGAATTTAAATATAAAAGTTTAATCGCGTCTACTTCAAAAAAGGGAATGAAAAAAAAGAGAGATTATTATATGTAATTTTATATTAACTCAATTATATACAAATTCAGAAAAAAATAGAAATATTCAGAAAAAGAAAATAAAAAGAAACGAAACAAAGATAATGTAATTTTATATCAATTTAATTGTAAATTTAAAATAATTGAATATTGTTTTCAAAAAGTCCGATTAAAAATAAAAATAAAAATTTAAAAAATAGATTAAAGCGCGTTCGGCGAACGTAACGGTTAGACGATCAGTTTCAGAAAAAAAACTATTCGATGTATAAGGTTGCGCCAACATCATTTTAGCTTTAAGCGAAACTTAAATATATGTTTTTATTTATTTAGAAAGAAAGATAAAGATAGACATATATTTAAATTTCACTTACAGCTAAAATAACGTTGATGCAACCGAGCCTAAAAACCTGAAGATATGTATCAATCATTAAGTGACAATTGTTGCTCAACAGTATCTGCAACTATTGCGTCCGCTGATCGCAGTTTTTTAAATTTTCCCTGCGTATTTTCCTTTCCTCAACATATATTTTTAATTTAAGAAAAGATCGAGAGAAAAAGGCGTAGCATTTCTTTCGAGTATTCTTCCTTCTTCTTACCTTCTTCAGTTTCCCTATAGTTTATCGAAAGATAAATAACGGTTATACTCGGCTCGTCTTACGTTCTGCGATTGTCGCAGACTCTTGTGTAAAATGATACTCTAGCGATAACAAGAGATTAATGATGTCATCAGTTCATAAGAAGTTCCATTTTTTTTCTTTCCTACGCGCCTAGTGTACGCGCGATATTGCTTTGGATTTCGAATATGTATTCTTTTTTTTCCAGTATAATAAATTCTTTGATTTTACGATTACACACCAAGTACTAATTGATTTACACTCGAAACAAGATACGAGGTTGAGCGAATCGAGAGGAGAAAAATGACAATTGTTCTAGTACTTTGCGATTTTAATGTCATGTATTTATGTTTCTATTTCTTTTAACGTTTGAGATATACGATACATCGATGTAATATTCCATTCGTACGATCCTGATTAAACCTGATGCGAGATAGAATTTTTGTAACAAATTCCAATAAATTTTATTTCAAATTACTTTGAATTAAAAAATAAAAAAATGAAAAAGCTTAAGAAAGAAATTTTATACATCGCTCTTTATATCCTAGATTCGACAAAAATTAAAATAAAAACGTTGGAGATTGCTTTAAGGATAGCCATACGGTTTAAAAAAATTCGCGCGGAAGCGAATGTCAGCTCGGCTTAGAAGAAGCGAACGCATGATTGGTAACCGCGACCCACTTCGGTGAGCGGGATAGGCTGTCGCGTGGGAGACGAAAGAGAGAGAGAGACAGATTCCGCGAAAGCGCGCGGCTCTCGTGAAACATCGACGGGACGATCGAGGATCGAGTCAGTCGTCAGTCCGTCAGTCGTGCTTGGTACGTGCGTTCTGTCTTCCCAAGGAAATACTCTGCATTCGAGGAACCGGCTCGAGGAAGAGCGACGAAAGCCGCGGTCGCGCGGTTCACGATCCTCCGGACGACCAAGTCGACGAGATCCAACCGTCCGACTTGCGTCGCCAGCGATTCGTCGCGCGCGAATCGAGAAGAGGTAAACGCGTAAAAAGAGATCCGTACATTCCTGCACGTAACGTACATTCGTCGTCCACCGCTGACGACCTCGTTCCGGCTTGATCGGCCGACTTATCGCGGCGATACGCCACCCCGGGAGATCGTCGTTCTGTCCTCTCGATCGTCCGTTACCGTTAATTACGTTGCATATGGCAATGCACACGGTGAGGAAACCCGACACCTCGCTCGAGCGAGGTCGGGCGTTTGTTTGCGTCGTCCTTTCGGTCTCGTCGACCCGAATCTCTTTAGGCGCGCGGTCGACATTGTTCTCTCTCAATGTATAACCGCGAAGATACATATGAACTGTAATTTGCATAATATTGCTTTCGAGGTATATACAAGGTGTCCAATTAACAATTCTTGTAGATATTTCAGATAAAAGATAACCGGCATTCTTCATTATAACAGGGATTAAATTTTGTTTTCCGTTTGTTTCAAAAATTTATTTTCCGACAAAAATTCTAGCGCAAATTTGAATTTCTATTTTTTTTATTAGCTATCTTGTATACAGAAAGCAATTGAAATAATCTTTTTTTTTCGAATTTTTTTAAATTCAAGAGTATACCAGTTTAATTACATACATTTTTAACTGTATATTTCCATTTGCAATTTTATTCACTTGCAATAATTTTTCAAACATTGATCGAATCTTATTTTATTTTTGATCTGTCAAAGTATTTCTCTTTTAAAACAAGGTATAATTTAAGGAAAGGTGCGTGTTTAAAACTTTTTAATTACTTTTTCCTCTCTTATTTTTGAAAACAATATTATGATTCTTATGCAATCTTAAAAGGTTAATACACATAATACCATGAAAATTGTAATCTTTTAACATAGGAAAAAATACAAAGGAACACTATTTTGTGAATATCTTATTTTATGTATTTGATTACATTGTCTTTTTTAAGTATACAAAAATAAAATATAAAAAATTAATGAAAGTATTACTTTTTAATTATTATATACATTATATATATAACATATTAAATAATTAGATCAATGAAAGAAAAATAAAATTTGTTATGTGAATTTAGAAATATATTTTTTTTGCATCTTTCTTTTCCTTTATCTGTGTACAATTAGATAATGTATAATTAAATAATGTTAGTTTTCTAAGAAGGAGAGTTATAGACAAATATTAATAACAAGGATTTTTAATTATCTATATCTTTGTATCCTGTCCAAATTTTGATTTCTTATTAAATATTATATGCATGTTACATCATATTTTATATAGTTCTAAATATTACAGATTTTGTTATTTTACTTTATAAAATGTTTTTGCAAATGTTTGCGTGATAAAATATAACTCATTATTAACTATTAGTACATAATGTCAAAATTTAATAAAATGTACCTTAGCAATAGCAGCAATTGTAAACGCCTGATTGTACATTCCTGATATCTTATCACTTTTTTGCTGTATCCGCAGGTTCTACAGATCTCTTTCTGTTTCTCCATCTTCAGCTCTTACATATTATTTTACTTCTTCTTATGAGAGCATTGTAAGAGGCTATTATTTCAATAAAGATTCAACATGTGACGATATAACAATCAAAATTTAATGAAAGATTCTATGGTTTCCATCTTTTTATTTTCAGTATAATTTATTCATTTATTGCTTGATTTTGTCTTAAAATCTAGCAGATAAACAATTATTTTGTTACAATATTATTGGTTTATCTATAAAATTTCTTTCAGATCGATCAATTAAGATATCTAAGAGATTTAAATACATCTCTTCCTGTATTCTCTCTTTTATGAGAGAGAATTATCATGGATCAAGACGAAGTTGTGAAGAATTTGCGATCATGTTTGATATCAAGCAAAGGTGGTATCAAATTAGATAATTTAAGAGGTAAATAATGAAATTATTGTTATAAATTTATTATTATATTTTAGTGCACGATTTTAAGGAATATTAATAGTAGTAATCTTATAATATGCCATTTTTTAATATCGTATTAATTTATACATCATTTTAAAGGTTGACAAAAAACTTTTCTTACAGCGGATTACCGCACGATCGCAGGAGAACCGCTACCCTTCAAAAAATTTGGATATTCCTCTGTTGAAGATTTTATACGTAATGTACCAGAAGTTACTGTGACAAGAAAAAATGGAGAATTGTATGTGGAAGCTACGCCTTCCAAATCTACAGCACATCTTACGAAATTAATTTCACGACAAAAGGCGCGACGAAAAATACGACCTCAACCGAAAAAAGTATACTTATCGATATTTTATATTTTTCAAGAGAATATAATTATGTTGTCAAAATATACTGTATACTGTTTCACCAAGTTAATTGATCAATATAAAAAGCGAAAGAGAATTCAACGATTATCTAATCTATGTATTTTGCAATGTACTTGTTGCAACAAATTTTTGAAAACTATTATTTTATGTTTGTTCTGAGGTGAAAAAAAAGTTAGTTTTTTTATGTAGCCACAATTAATTATATAGAATTCTTTTTCAGTGGACACCACCTCGACACACTACCAAAGGTTTTTTATCTGGTAGTAATAAAAATAATTTCAATGGCTTTCAACCTATTAAGAATAATTACGTAAATTCTCATGGTTCCTTCACTAAATCAACACCTGGGAAAAGCAATTTGTATACAGATTTCAGCAGGTATTTGAAAAAAAAATAAAATATTTTTTCACACAAATATCTTTTATCATATATATAATTTAATATGTTGTTTTATTCCTAATAGTTAAAAATTTATATACACGAAATTGTAATTGTTCTTAGTCGATTAAAATTGTTTATAATTTTGAAATTATATATTATATATATATATATATATATATATATTTATTTATTTATTTATTTATTTATTTATTTATTTATAACAAAAATAATATTTTAGACCTATTTTACCACTCATGGAAACTATTGTACAGTGTCCGTTATCGATTAATAACGAGAAATCAAGCTTTGTTCCGACCACACCGCCAGTTTCTCCTGTTAAAGTAAGTGCAAGTGTTTCAAACTCTCAATAAAAATCCATTAAATATTAATCATGTATTAATAATTTCAGAGACTGACAGATAACGCGACAAATTCGAATATAACGATTTTGAACCAAAGTGTTGCTAATTGTAAGACTATCGAAGATTTAAAGTGCAAAGTTTTAAATGACAAGACAGCAGCGTCGCCTGTGATAAATTTGAAACCAAAGACTGTAGAGCTCAAACCCTCGAAACTGAGTGAGAGACTCAAAGTCTCTCCTCTTAAAAGTACTCCTATCATGCCTTCGCCGCTGATTAATAGCTATAATAACGGTCATACATCTTTATCTATCCCGTCGATTTTAAATCAATTGCAGGTAAGAATATCAATTAGAATATTCTTCAATGAAGCTAAACATTTTTTTTCAATCAAATCATTTTTGTAGACCATGTCACAGCAGATTTCCGATCCTAGGAAGGATTTACAGATTTATGCTGACAAATTGAATCTACCATCACCGGTATATAAGATGCATTCGAAAAAAGAAAGAAATTCTTCTAAGATTATCATTTATGCCACTTTAAAGGTAGACATAATTTTTTTTTTCTCTTTTTTCGACATTAACAGATTGATGAATATCATATTGCAGGTCGGTGCACACACGTTTCATACGTATCCGGAAGACGCGGCATCCGAAGAGGAAGCCGAAAAAATCGCAGCACGTTTGGCTCTAGTGAATCTTACTAAGTTGTCGAGTCCCGAGATAACGACTGTCGATGAGAAATTGGTGATGAAGCGTATTCTGAACATTGTGACCCAACATCATAGCGGAGTTTTTATGCACCTATTACCCGAATATTACTGCGAGCAATATAAAGAGGCCCTACCTCACAACTGGGAAAGGATTATTGAAGAATGCGTGGATATAAATCAAGAGAAGAGCGTCGGCGATTTAACAATACTTTGCCGAGTCTTGCCGACTTTGAAAGTAATATATATATGTGCGCTATAATTCAATTTTCTTTTTATCGAAATTTAACTTTTCTATTTTTCTTTTTTAGCGAAGTAATTCTACCCCACTTAAGAATGCCGTCGAAAATACCTTCTCGCTTAATGAGAAAATACAATTGAACCCGATTGGACCTGCCGCACCTGGTAAACTGATAGTACCGAAGATGACTACTTGGCAGGTGTATATCACTTGCATCATAAGCACCGTCGAAATTTGGGTCCGCTTGGGTGAGAATAATGTAAGTATAGTATTATCTGTTTACTTTCTTTTTACAAGTATCTTACTTTTTCCCCTTTATTTTTTCCAGGATAATTTCGTCGAAATGACAAAGGAAATGACAAAGCATTACGATAAGAAAAAACCGACTTCAATGCTATCAACGGAATGTGTCATTGGCGATTTTTATGCCATTTTCGAGGAAAACTATTGGCGCCGAGTTCAATGTATAGATTTTGACTTCGAGACTGGACTCGCTACAGTTTTCTTTATTGACGAGGGCTATGACGAACAATATAAACCTGATATGCTACATCCTTTAGACAAGAAATTCTGCAGTCTTCCAGCTCAAGTAATATTTCAATCGTATTTCTTATTTTAATTGTTTTTTGTATATTGTATCTGCGCATGTTTTTATCTTATATAGGCGATCAGAGTAGCTCTTGAGGGATTAGAAGAATTTCGCGATTATACCCAATTAGTTCCAGAGATTGAAAATCATCTTTTGGTTGAGAATATGTTTTCAGCGAAAGTGCATGGCACGAACGCCGACGAGTATGGCTCGTATACAAAAGTGACTTTTTATGATATTAGCAAAGAAGGCAAATACATAGATGTTAATCAAGTTTTATCCGACAGGATTTTAAGAGATATTAGCATCGCGTCCAAGATACAAGTAATTTTGAAAATTTGTATTGCAGTTATTCAATCTCAATCTTACAATTCTTTTCTTATATATTCTCTATATACATATTAATTATTCTTCCATTGCAGACTGGACAACTAATCGAGTTATATATTACTCACATAGATGAATCTGGAAAGATATATGCACAATTAAATTCGTTCATGAAAAGTCTAGTGCATAACGAAGCCTTGTCACAAATACTCCTAAACAACACGACATCTTTAGAAAGGGAAACGATTCATTTTACTAAAGTATACTTTGCAAAATGGGACTCGCAGTGGTATAGAGCGCGAGTGAAAGACATGCCTGACAAGGATAAAGTAACAGTGTTTTTGTTCGATATTGGTAAAACTGTCACGATATCGAAAAGAGATCTGTTCACGAATGAGACGAATGCTCTGCACTACATTCCGCCGCAGGTAAATTTATTGTTTGTTATTAAAACCAATCTCCGTCGAGTTTCAATCTTCAGTATTTTGTAAGGATGATATAATTAATACTTGTGGATATATTTACACACGAAAAATCAGGCAATACAGATCTTTCTGCACCACCTCGATCAATCGAAGTACAACGGAAAGCTCGTGGCGAGATTCTGCGAACTGGTATCAGATACTGATCTACTTGTGGCAAGGATCATCAAAATTAGCTCATCCGGAATCCCAATAGTGGAGATTTTCAAGAGAATTGGACCGAGTAACATGCTGGCCTCTATAAATACATCATTAATTTACGATAATGAATTATTAAAGTAAATATTTATGTTTTCATTTCTTGTCGAATATTTGTGATACTGCATCTTCCTGCCTTATATTTTTGTATCTTTGTTTCTGAATTTTTCATCTTCATATTTTTTATCCCATATTTCTTTATCATTCTATTTTACTGTATATTATATAGCTTTGATTTTACTTCTTTACAGTTTTTTATTGACTTTATGAATCTATCTAAAAATACTTTACACATACACATATATACACTTTGTATTTGCAGAACCAACGAAGATGGAAACAATAATATTAAATTATCAAAGAAACGTATAGAGCGTAGGAATTCTCGCGTTCTTGAGTCTATTGTTAAATTAAATCCACCCACCATCTCAGATGTTGGTCAATATTTTGATGTTCACGTAACATTAGCAGCGCATCCAGGACATTTTATTGTGCAACCGTTGAATGATGCGAGGGAATTGAAGGTACATATACACATACATATACACATTAAAGTTTAAATCGATAATTAGCCAAATGAATTAGGATGAATTTTCATGCTACATCTCATTTCATTCTCAGATGATGATGAATGAGCTGCAAAGATACTGCCACGAGTACGATGGTCCGCCAATAGAAATTGTTGGCGAGGGCAAGCTCTATGCGGGCAAATTTCGAGAAGATTGGTACAGGTATGTGATATATTCAATCTTGCAATGTAAAAAAGACTCGATTAATAACGATTTCGTTTCAGAGTGTATGTCACTAATATTATTAGCGAAAACGAAGTATCCATATATTTCTGCGATTTTGGGGACGTAACAATAGTGTCGCGCAATAGCTTACAGCCGTTGAAGAGTGATTTTATGAAGCTACCGTATCAAGCCGTGAAAGCTAAACTTATCGGTAAGAAAGAATATATAGTTGTTCTTTTTCTTCTTTTGAATCGTTTCTTCTTTATATAAATTTTAATGATCTCTTTTTTTATATAACAATGGCAGGAATAGAGCCGACAAATGTTGACTGGACGGTAAACGACTGTGTCAGGTTTAAGGATTTAGTGCTTGATAAGAATTTTGTCTCAGTAGTCGCCGAATCGGTATTTGACCATCTCTCGCCGGCCAACGGTACTGTGCTGGGCTTAAGATTAATCGATGTCAGTACCGAAAAAGACATATACATCGATAAAATATTGGTGGAGGAAAAACGTGCCAAATATATTAATGGATACGAGGATTATTTTGCATCTAGTTAGCTTGTTTATCGGTTAATGAGTGCAAGAAACAATTTATTTTTCTTATCGCATTATTGTTATCCTTTTATAATGGCACAGTAACGTATCGCTCGCATAACCGCGAGTACTCGAATATAAAAGGGTAATGCGTGAATATATTTCTACTATTTTTTTATTACTTTTTTCTGTAACGATACGACACGCATGTGAACAATGTAGAAGGATAACTAGCGAATATTTAAATTTTATTTAACGTTATTTGAATTTGTCTCCGCGAATGCGCATTTCATTGTTCGGAAATTATATTTTTTTCTTTTTAATATTAGAAAATACGGACATACTAGATTACAATGTGCATAGCAGGATTTGAGTTATTAAGTAGTAAGGAAGCGCTATTTTATTATTAATTTGTTTAAAAGCTTATGTTTATGAGTATATAAACATGTGTTATTTTTTCTTCGGCTTTTATCATTCTTTATTATTAATTACATTTATGTTATCGCACAGTTAAACAGAGATGTATTACTGTTACGGTTATAACATAAAGTTTATTTAGATGTCAAGTTTTATTATATAATTTTGGAAGCATTATTATATATATTATTCATGTCAAGTATTCCTTAACAAAAATGTTATGTTCTTTTTAATTTCTTTGTCGTTGTTTAACTTAGTGACCGTTTCATGATATTAAACAAAACAGTATGATTGTCAAACGACAAGGAGATTGGCTGTGTATAATAATTAATTAAACATAATGACATTCCATATATATGTGTGTATATATATACATATATGTGTATATGTATATACACACACACACACACACATATATAAAACATTAACTGTATCGTGTGCAGCGCACGCGCACATATACGCATATATTATTCATGTTTAAACATATAATTAGTCGCTTCCACATGACTCTGAATTGGAATAATTTATCTTATTGCCATATTATAAGCGTATTGTTAGAAATTCTTGCGAGGTTTATTTGTAACAAATATATATTTTTATTTTTTTATTAATCTAAAATTGAAGAAAGCGAGAGATAGAGTTGCAACACATAAAATAAAATTTATGTACAATAATTTTTATCTCCATGTGTGCATTTTATACCTTTATATTATTTATATAATTAAAATATTGTGTACGCTACATGACAGAAATATCATATGTATCTCTTGTGTTAAAAAGAAGACTAATATGAAAAACATAATAGAAAGATTACTCATGTTCGCTCGTTCTCTATGATAAATGTGACATTGCTGGCCAGCGAACTATCGCTCAAACGAGTGGAATCTACCTTTTCGGCTATGACTGACACCTTGTCGATTTTGTCATTTTCATTCAAATCTTGCATTTCTATGACATAAGTCCCGGCGCTGTCCGGAGAGCTTAGACGCTCGAGCGCGTTCGTTCTTTCCGGAGACTCTGAAATTGAGTTGCGGGAACAATTTTGATTCTTAGAGAGACTCGCCAAACTAGATTGTGCGTTGTCCTCGTTAGGATCATCCTGGTGAAATCTAAGGAAATTTGTAGCACTGTTTTTAAGAAGTATGTCTCCTTTAGAAGTGATATTGCTAGATGTGCTAGTATTTGAGCGGCTCCAGGAATGACTACGCTCGTTTATCCGGCTGGAAACTCGTTCGCCTTCATCCTCGAAGAACATTGAACTCTTGGATAGCATCGAGTCAATTTTTTCGATAATACAATGCAAGCGATTCCGGCTCTTCTCCCTCCAGCATCGTTCCATTTCTTTCAAACGGCGGAGCGTCGCCCACGATCGCTCACCATCATCGTTCTCCATCTGAATCATTATGTGATCGTTCGCGGGGCGATAAGAAGACGAAAAGATCTCTTTCCTCGCTGTCGAGCCGCCATCAAGTTTACTCTGTCGGGATAGAGGATATTCCGATACATTCATGATCACTTCATTATCGCAAGTTCGCGATGTATCCTCCGTAAAAAGATTTAATCCAACGTCACTGCCACTTGCATTCTTATTGAATCTCAAAACGCGGACTGACGTTGGATTGCCGAATGTTGAAAATGCCAGTACGTGGTCGTAGGGATGATAATCTACGCAGGTAATAATCGCCCTGGACGAGTTATGCCCATCGTTAGCATATTTGGCCACGTGCTTACCCGTCTCCAAGTTCCAAACGTTTAGTACAGAATTCTCTCCACCGCACAAGATCAAACCACCACAAGGAGATATGCAGGCTTTCAATTGTATTCTATGAATATAAAAAAAGATAAGGAATTTAATAGATCGAATTAATAATACGAGAAAGAATAAGAGAGAAATAAGAGGGATAATAATATGAAAGAGTATAAAAGTATAAAGTGTATGAAGGAAATATATACAGAATATATAGAGAAAAGTTTAAAGAAAAAACGACGATCATGTTAAAGCGAAATTATAGAAGTTGATTGAAAGAAATCAAAAGGAACATGGAAAAAATTTTTGAGATGTGATCTAGAAATCAAGATGTATGATATAAAAAAAGAAAGACAAGATAATAAAAATAACAAAAGAAAAAACTGAGGAAAGTAGAAGCAAAGTTACAATAATATATTATAAAATAGAGAAAGATATTTTTGAGGAATGAATGCAAACCTTTGATTGTTCAGCTGTTTGTATTTCCGCAAGACTACACCGGTTGCGAGATCTACCATTCGCAGGCCATTATCCCTCGAGTGCACGAGAAGTCTAGACTCAAGGGGATGCAGAGCGATCGTGTTGATAACAACCCCTTCAATCTCGCGAATCTTTATCTTCCTCGCAACATACCATTCCCACTTGGATGACATCCTATCATTTCGGCGAATCGTCCAAAGGATTATTGATCCTACACTGTCGGCTGTGATTAAATTACCATTTTTTTGGAAGACCATGGAGTTGACGAAACCTTCGTGGCCTTCCAACTCCTGGCTCAACTCTTGCTTCATCGATCTTCCATTCTCGCTTGCCCAGATGCGAGCTACTCCATCGTAACATCCTGTTGCTACAATCATTGTCTTGTTGGGAGCGTACCTGGCGCAATAAACATACGAAGGATGCGGCAGCATCTGCAATAAATTGGATGGTCGAGTAAAATCAATTGTCAATTTTATCTAACATTGTATAGCTTGTAAATATAATGTTAGTTTTTCTAAATATATTCGTTTAATGCTTAATCTCGAAAATCGTTTATCATTTGCATATAATACATTTTTAAAAATTTCGACTAAAATACATAACAAAATTCTTAAATATATATTTCTAATATTTTTTAATTATAAAAATATTAAATGTAAAAAATTTTAGCACAAATATATTAAAAAATAGATAATCGATATCGATAAAATATATGCACATAGTTGTATTTATTTGAATGTTTGGAAAATATTGATATTTAGAAAGCACACTTTACGCTTTCATTAATCTTAAAGTAAATAAGAATGATATGCTTGATCACCTCGATGTGTTGCACAATCTGGTTGCGAATATCCCAGATGCGCGCCGTTTGATCTGCGGACGCCGACAACAGGTGATAGTCGTCGTTGGACCAATTTAGAGAGTACACAAAAGTTTTGTGGCCGAGAAACTGAACGTGGATTTTGCCGGTCTCGATCTGTAAATAAAAATAATTACACATGGCTCAAAGATATCGTTGTTTCAGCGAATAAACATTTACACTGTGAAATGAAAAGTAATAATTTTTTGTATCAACGATGATGTAGGTACAATATATTGAATTTTGCGTAATACACTCTCTTCGTCTTGAAAAAAATTGAAATTTAAAAATAAAAGTTCTTTTTTCATCTTCCGTTCTCTCTCCTACAGGTGCGATACTAATTTATCTCAATATCTGCGACATTGCGAACGCACCTCATAAACGACAATTGGATAATTGTACTCCTCGGAATGGACGCAAGCCAGATACTTGCCGTCGTTGCTGAAGGCGACGTAGAAACAGCCGTTCTCGCTCGCCTCCGTCTCGAACATTTTCTCGTTTGGTATTTTGCAAGACTGGGCGGCCAGTCGTGCCCATTTAGGAAGACCTATCGTTGATTCCGATGTACGACGCTCCGTCGAGAGCCTCCTCTGCGAATCATGCGAGTCATCGAAAAGATCGTTTAACGGCAATTGTTGATAAAGCACAGATTCCTGTTTCGATGACGGAACCGATGTCACTGTTACCAGGAGACTGCTCGGATACTTATCTCTGTTGTTTGACTGCCACCAAGTGTATACCTGCATATATGAAAGAATAATTATAGAATAGCGATATCGTTTTAGCACAAAACTTGATATAAATTTTTCTTTCTCTGTTAAAAAAAAATATAGAATGCTAGGTTTAAGGTTCCTCACTTCAATTCTTTTGACGTCAAAAGTAAGAAAAGAGAGAGAGAGAATTATACGATCTTGTTCTTCAATATTATATACATTGAATTAAATTAAATTTATTATTATAAACGTTTCACGATTCGCGTATTCGAAATGATAGATTTATAAATTTATAAATAAATACTTTATAAATTCATACTAAATATAACATTTATGGATATGTGAAATATGCGTTCTAATAAAGGATATCAAATAGAAAATGAGAAAATTTCCGACATATATTTTAACAATCTATTAAATAAATAAATAATAACGCGAGAAAAATGATTTATTTCAATATACAGAGAACAAAAGATTTATATAAAGACTAAAAAATTTTATTATAGGATGAACTTTCCAAATAAAATGCAAGTAGACAAAAAGTAGACTTGTCTATAGTTTCTCTAAAAATTTAAAAAAATGTTTAAAGATTCCAGATAGCAAATCGAATTGATTATCAAAAATTCATTCATCAAATGAGAAACAGAGAAATATACCTCGCATGTGTGCTTCCCGTATCGTTTGAAGCTTCGTCTAGGTCTGTAAAGTTGCAATCGTACTTTCTTATCCGTATGAAGAATGTTATTGGTCCCAATGGGTTTAAGAAACCCCCAGGCAATTTTATTCCAGCATCCCTCGCTACCTAAAATTAAGCATAAATTAAATATATTTCATTTCGGAAAAGCGTAATTAAAGCGTAGAAAAATTATTATGAAGCTTACAGATATTAAAATAGATTTTATATAGATTTTACAATCAAATAATTTACTCTCTCTGAAAATATCTTCAGTTGTAAGATCTTTGTTTCCTTAATTTAGAATGTATATATTATATCAGTTAGTTAATATAATAATTTACAAAGAAAATATAAAAAACTGTTTGACATAAAATTGCAATAGGAAAAAGAGTAATTAGGAAATTAACATACATTTTAATCACTTTTGTAACAATGCAGTTAATTCGCATATATTTCATACAAGTATTTTTTGACCGATTGGCTTTTCGAGCAAACATAAATAATTGATTATTATTTTTTTGCTCAATATTAAAATTGCGAAAAGATGCATTGCATTATCTGTGAGAATTTCAAACAAATTTGTTGTTTAATTGTCTGATTGATACAGAACGATCGTATATTTATATATACAGAATCAGTTTTAGTATATAAAAGATTTTTTTTATAATAAAAATCTATAATAAACAATAATTAAGTGACAATAATAATAAAATAATAAAGATCTATATAAAGCTGATCCTGTATAATTATTTATTAATAATTATTAATAATTATTAATAAAAGAGACATCGAGGACGAAACTTGCCGATTTTATCGTAGCCGAGACTCGCCTCAGCGAAGCTTAAAAGATCTATCACTTCGAAGAAGATCACCGTTCGATCGCCATCCTCGCGTCTCACAATCGCATCATAGTCGAACTCGAAGACGAGTTCTTCTTCCCAGACCGGTATCATTGATCTATTCTCTCTGAAATCGAATTTGCCGGTGATCAACGGCCGAAGATAGCCGCCGTCTACCTTCTTCAAGTACGAGCCGGTGCGTGCCTCGACGATGTGAACCATTACCATCGGCCGTTTCACGTTTGCATAGTCGGCTTCGAGCACGTCCGCCCGATGAATTGTTACGGAGATGTATCTCTTCTCAGATGTATCTTTCTTCGTGTCTTCCTTTTCTTGTTTCCGTTTCTTCCTCCTTTTTTTTTTAACAGTCGAGTCAATCGCATTCTTCACAACTGATGAGCTGATGACTTCGTCACTGACGGGAAGCTTCTTCTTTTCGAACAATGATCGCTCTCCTCTTCTCGACGATCGATCTCGTCTCGTCGCTTCTGATTGAAGTCTTCTACCGCTTGTCGATGTTCGATCTTCAGAAACCATCGAACTTGATCGAACCTCATCGGTGACTCTTCCCAGACTCGTTGACGAATCTAGTTCCCCGGCGCTGTTCTTCCGACCGTTCAAAGACCTCGTTGTCCTTGAAGATCGACTGTCGCTACTCATTGCGATATGTTGCTTGCTTTGTTTTTGCTTTCTCGAAGAACTGCCGGACGTTGAGCTAACTTCATCGATGTTCGAACGATCACTTCCTATCCTTCCCATCTCGATCCTAGTGCTTTCGCGATTGTGATCAGTTTCGATTCGAAGCACTTCGTCCTCGGACACAAATGCTGGATTGTCGAAAACGAGGGTTGCATTGCTGGTTCGCGGCGCGGGAACCGGAACTTTGCGTCGCGAGTCGTCGATCAACGGAGACGCGTCATCGCTCGTCTCGGGCAATCGAATGATTCCAGTGTCCTTAGACCAGCGTTTCCGCGGTGGCTTCTTCATAGAGTCCACCATATCTGGCTCGCTCGTCGCAGCATTCCATTGCTTTCTACGGCGCGGTTTTTCCTCATGGGAGTCGTTCCTGTTCCCAGATTCCTCTATCAGATCCAATGATACCATCGTCATTACCTCATCATGCGATCGATGAGAATGATCGTTCGAGGATCTCCTCCTCCTCGCTTCGCGATCAGTGGAACGATTCCGAGACGCTTCGCTAGCTCGCGAAGAAACTTTCGAGCTTTGAGAGGATTGTTTAATCTCCTTATCGTCCGAGAGTTCGATCGTGAGACCATTCTCATCGTTTCGTTGTTGGCGATTCAATGAATTTTCGTTGTGAACGTCCACAATGACACTCATCGTCGCCTTTGGCGAGGTCGCGCTCTCCATCGATTCCTCCAAAAAGGATGATACGTTGTGCGACCTCATCAATTTTCTGCCTCTCATAGGCCCGGCGGACTTAGCCATTCTTACAATATCTTTTCAGACTCTTGTTGCGTTAAAATAAGGTCGTCCGAAAAAAAGTATCGCGTATATATGTTCCACTTGTGCAAATCGATCGATTGCACTTACGAAGATGACAAGTTCACTACTGTTTCGTACGATCATAGACACTAAAGAGAATAAGTCCTTTTCGCTGTGCAGTCTTCATTAATGTTATTGATATAAATAGGGCGATAACTCGTTGTCTGTCGCGAAGAAAGAGTCGTCCACCAACAGCTCGTTGCTAGGAATGAGTACATGCCAGGTGCGGGAGTATATATTTAGTCACTGACCGTGTGGATCGATCGATAAACAGTGACGGTCACCAATTCAAAACTCTTGCGGATCTTGGTGCAATCCTTCTATTTCCGAGCAAGTCTCACGAGATCTTCATATTCGCAATAAAATGGAATCTGAGATAAAAGACAATAACTGTTAATTGTAATTATTCTTTTTAATTTATTTCTTGCAAATTTTTTTCTTTCGCATCATTTTCGCAGAAATACGATCGCAAATATTTTCATTTTATTAAACGTGATTTACGTTAAAAGAAAACAAAGGAAAAACATTGTTCAAGAGAACCCAGACAACACATTTCCCTAAAAAATAATTAACAAATGACTTAGACATTTTATTGTTTTTCAGTTTTTTAAAATGCTTTATGCTATTTAGGAAAGAAAGATAGTAGAAGAAAATATTTATGTATTAATGTATTAATTATGATACGAAAAAACATATTTGTTTGTCTCATAGTTTCTTCGCTGAATTTTATTCGTAATCAAGATAAAAAATAATTTAACATGTTTATATTTATCTAATTGAGTAAAGAATTATTTAAAATTGTACAAGGATTACAAAAAAGATTAGTCACCTTGTCAAGTTTATTAAGCGACTTGAATTTCGATTGAAGAAAGCATATAAACTTTCGTCTTTATATGGCACTCCATCGTACATACTAGAGCTCCACTTGTTAATGCCTGAAAATGATAATGGAAAATAATGAAATCGAAATAAAAGAAGAATTAAGGAAAGAGAGTGGAAGAAAGAAAATACTAGAAGAAAATTGAAGAATATCAAAGAAAAGGGTGAGAGAAGTAAAAGAAACGATTCAAATGATCATGAAGTGTTTTTTAATCTAATATCAAGAAAATCAATGAAATAATTAGAACATTAATATTAAACGATATTTTTTAACGTCTTTTTGATTATATTTCTTTTAAATTATTTCTCTTTAAATTGCTTATCTATTATCTAATATAAGCGTAATGTAGCTTGGAATTGATTGGAATTAAAATTAATTGGAATTGAAATATTTTACTATTTGTATTTTGTAATTATTTGTATAATTAAATTACATTAATTTACGTAATCAATTCAACTTATAACAGCGTCATTTTGTATTACGTTATTGTTCAATTCCACATTACTCGCTTCCATTTCTCGTGTTAACTCCTGTAATAATTGAAACTTAAAAACACGTATTTTGTATATGAAATTAATTGAATTTGACGAAATAATCTGCTCACCGTGTTAATTATGTTTTCGTACTCTTGTTCGCATTGTGTTATCAGCGTATTCCTCAAACTGTTCGAAGATTCTTTAACGTCTTCCCGTTCATCCGATTTCGAGGAAGTATCGATAAAATCCGATTCGTCGTGCATCTTTAAAGTTTTCATCTTCAATCGTTGCTCTCTGTTTTTCGCTTCTATCACTTTCTCTCTACGCGTCTCACGATCTAGAAGCTGAAGCAAGATCGATGATACTGATCATATTAATTCTGGTACATTAAAATGCGTAGCTTTTAAAAGTATAATTTATTGTATATAAAATCTATTTCTTTTATTTTCGTAGATGATATAAGCTATCGTTTCTGACCACTGCAGTCATATTAGATTATAATGAACAGAAACGAGAAATCATATCAGTTTTTTTCACTATATATATATAAGAGTTTAACTCATATTATTAGCTTATGCAGTTTTATTTTCGCATCTGAAAACATCGATATAATTGCATCAAAGAAAGCTTATCAAACAGTAATATTCTTTTCTATTAAAATTTTAAAAATACATATAATTCATAAAAAATTGATCATTCAAATTCAATTATTATAATAATAATAAAAGAATTCCTATTAATAAGATTATTATAAAGATATATTGTTCAAAATTAAAAAAACCAAAAAGAAAATGGCATAAGAGCCAATGCGTGGTATTTGGAGCGCAGAGAAGCAACAACACTTCTTTCTTTTTTCAATATTATTATTAAAAAACATATTATAATAAAACATATTATATTATTAAAAACATATTATAATAACAAAACGCGAACGTTTCGGATCATCTTCGATCTTTCTTCAGCTGATGTTAACAATATATATTACAAATAGAGACGCGTTACATTAAACGAATTTATTTTTATAATTTTTCGACGCGTAGATGCCGCTAAATTGCATCCCGCAGAGATCTAGCAAGCACTCCAACAGTCAATTAAATATACTATATGCTATGCAACGTCACAGCAGATCAGGTTTCACGCTTTCTTACAATTAATAATTATTAATAATTATAGCATAACTGTAATATATTTAATTGACTGTTGGAAGCAGAGATATATTACTATTTGTAATATATATTATTAATATCGCGCTGAAGAAGGATCAAAGATGATCCGAAACGTTCGCTTTTTATTATTATAATATGTTTTTAATAAATTAATATTGAAAAAAGAAAGAAGTGTTGTTGCTTTTCTGCGCTCCAACTATCGCGCATTGGCTCTTATGCTATTTTCTTTTTAGTTTTTTGATTATTTGAGCCAAGTCTCTAATTATTAAATGTTAAAAATTAATATAATGATAGCAAAATATTATTAGATACATTAGATTGTATTCGAAATATTTATTATTGTGTATGTTTATATTGTATATTTATTATTGTAGAGATTGTATATGTTATATATATTTTATATTGATAAACAAAAGAGACAATCCTTTTGATCAATCTCTATTGTTATCTAATATTTACCGCGGTTAATAGCAATTTGTCGTTCTTTTGATTGACCGTTAAAGCTTCGGAAAATTCGAGCAAATAGGTCGAACCCTTTTTGTTCGCGACCGCAGCCAGCTGCCCTTGTTCATGTGGCCGTAAACATGTCAAACTCTCGTCGCAGACCTTTAAATCAGATTGTTATTGTGAAATTTCGAAATTGCAATCACATAAGTCGCATCAGCGTAATACCTTTACACTAAGAACTGGGCTGTCCTGTTGAATTAGAAAATCCCACACATCTAAAGTGCCGTCGGTTTTGATCAAATAATAGACGGAATAACGTGTGGCACTCCACGCGCCGCCAGTTAAAAAATCTCGGTGACCGCTATAGAAATATTTAATTGTTTCGTCATTTATTTAACACGCTTGCCGCGCAAGTTTCGCTCGATTATTCTTAAAATACTCACGGTGTCCACGCTATGCAGGATTCTCTACAATCCTCTGACCAAATCCTTGAGGTCCAGTCGCCAACCGTCAAAAAGTTCTTCACAAATGTGGGATTTCTCTCCAGACTTATAACTGGCCCGTATTGCGCCTTGAATCTCGACGCGATCTTCTCGCCAGAAGTTTTACCTTTTCGATTACCCGATATCACAATACCTGAATAATATTAGAATTATCATAGACAATACAGATTTAAAATTTAAGGACTAACTCAAAAGCTCAATTTTACGCGTTCAACGATTAATGGTACGTGCGCGAGTCTTTCGTATCACTTATATTATTTGATATCGCATAAATAATTCTTTTCTCTTTATTTAAGAAACATTTTCGCGATATCAATATTTTATATAAAACAATTTGTCTCAACTTATTCTTTCCGATTTCTCAAAGAGTTTATCGAAGCGTGAATTTCAAATAAGATTAAAATGTACATCATGATTCATCTGACGAATCTACTATACCATTTTCCAAACCGCACATGAAACGCGTGCCAATTGATGGTTCGAATTGAAGAGCCGAAATGCCAATCGCCTTGTCTACATTCTGATCTTCCGGTTTCAGCAGGTCTATCACCAATGTTTCTGTCGGAATCTGCATTTTCCTGGTATCCCACCACTTTATCTACAAGATCAAATGTAACGTTCGATATGACATGGTCCTGTTACGGATGTTGCAAATAGCGAGAAATTATATATACCTGTCCGTCTTTTGAAGCGCTAAAGAACTCGGTACCGGTCTTGGAATTGATCCACAAGGTCTTGTCACAGGAATCCCGATGGCTGAATTCCACCGAGCTGATGTCCACCGCTTCCGATCCTCGTCTGATGTCCCAGCAGGCTACCTGTCCGGTCGCTAGACCGCTTACCAAAACATTGTTATCTTTGATATTGTACTCCAATGTCAGAATTGGACAAAACGGTTTCAACATCATATATGGATTGTTTGGATTCTCTATGGAATAGAATTTCTTCCAATGTATTATTCGTCAATGCGATTGTTATTTTACTTTAATCGCTTGCGACGCGCACCTACTTCCCAGATGTACGATGCATAATTGCTGCTGGAGCTCTTTTTGAAATTGTCATTGTAATAACTGGCCGCGAAACGATTACCTTGATCCGGTGACCATGATAGATGAGTGATCTGTCGTTTTGACGTTAAAGGATCACGGTACACATTTACTGTGCGCGAGAAAGCTCTCTGTATCAGCGGGTTTGCTTCTACATCGGCAAAGTACTGTTCGTAGATATTGCAAGCATTGTTCTGCAAAATGCAGTGCTCCATCGACTTGAAAAAGACGAAAGAATTTCAATCCCAATCATTTAATGAAAATGGACGAGAGAGAGAAAAAGGTGAATTATTTCTTTACGGGTAGCAATTGCAGCATCGTGTGAATATACAGCTCATCCTTCTCGATCTTGCGTCTATATCTGACCGTTTGTTCTAAATCCTTCATGTTTATATCCTTCGGCCAACCGCCCTCGTAATGAAACATCTTGTTGTCTTTATATGTCGCGGTAGTCGTATTTACCTGTGACATATACATGTGTGTATAGATGTAGGTACACACTGTGGCAGTACATCTTTTATAGAAGTATTATCTAAAGAAATGTGTGCCATACCTCGTGGACTGCATAAACTTTACCAAATTGCGTAGCATGCGTAACGGGATCCATTCTTACGTAATTGTTCATCAATGCCGGATTTGACTTGACCTCCACCTCGGTCTTGTCGAAGTCAGTAAAACTGCATTTCTTCCCGAAATGCATTCTTTTCCTTGTATAAGCGTACTCCGTATTCATCGTATATAATAAATAATAGCAAAATTATAGAGAGAAAAGGGCAGAAATACAGATCTAGCATATACGTGAAAATTAATGTTCAGTTAATATTCAACACTTTATTTCCACTCGTTAAAACATACTTAATAACACTTTTTGACTCTGGCACAATGATGAGAATTATAGTAAGAAAAATATACAACCCCTGATATATTTTCGTCTATTCTTCACTGTCTGTTTAGTAGAATTCTACTTTCACAAAAGATAAATAGATATCAATTAAACGTACATACTTGGTAGTTACTATAGTAACGCAGAATATATTGTATAACGTGAGACTGGCTCAATCGATTCTCACTAAAACTGGCACTTTGGGATTTAAACCCTGATGAAGAATAAACATTGTTTTGTATGCCAACGCATATTCCGCGCTTGTAGGCTTAACGTTAGACTTAACAGTAGGCATTAAGTCGCGTAAAATAAGGAGGATCAACGTATTCAAATATTTTGTGCGCTGTAATTTTTGTATCGCTTCATACAGCGATAACAATTGCTTTTTATTACAATATCTTATGTTGTACGCTCGGGAAAAATCTGAAATATTAAATAAAAAAAAAATTTGAAAATTAAAAATTAAGTATTAAAAAAATCGACCAATATGTGCATATATAAAGAGTAAATTTACTTTTAAAATGTTCCATACAGGAAATATTCCATATGCCGTTCGACATCCAACCTCTTGTCAAAGAAAAATTACAGAATGTTTCAATCGGTTCGACAATATTTTTGACGTTATATTGCTTTGAAGAGACTCCTAATTGATCGAGGGTATTCTTCATATCATTGAGTTGGGTCGAATCTAAATCTTCGTTAGAAATTTTACTAAATATAGATATTGATCCAGCTGCAGTTTCAAGCAAATGACGCTTTTGTGACAAACAATCCTGCGTGGCTGTATTCTATACGATGTAAAAATCAAATCACAGATATATAAAAATGACCTTATATAATTTTAAAAATATATCACTTCCTCCTGTACTTTTTTTTTACTTACCATCGCTTCGAATTCTTTTAGAAAAGCGTCACGTGATTTCCCGTATCTATTCTCCTTAATATCATTCGAGTCATTAATTTCAGTCTTTAAAAATGCATAATAAGCTCTCAATACTTTAACAATGTCATTCGGTACATTAAAGTATCGCAGTGCTTCTACTACGTCTATTGTTGTGATCCGTTCTTGGACAAATTGATGCGCGTCATGTAACGGACAATCTATTCTATCACGGCCTGGAGAAGGTATTAAAGCACCCTCGGTAGATTGTCGCACTGCTATTTTGCGTATTAAATCGTTCAATTCTGCTGCTGATGCTTCGGGCGTTAAAGACTTTCCTGACTGAAATAAAAACGCGCCCAATAAAACAATTTTATATTAAAACTTTATATATATATATATATATATATATATATATATATATATCCTTTATATATTTATAAATAAATAAATAAACAAATAAATAAATAAATATATATATTTTTTCATATATGTATATATTATGTTACATACATTTTGCGAATCGTCGTTAAAATTATTACGTTCAGCTTGTAATTTATTTGCTGAACTTATTTTTTTAACGTTTAATTTATTCTCTAGTATAAAATTTTTTCCCCTCTTTGATTTTGTCGCAACTTTCCTAGGTGATGTTTTCGATCTTGCATCTTGTATTTTCTTATCAAACGCATCACTATGCTTCGCATTGTCGATAGGTTTCGGCGATGTGATTTTTTTCGTAAAGTTACAAGTTACTTTGTCAGTTTTAACTTGTGCAATTTTTTTACCGTTAGAATTCTTCGCAACTTTCACCTTATGCGTTGAAATATTTTTCGATACTTTTTTACGGTCATTAATTAATGTCAAATTGGACGAATAAACACGTTCAACTGAGTCTTTCCTGTAAGATTTTTTCTTCGACGAAGCTACATTAAGCTTCAATTTTTCCCGCAATTCCTGTGCCAAAATTATCGCTCGTCCTATGCCTGCGGCGATTTCTTCAGCTTCGTTTTCAGTCGCGATCTAATTAATGACAAATATTAAAGAACTATTTATACATATGTGCATAATTATATATAAATAAATATATATGTTTAATGAATGATAGATTATATACTTTGTTACAATTACAAATGCTGTTGTTATCTGTTTGTTTTTCAACAACGGCCTTCACCTGCCACGGCTTTAAGATAAATGCCGCTTCGTCGCAGTCCGTTTTCAGTATCTGTTTCACTTCCTCCGTGATTAATAGAGTGTTGTGTAACAATTCGTGCAAATTTGACAAATTCAATGTATGATCTGTTATTTCCGTTTGTCCGCGATCCTAATAAAAAAAATATAAACGTAATATTATTAAAGAAGAATGATGCAGAAAAATAAAATATTTTTGCCACTCAAAGTATTAATTTCGGTACATAAATAGTATGATTATTGTTCTAAACAATAAGATAGTATACATAAGTACTTGTTTATGCGAATTATTATATAATCAGTGTGATTACTTGTCACTTTTGCTTGTTTATGCAAACGCATAAATCATATATTACTTGCTAAACGTAAGTTTGATAACTTCCGTGTAAAAAAGAATTAAAAATTATATTTATATGTATGGGTATGTGTATACAGTACATGTAGTATAAAACATATATTTATAATTTATATCGTATAGCAGTGATAATAAAATAGACATAAACCACAAGAATAGAATAATATCTTTTATATATTAAGAATAATATATAATAAAGACTTAATAGAGTATATATAATTTTCTTTTTTTTCGACAATATGTGTCTCATCGCTAATTTATTTCTTTTCCTAGAGTTTCAGTCAATCAAAAACTAGAAGGACATTAAAAACAATTGCCTATCCTAACTATGTATATCTAAAACCATCACCCGCAGTGATAGTTTTAAAAATGCTGCAAATTGGAAATGTACTTGTAAACCACTAGCCCTTGCAGTGTCCGAAGACTTGCTTTTGTTTGCGCGCAGCAACGAGCAATGATCACTTATAAAAAAAGGTGAGTTTTTATAAAAAAATAAAACATGATCCATGATTTTTCAAATTTTGTTCTTAGATCAACGATTCACTCTTCCATAAGAACGTGTGTATAGAAAGATAAATACGCGAAACTATATAAATGTTGTCAGTTTCCAGAGGGTAGAGATAGTCACGTCAAAGATCGAGTCAACAAAACGGCATAATTATATAGACATGCATATTTCCTTATCGCACGCATTTTAAATACTTCAAATATTCCATAGACTTTTGTAATTTACTGCTTACATTCACTTTTTACTAACTGAAACTTTTTAATTGAAATTTTTTACCAATTAAAATGTCTCTGTGCATTTCGACATTTAAACTCGAGATTGTGACAATAACTCCCTGTGTGAAACTGTAAATATATAATTTTCTAATTATATAAATTGTACACATTTACGTTAACTTAAATTCCTAAAATAAGTGTGCGAGAATGCACCACTGAAAATTATCGTCGTAGTAAATGAAATATTTTGTTGTAAAGCGGGAAAAATTATGGAGTTCATTGATTGGATGCAGGAAATATAAGAGACGAGTTAATGTTGATTTTACTTCTTATAATAATGATTATGTGCGTTTACAACTCGTCCTTCCTTGGCACGTCATCATCTTCGTCTTGTTCTTCAATCTATGAAACAAATAATATGTGTGAATAACATAAAGAAAAATTTCGTCAAATTCATCAAAGAAATTTAAATTATAATATGACTTGAACATTAGATAATTTACTGTCTCTTTCTCTTATAATTCAACATATTTGTATTGCTTTCCTTTTGTAATTCAAATGCAATTCCATAACATACCTCTTCCGCTCGACCATATTCTCCGTTGGTTTCGATAAATTTGGAAAGATTTTCGAGCGTCCTCTCGCCGTCATATTCTACAGCCTAAGAGTAAAAGTTGAAATAAACACGTTTTAGTATACTGTATAACTGTTAAGTATACTGTAAATTGAATGAAAGTGAAAGATTCATACCTGATTCGTCTCTTTCTTATATAGTATGAGCGTAGGGTAATTCATGATCTTTATATCTTCCAATTCATTAGCGGTGATATCCATTTTGGCGATGACTAGTTTGTCCTTGTCCTTATATTTCTCACCAAGCTAAAATAAATTTTAGGAATGTTACAGAGCTATACATGAAATTAATGTTGTTTACAAGCTAGTTTCAATGAAAAAAACAAACATACTTGCTCGTAAATGGGCGCGAGTTGCTGACAATGACCACACCAAGGTGCGTAAAATTCAACGAAAACGTCCTTCTCCTTGTCAAAGGCAATTTCATGGAAGTTTGTGCCGACGAGGACCTTAACCGGGTTCTTGTCCCAATCCTCAGGCAGATCCTGCGTAAGCAGATGCCGCTTCAATTTGCCATCTACGAAAGCAGTGACAAATTCTAGAATATTTTCGGCAGATATCTCTGGATTTTCGGATTTATATTTTGCCATGTCTTGTTCGAGCTTAATGATCCGCATAGTCGGTATATTGTCCTTCTTCAAACCGAAGAACTCGAGAATGCGTTCGTGATCAGCCTCATCACAATCGATCGTCACAAACAGGACCTACATTCAGATATTTTAAAATAATATTCTAATCGATTCTTTTGAAAATGATATACAAAACAAGAATATTATACACGAATATATTTCATACCTCGCCGCGGTATTTTTTCGCCGGCTCTTGAATTTCATCGATGTATTTTTCAAAATGGCCAGCTTGCTTGCTGAGAAAAACTAGCAAGTGGCTCTTGATGTCTCCACTGAAAATCTTCTGCGCTGTGTCTTGATTAAATTCAACAACCAGAGGTAACGAATGTATAGAAATAAAGCTTTGTACATCTTTAATGGTAATTTCTTTATCATAGACGGTCTTTTCTTCGTCAAACTGCAAAGAATAAGAAAAATTAATTTTATTTCTTATTTTGAAAAGTAGATAACAATTTTGCTTCAAATTATTTCAAAATACTAATACAGTAATGTAGGCATACCTTCTTGAACAATACAATCTTTTCATCTTCAATCTCATATTCCTTGAATACTTCATCGGCGCTAGTAATACCAAACACATGATCACCTACAATGGCAACGTCCAAGAATACTTTAGCAGCATCACTTGTCACGTCCTAGCAAAATCATTATACATTATTATATATGTGAAGAACATCAAATATGCATTAAAAAATTAGCTGCTGTGTTAGATTCTGATTATCATAATATATGATAGTTTAGAATGTAAAAAATTTTATACATTTGTCAATAAATGATGATAAATGTAATGCATTACAACATTGAACCAAAGAGATACATTCAACAATATTCACGATTGTTATACCTTAAAGAATCCGACAACAACGACATTATGTGTTTCGATAAATGCTTTTGCCTCGTCGACTGTCGGCAAATCTTTGGCAGGTGGACCAGTCTTCTTGAGCAGCCAGTTAACAATGTCATCAGCTTTACGGGCACCGGTGTATTCCATCAGGTTTCCTTTACGATAAAATTTGATAGTAGGATATCCTCCCACTTTGTGCTGTTCGGCGAGTTGCGTCTCGATCGTTGCATCTACCTTGGCTAATTTAATCGTTGATTTCATGTCTTCGAGTTTCTTTGCCGCTTTAGCATATTCAGGTGCTAAAGCTTTGCAGTGTCCACACCATGGAGCATCTGTGACAAAGAAATATTATAATAGCATTTATATTTTTTACCTTACTAAAGTATAAAAATTTAATTGACAATAACTATTGGCAATACTATGAATTCTTTTTTATTATTTTTTTATATTTATCTCTATTATAATCTTGAAAAAAATAATACAATCAAACATATGAACCATCATGATTCTAGTGAATTTAGAAAGTTTGTAAAGAGAAGAATCTGAAGGAATTCTCTTTTTTACATCAAAGTTTTCATTTAATAAGATCAAAAAATTGAAAAAAGAGAAAGATATTAAATTATAATCTTACGACTTCATATATTGAAATCTTTCAGAAATATATTTATAAGTTACACGAATACCATATGGTTAATTATGCAAGTAGATAAAAGGCAACTAGTGATTTAAAAATTGATAAAATTAAATTTCCCCGACGAATGGCGTGATTAATTCGATCGCTTAATCCGAATACGATGGATCGATTTGGATCATTCATGGATACTATTCGATTATCATCATCATCATCATCATTATAGAAACCATAATGTGACGCTACCATCTCAGTCTGATCACCGAGACGTATAACGGTAAAAAAAGTGTCAAGGAAGGAGGCTTGTCTCTTTGTACTTGTCCTACACTTTCTACACTTGGACAAGACAAACCACGCGACGCGTGGTCTGCGTTTTGGACGAGAACGAGTCATCGAAAATCGTTTTCGAAAAGTCTGAAAGGTCACTGAAAGGCATCTAAGAGATTAAAAATCTCGTAAACATCTTATTGATAAGAATTGCATAGATATTGTCCAAGTATGATGGAGACGGGCATTTACACTCTTCGGCATTTTTTTCATTTTCTTTCAATCATCGAGGCAAGTATACAGACTTCATCATTCAAACTCATCAAAAAGGCCAAGAGAAACGAAGGAAAGAACAGGAATGATGATAAATCGCGGAAAATCGCAAGAAAACGAAGAGCGTGGCTGAAGTCGTGTATCGCTGCTACCGGTCTCCCGTTATCTCTTCTCGAGGATGCCGAGTGATGACGTGTACGGAGTACTCGTGCTTGCATCTGGATCGCCCGAGCAAGGCCGGCGAACCATGCGTCTTGACGTAGGAGTCGCGCGCACGCGGAGAATATATTTTCATTAAAGATTTCTCCCTCCCCTCTCTTTAATCGTAATTTCATTACATTGTTTTTATCGAGACATCCTTGGAAACGTTAATAAAGTTCCGTCCCGAGTACGGAAAGTACAGATGGGCCGGTGCAGCTCCTTCGGAGCAACAGATTTACTTCGAAGAATACACACATACACGTACGCGCGCGCCCACACACACACACACACAAATACGATATCATACACGTACATGCATGTACTTACAAAATTCGAGGAGCACGAACTCGTTGTCCTGGATGACGCTGTCAAAGTTGTCCTTGGTGACCACCAGGACGCCATCCTCGACCTCGACTTTGGCGAGACAAATCGCGGTGAGGCAAAGCACCGCGAAACAAAATTCGCCGACGAAGCTCCTCATGTTGATCGGAATTTTCTATTCCGGATCCGGGGATACTCTCTTCTCGTTGCTTCTCGTCCCTTCGGAGAGCCGAGTCGAAATGATACGGTCCGTCTCGTTGACGAAGATGGTCGGCGACGACGGCAACGATGAAGAGGACGGGATGACGAGGAAGACACCGTCCACGAGGAGCGCGCGACGAATGAGCGAACGCGGCGCTGCGTCGGCGAGCAATAGGCTCGCGCCTTCACGCGTGGCACCGTCCTCATCGTGGGGGCCGCTGATTGGCTGACGCTGACGCGGCCGCGGCCGCGTTCGGCCATATGTCGCGCCTCCGCATCCCAGTGATGCCAGGCGGGTCAGGATTTTCGCGCATGCGCGACAGTAATGGCGGCTAACCAGCGCTGTATCATTAGGTCTGTTCTTTTCAGCTGTACTGCTGCACTAGTGCAATAAGTTAGAAAGAGACAAACATACTTTCTTTCACTCTAACTAATTGCACTAGTGCAACAGTGCAGCTGAAAAGAACAGACCCACTGGTATCTGGTATCAGGTATTACAACCTTTTATAAGTAATCTTATGTACTTTATATTGTGTGTATATTTTATGTATTTTATATTATGCGTGTGTGTAAACACATACGCATATATACGCAGATAAAAATGTGTGCCGTTAATTGCTCGGAATAATTTTCGAAGAGAACATTTTTTCGGGCGACCAGCGGCACACCTTTTTGTCTGTATTAGATACTTCATTGAGGCCGTGTTCGCTGCGCATGCGCGAAAAACCTGACCTGCCTGGCATCACTGCCGCATCCGCGTGCACGTCAACAATGCGTCAAGGAGCGTGACGTTACCCTCCGACGAGATTAAAAACGCGATTTCCGGGGAGATCGCGTTTTCAATCTCGCACGATAAGGATAATAAGTCGGCGAATCGAAAGATAACGCGTTACAAATATCGATGAAATTTTATTACAATTTAATATGCAATTTCATTCCGAAATAAAATGATATAACACGATTCGATTGTTAGAACATTATTTGAATAATAATATTCTGATTAATTCGATTTCGAATATTTGAATATTTAAATGTCGCTATATTATTTGATATTATTCATTTAATAATTCATATTCTTGGTTTATATAAATCAATAATTAATCTCAAATGACATTATTCATTTTTATCGACGGAGGAGATGTTTTCGGCGTATCGGCCATGCTCGACGAATGTTGACAACAAATGTCAAGATGGTCAAGATCGCCAGTGTCACAGGTTATGTTCCGATATAACACTGCCATTACAGAAAATCTATAATATTTAACGTAACGTGAAGACGTAAACTGTAGATTTCCCCGATATTGGCAATGTATATTGGGGAACATGAGTTTAGTGTAAAATAATATTGGTGACGCAACAATGCAATTTAATGCAGTCGAAAATAAAAGGTTAACGAACGCCTAATTGTCAAGTTCACGGGGTTTGTAAATATCGCAGTTATTAGTAAATAAAATTCCAAACGATTCAGATTCAAGTAAAATCTTAATGATTCACGGTGATGTTTGTTGCAGTTGAAGCACAATTGAAGCAATGGCAAAACGACGAGCACAGCTAATAAAACTGCACACATTAAAATCCTGTCGTTCGAAGAAACCGCATAATGATCATTTATTCAAAGTGCAATCTAAGGTATCCACGATTGTTTAAGCGATTAGAGGAATTTTAATCATTAGAGTAGGAACTCTAGCATTTTTAGAATTATATTTTTAGAATTATTTTCTTAATTTTTATTGTAAAGACTGTTGTTATATTTCCAGGAATCTTCTTATTCCTCAAAAGTGTTTTTTTATAAAATATTAAAACATTGCATGCTTCAGAAATGTAGAAAGACATGAGAAAAATATAGTCTTACGATACCTGGAAAAACAGATATAGATATTTGACAAATGTATAAGTATAGAAAAAACACGCATAAAAATGTATTCAAAATATCACCACACTTCACATATAAATATTTATAATTTTTCGCAGGATCATTTAAAATTCTCTCAAGTTAAATTTCTCTCTAAATAATGATGCTCTTAAACAAATTTTAACAATAAGCGGAAAAGAAGTTTCTTTAACAGCATAATATTTAATAATTTGAAAGATTCAACGTGCACTTTATATCCAGTAATAATACAAGCGCAAAACGTCACTATAGAATTATGGATTATGTAATTGTCGGGTTAAGACAGAAATGCCCGAAATAAATGCAGCCACGAAAGCTATAATATTGGCGACGACGACGCTTCATTATCGTGGTCGAAGAGTACGAAGTCACTTCCGTGATTTATTTTCGCGCATCAATCTCAGACGTTCTCGGCCTCTAGACATTAGCAGAGACTTTATTGAAGATACTCATTATACTATGCATACATATTTAGTGTAAACCGACCGTATATAATTAGCACATTATATAAGTAAAATATAATGAGCATCGATATTTTGTGCTGTGCATAAAAAATTTAGACTCTTAATTTGTATTATTTGATGACCTGTATTAATAAATCCGCAACTCGAAGATAATTAATGATTATAATAATATACACAAAAATTAATTATTATTATAATATACAAAGAAAATTAATTAGAAAAAATAACACTCTTTATCTGCTAAGGTGACAATGCATAAAGTAACATCGGAAATATACACAGAAAACAATCACATCTCCGAAAAACTCGATAGCGGCAGTGAGTTGCAATTTTTTTTTAGTTTGATATATTTTTTGGATTTTCAAATATAAATTTAAATGCGCAAATGTGTTAAAACACGCCGCAATTAATTTCAGATACGGTAACTCAATTCACTTTTAAATGTCCGTCATACATGATCGACACGACAACGAACGAAACGTTAAATTACGATAGCGACGACGATCTGGATATAGAGAGAGATAGAGAAAGGACGATTCAGATAGGTGCGGAATTAATTGTCGTCTCACGCACGTGCTATTATATCGTGTACATCCATATTTATACGCAGATTGCGTATTTACAGAACATAGCGTATCCACGGAGCTCAATTTGGTCGGTTTGCAAGTGTGGAGAGGTGCTTTCTTATTAGCCGACTACATCCTATCGCATCCGGACTTGTTTAAGGACCAAACGATTCTGGAATTAGGATCCGGAGTTGGCCTGACTAGCATTGTAGCGAGTTATTTAGCTAAAGAAGTTATTTGCACTGGTAATACATATACAAATGTTTCTATTGAGAGTTTCAATTTTATTTAAAAATTATTTAAAAATTCCAGATTATTTAAATTTATTGAAAAATTCCAGACATCAATGCGGGTGATATTTTGAATCTAATCGAGCGGAATTTTCTAAGAAATCATCCGTACGTCAGATCCGGTTATCATATCGAGGAAGTGAATTTCTTAAATCTGAGGTGGTCGAACAAATTGGAGGAAAAATTACAGAGTGCAAATATCATATTGGCTGCGGATGGTAAATTTAATAATTTCTGTATTTTGTAATAACAAATTTGTAAAAGATAGAGATAAGAGGAGTGATAATGATATTATAATGGTATGGAATGATAAATGGTATTATTCTTTTTGGTCTCTTGCAGTGATCTACGATGATAAGATCACGGATGGATTTGTCCGCACATTGTCGAAACTTCTATACACGAAGAAGAAAAAGATTATTTATATCGCACTGGAAAAACGATACGTCTTCACTATCGCCGACTTGGACACTATCGCTCCGATGTACGAGGAATTTTTACGTTGTGTCGAAAAGTACAAAATGAATTGGTCTGTAGATTATATTAATATAGATTTTCCACGTTACTTCAAATACGATAGAGTCAAACATTTGGTTTTAATGAAGATACAAAACAATATAAAATCTATTGCATGTGTATAATGAACAGCTTATGTTCTTAATAAGGTACGCGAGTAACACAATATATATATGCGATATAACATATATTATATAAAATATTCACGTCAGTATTACAAGTAGAAAGACAGAGCTCAAAGTTGCCAGATTAAAAAATTAAGATTTTTTCGTATAGATGTACGCTTATATCTAACGAAATATATAGCATCACAATTAATGTAAGTTGTAAAAAGTAATTGCCTACTTAAAACAAGTCACTTCTCGGGTATTATTTTCGCCGACACATGTACATGAAATAATTAAACGATAAAAATTTTGCGCGATCTCTAAACAAGATTTAACTTAAGTTAGGATGTTACATCTAGAAATTCCTTCTCTTTAATCCTTGGATTAGAAACGGTAATCTAAGAATTAATAAGAAGAAAATACTCAGATTGTTCGTGAAAATGACAGCTATGTGATATAGATTTCTCACGTCCACAATTTTATTTCATCGTTTACTTTCCTATTTACAACCTATTATATATAATATTATTGGACAGTGAATTGAAAGTCGATCGAAGAGAACGATAATTCCGTTAAGCTTAAAAATGCCCCGGCATTTGATCGGCGGCGTATGTTCTAGGAATAAAAAAATTTCATTAGACTACCTACAATGTAAAGAAGACAGTATGTATATATAAAGGAATGTAAGCGCTTCTTCGAACGACCGCGGCAGTAGAGATTGTAATATGTTACACGCAAAATTCATAACAGTTCTAGTATACTAGATTGATATACTAGAGATCTGAACCGCCAAGAGTGTATTACACTCACTGAAAGAACGACGATCGTCAACAGGATTAATAGTCGATTAATAAAATATAAATGATCAATTAATTTCATTAATCCAAAACGAGAATATAATTGATCAGCGAATTTTTCAGAACAAATGATTATTCTATGATATCTTCTAAATCGTCGACCGTCGTTCCGCGGATTTAGATCTACGCTTGGTTTGGTAAAAAGGCACTTTCACTCTACCGATCCGTCTCTCTCGATGTAAAAAATGTATAATTTACAGCCTCACAATTTTTTTGTTTTAATGTACTTTTATGCATGTATATACATGACACACGTATATAAATACACACTCGCGGAAATCTCGGAAATTGCAAATAGCATTTTGTCAATCACATTCAGCGTTCGCCTTAAATCCTCTTCCTCCTTACCTCTTCAAAAAAATCAAAACGATAGAAAATTCATAACATTCAACTACGATCAATTTGCTATATAGAATCCGCTATATAAAATCTATCGATATGTGTATAGAACGTTTTGTGATTTCGAGTTATCTCGCGTAAGCGGAGAATAAAATTTTATGCTTTACTTGTGCCTCCAGAAAATTAAAAAAAAAATCGAGAAAGTATTCTTTAAATCTTGAGATCCTTTGTTCTTCGTGTTCGTTTGCTACAACGTGTGACAAAATGATTCTGCGTTATTTCTGAAACATAGCAACTTCGCGAGTTTTACGGATTAGTTGCAGATATATCGGAAAAAAAATCTATCGGAAAAATGTAAATATAAAATCTTTAAAAAAAGAGCGAAGTAATAAAACGTCACTGACTAGAGGAAAAAAAAAAGAGGAAAAAATGTATATAAGTTAGATAAAAGTTGCACGCCCGCGAGAGGCATCGTTCGTTTATTGTTCGCGATCGGAGTCATCGACACAGAGACGAACAGGATAGAGTCATTCGCCGGGTATCCTCTTCCCCGTTTTCTCTATTCTCGATTCGTCTATATACGTATAATCATTTACAGCTTTAAATTAAATCTTGAAAATCGAATCTAACTAGAACGATAATCATTTAATAATTTCATTGCATCTTATTTATATTACTTGCAACAAATACTGTACAAAAAAAAGGAAAAAAAGTACAATTTGCATTACAAACACGCGAGATCGGTCTTATTGTTGCCGACGTTAGTAGCTATATTGAAAGCTACCTCCATTCGCGGACGGTTTCTGGCTGGCAGCGATGTTCGCCGCCGGCGTATCGCGTCCAGGACCAATTTTCGCCGTTGGTGACTCGGTGGTATTCTCTCGCTCAGCTTGCGACGATTTGCAGCGTAGTATCGCGCTGCTGTGCCTTCTTCGTCACTTGCACTATACAGTTTGTACTTTTGCGCATTTGCTAGCGGATCATCATTCAATGGTATTCCAATTTTCACTCTAATCGGATAACGCCACACATTGGACGATCGCGATCTTAGTCCGGGATGTCCCGTGTCGAAGGAGATCGCACCTGCAGAACTTCCACCGATAAACGGAATTCCGCATCGAACTATCGTGAATGAGTCTTGCTACTCGACGAGGACGACGAGACATGCCATTACGCTGGCACTTAAATGCCATTTATGTACCATTGTGCACATTACTGTGCATGCTCTTGGCGTTTTGCGAACTGGGTGAGCTCAACGGCAACGAGGCGGTCATCTTCCGTCTAGCGTTTGTCGACGAGCTCGACGAGCCATCATTGCCGAAGCTAATCTTAACACCGCTCGACATGCCGCCGATCTTGAAGGCATCCTGCTGCATCGATTGTGAACCCACAGCTCTCCAATGATCCACCTGAGCCTCGTGCGACTTTTGTAATACTCTACGTACGTCTCCGTCCTCGCCGCCCTCTTTCATAATCTCCTGCAGTTTTTGTATGGTCTGGTACAGTATCACCGGACTGATCAAACCGAAATCGAATAGACTACACATGTGCAGCACAAAGTTGCGATAGAGGTTCTTCATGAGCAACTCCTTTCCCTTACTCTCTAAGAACATTTGGCAAGCTAGTGGTATCTGGCAGTCTCCCACGTACCCGTACTTCATCACGTGCAGGTTCCACATCTTCATCAGTTCCTTCTCACCCTCGTTCACATCCGTAAAGTCGTCGATCATCATCATCGTCTTTGTTTGCAACCACTTGGGATCGTTTTCACCTTCGGAATCGATATCCATCTCTTTGGGATATATAGGCAGACACGTTACGGTGTGATGATATAGCCTAAAGAAAATAAACACGTTTAATAACGAAAGATTTATTCATGCTATAACTTTCGCGATTGTTTATATTGTAACACTCACCTATTGTGACCTGTGATATAAGGTCTTTGGCTCTCAAACTCGTTTTCATCGAGCTCTAGAAACTCGGACAGGCTTGGTTTCGTTCTTTTCGGACGGCACACCAAAATATTTGTCACGCTCGTGCGCCTGGTTGGTCCTGTCCTTGAAAAAGGTACACTAGATGGTTGTGAAATTAATTCGTGAGGACTACCTGCATACGAACCATCATAGCATTCGTTTATTGCTACGTCTATTCGGGCACCTTGTGGAATTGGCTGGAAAAAAAAAGTATATAGTGAGTTGATTTAATTACGCGCGAGCAATCATAATGCTTGCATCTTTGTTGTTTGATTGCGGCCATTTATTCCTCATTAATCTCTAGCGTCCATTATTTTCGATTCCATCAAATCAAGTCGATGGTTTATTTCTCTTCGAACATAAGTTTACATATCAAGAATATCCATAAAAAAATATTGTAACTGCAAAATCTCTAATATTTCAAGAACATTATTTGTATCTTTGAAAAATAAGAGAATCCAAATTCCCAGAAATTACAATATTTTTCGTTATAGGTAAATGCAAATTATACTTATTATTTATATAACTTACCACGTATGTGAATGTGAATCGCGAGTGACACAGTTTTAAGTGCTTTAATAGAGAGTACAGTTTCCCACAATCCAACGAGCACCAGGGGCAGTGTAGATCTTCGCAGGCCTCCGTTTGTTGCCGGCTGTTATTATTGTACAAAAATTGATAGACTATCTGCTGAATTCCGTTAGCGTTAGCGTTAGCGTCCACTTTTTCGTTGGAGACATTCATCCTCGAGGGTGTCAGCGGACTAGGCGTTGGCAGTGTCGCGTTATTGTTATTGTTTGTGCTACTATTATTATTATGATTTACAGAAGAGGAACGCTCGAAACCAGCTAAAAAAATAACGACAACATTGTTAATCGCAATTCTTTTTTGTATGATTATTGCAAACACATTACAATATCGTAAATTTACGTGCACGCATACATGATAAATGAAGACAACTAACCGTTGGCTGATCGATTTTCTTTATTGTCGCCACTCGGTATCGAAGGTATTGGCGTCGGTCTGTCCACTAAACCATTGCT
This sequence comes from Camponotus floridanus, assembly GCF_003227725.1. Lineage (NCBI taxonomy): Eukaryota > Metazoa > Arthropoda > Insecta > Hymenoptera > Formicidae > Camponotus > Camponotus floridanus. The sequence continues at coordinate 1,092,604 of NW_020229839.1, forward strand.
TGGTTCCATGGTCCAGCTGAGCCGGAACTTCAATGTCGGTCCTTGCTTGAACATCTCGAACGGTTCGCAATCCTTGATGTCGACTACAGTTTCCCAAGAATTATGTTTCTTAGGACTGGACCTAACGTTGGTTTGCACCTCTTGCAAACCTAACTCATACTCGCCATCCGTCAACAAACATCGATTGTGTTTGTCATAGACAGTGAGCTCCGAGCCATACTGTTTTACTTCATCACCGGCAGTCTTGATCGAACCCGTAGATGATTTACGACGTTTTTGAGCTGGTTCTGAATTAAAAAGAATTAACAATTTGAAGTATACAGATATTACTTTTAGATGGCGATCGTACATACCTTCTAAATCACAGTTAGTTATAAGGCAGCCATTGTTAGACATGCAATAAACCCTGAGCAAGAGCATGTAAGTTTTCGCTATGTGACCATTGTTTAAGCTAAAAGATTCGTTAGGTATGGAAATCGTGGGTGCCTTCGGCGGAGGCTGACTCTCTGATGGATTGATTGGGACCTCGCTTGTACCGACTGAAACCTAAACAAATGGACCATTTCAATATCGAGAATATAGCATTAATAGAAAATCTGATTGAACATTAGTGTATATAGAACTATGACTTTTATACATAGGACTATTATCTTGAATCCAATATAAACTAAAACTTACTTGCATGATAGGCGAACTGACATCTTTTCTTTTCTTGTGGCAGATTTTTAACAACAATGTTTCCACTTTGACTGGATCTTGCGATATCTCAACTACAATTACACATCACAAACTTAAGAAACATATAATCGTTATGCGAAATGCCTCGTCGAATATTGTCTGAATTTCTAGGATGAAAAAAAGGGTAAAACGTAATTAAAAAATGTACCTCTTTTGTCATAAAATCCTAGAAACGTAAGAGTCATATATCCGCGAACGCCGAGATTCTGTTCTTGTTTCTTTTTCGCTAACAGCTTATCCAGAATCGTGTCAATCTTAAATCCTCGTCGTGATTTGTGACTTCTGGACATACGTTGCCGCATATACGTTAAGTTTCTGTACAGAAATATTGGCTAAAAAAAAAAAAAAAAAACCATAAAGTTTATCCAAAAGTTGGACAAAATATTCGATAGTCTCCCAATAATTTAAATTTTTGTAATATCTTGTACTTAAATTTTATACCTACCACATTCTATACAAATTTTACACACAGCAATTCTGAGAAGTGTGTAAAAATATAAATCTCGACTCGGTCAAAAAAATATATTTTAACTTACCTTTAGCAAATGCTTGGTAAATTTCAATTTAACATTGTGCATACATTTTAATTATTTACTTTTATACTTTTATTTTATTAAGAACTTTTACTACACCAAAGACGCATATAAAAAAAATTATATGCAAATAACAGAAGCAAAAATATGATGTATAATTAACACTTTGAGGGCAACGCAAATTAAAATTATATGACACAAAGATAAAGAAATTAAAATGGATTATTGTTTACTCACTGAAATTTGGTTTCTTGTGCGGAGGAACCGGTATATTTGCGTTGGTTCTGAAAATAAAAAAATTAAAGTTACAAGTAGAAATTAAGATGTTTCACAATAAAGATGTTTTATAATAAATACCGATTGAATGTTGTGAAATGTTAGAATATTTGAAATAAACTAATTTTTCTTTCTGATTATATGTTTAGAATCAAATGCAATAATTTTTATTATTTGTTAGAAGTGTTATTCATATGAATTTATGAAAATTAAAAAAGCATTAATATAAATTTTAAAAAAGCAATAATACAAATTTTTTAACATAAATTTTATAAATCTTAAATTTCTTCCTCAATTTAAATTACTCTTATAATAAAATTTCTTTTTTAATTTGACTACAAACTTGCAGCTTTGGAATATAAAAATAAAAAAAAAAAGAAATAAATTTCTATTATACAATTATTGCATATAATTGAAAAAGATATAAATAATTATGATAATATAAAAATTATTAAATATGTATACAGATAAAAAAATAAATGTATATAGATAACATAAATTATAAAATATTTATGAAAAAGTAATTATAATTAAACAATTATAATTGTACGATATTTAAAAATAAACTAAGTAGTTTATAAAATTATTTAAACGTACAAAACATTATTTTTTTTAATTAAGTTCTTATGAAAAAAAAATTTTATTTCTATCACTTTGTTAGTACGAAATCGAATCTACAGATGGCCACAAGGTTGACTCTTATCTCGAATTCAGAATACATTCACAAGCATTTAAAGGAAGCAGTGTACGATGCAAAAACTGATCCTTCATTCAGTTTCAAATGGGAAATGATGAATGGGTTTTACTCAAAATTATTTGAGACGCCTGCATCCCTTACTTTGTTACGACACTAGCAGGCAAAACCTCTCTGATCCCACACTTTTCTATTCTATTTGTAAAGTTTTATGTGTGTATCTGAAGGATCTTTTTAAAAGACTCACAAAAATAAAATTTGGATGCACGTTTCATATTCTATGAATAAAACTGAGACTGCTCCCATTTTACATGTGGCAAACGCAAAACATAACATAAACAAGTAAATATATGCATTCGAAGACATTTTCTTCATTACACGTGTCAATAGCCATTTTTCCGCTAAAACCAACAATTATAACGAAACACGTAATCCGTGTCGAAGAAAGCCTGGATTTTCCCGCAAATTTATATAATTCGCGTAGGAAAAAATAAGATATTTTACATGAAAAAAATGGATATTTCATCCGGGAAAAACTGTTCGCGACGTCAGGAGGAATCATCGCGCGCGATCCGATCTGCGGTAGAAAGAGAAGGAAACCGAGCGTGTCGTGCGGGGAAAGGACGATGACAGGTGTCCGCGCGTTTCAGCGTCGGAGCGGAGGGCGCGGAGAGAGAAAGAAAAAGAGAGAAAGAGAAAAAAGAGAGAGAGAGAGAGAGAGGAACCGACGCGCGCCACGGTGGGCGCCCAAGTTGATTCTCGACGGATGGGGTTAGGTTCGGTCGCGACGGCGGCGAGCGAGATAACGATACATCGACGCGACCTCCGCGAAGGGGCCTCCTCGAGGGTTATCCTCTCGCAAGGCGAAGATCGGCGAGGGCTGGCGCTCGTCGCTACGAGACGACGCGCGCCGCCGACAGGCGCTAAGGAAGGCAGAGAGTACGGAGAGCAAGAAGGAGAGAGAAGAGGAGAAGGATATTTTTCCCTTACTTTCGAAGGCCTGCAGAAATAGCTCGTGATCGGCCTGGATCTGATCCATACGTGGTCCCTTCTGTCCGTCGAGATCCTTCTCCCGCTTCTTCGGCGGCATCTTCGCGCGGTCCTCCGTGCACGAGCAAGGCTCCCCCGCGGAAACGCTCCACCTCTCGGTCGCGCGAAACCTGCGACAACGACAACACCCGCCCCGCGCGAAAACTGGCGCTCGGGCGCCCCCCTATCAAGACGATTGACGCGCCCTCTCGCGACGCGCCATTTAAACAAGCGAGCATCGCCGCAAACCAAGGGATGCTCTGAGATGGGCGATCTAATAGCGAATTCGATTGAGTGTGCTACCCAGGTAGAACCTGAAACTCATAATGACATCATTAGGACGTTATCATGATTTTGTTTATCACTTAAAAGTTACCTAAACAAAAATGATTAAAAAGTAAGTTGAAGATGACAAAAAGAATCATAAATTTTTAAGTTCAATAATCGCATTATATATAATTTTAAAAAGATTATGTTGCTTAAATATAATTAAAATATACATGAATAATTAAATAAACAAGTAATTGCGTTATATATATATATATATATATATATATATATATATATAATGATATTATTATGATTGATTCTTAAGATTTCATAATATAAATAATTAAAATGATAATTAAGGATGTCTTGTATGTATAATTCCAGCAAAAAGTAGCTGAAAATCAATATTGACGAATATATTCACTTTTGGTGTATTTTGAGTAAGAAATTATGTGGAATATTACAATTTGATCTTACTCAGGTGGGATACGTTTCCCATAAGAATACATTAATTCGGTGCAAATTAAAATCCTTATAACTTGTGAACGCTTTAGTGAATCGATTTAAAAATTGTACTAGATTCTAAACATATGTGAGGACATTCTGTACAATTTTCATTAAATTCTCAATATTTTGAAAATAGGTACAAAACATCCCTAATACTACGAGTTAATTATTATGTTATTTAAAAGGAATAACGATATAATAATAATTTGTAGAATTAATTATCTTATTGTTTCAATTATTAATGCTTATTGTGCATTAATGCTTATATGAAATTTATATATGAGTCTTTACATTTGCATTACATATGGTGTTTTCGAATGGTCGGTTTGACCCAACTCGGGGTAGTTTACTAGACGTCATTAACCAATCACAGTCATTCTTTTGAAGAATGTAATTACATTTTTCAAAAGAATGACTGTGATTGGTTAATGCGTCGTCTACAATGAAATTTTAAGGAGACTTAAGGCGTAAGACTTAAGAAATTGACCAATCACAGTCAAGTATTAAGAGAATATTCGATTGTGATTGGTCAATTTCTTAAGTCTTACGCCTTATGTCTCCTTAAAAATCTCATTGTAGACGACGCTTAATGACGTCTAGTAAACTACCCCGAGTTGGGTCAAACCCGATCATTCGAAAACACCAATAGAATGCAGGATTTTTAATAATTCACTAAACGATCGTGGGTACATTTGTCAATTGGCCAATTCAAAATAAGATTCTCTCGGATTGGTCGAGCGTTGCTACATATCCTAGATATCGGTCAATACGAGTGATTGTAGTCGTACACAATCTGTCAAACGGGTCACTCCCGCGAAATTCGCATCGAGATTTATTCTTCGTAGCTAAACTTCACTAGTGTGACACAACGATGAATCGAAAATAGACTACTTTTTTTTATATTTGTTTTTTTACTCTTGAACTAGCTGCACTTTTTGTTCCTCCTCTCTTCCTTGTCAAAGATGGCGGCGATCGCGTAAGCGTCGAAAGAAACATTTTCTTCTTGTGTGCTCCGAAAAAGCTAAATTATATATACTCCTCGTATATATATCTTCTATTTCGGACCGTAAAGATCTCGATAGCGATCATTCCTGAAATCTCGGAAGGTCGCCAGTCAAAATGACCGAAGAAACGCAACAGCAGACCGAGGGTGCTGCGCAGAACGATAGCTGTTCCGCACAGCAGAACGAAACGCAAATCAATTCGGCAGATATCGGAAAAGTCAAAGACAACAAAAAGGAAAAATGTCGTCCTATGACAAAGGTTCGTCTCAACAGAATTCTAATAAATGCGGATTTCTATCTCGATAAACGTTCTTTATTAATTTCTCGATAAACATGTAAACACAAAAGGTTATGTTAATCGATGTAAGAAAACATATCCGGCCGGATCTGGTTAAATGATTCTAAAATATAAACAAATGTTTATATAGTTTACATTTGTTAATATTAAACATACGTCTTACATCAAAAATGTATCTTCCAAAATGTGAAATAATATTATAATTTATTGTTTTTTTTTAGGTGGTGATCAGAAGATTGCCTCCGACAATGACTCAGGATCAATTCTTGGAGCAAGTGTCACCATTGCCGGAACATGATCATTTGTACTTCGTGAAAGCCGACATGTCGCTCGGCCAGTTCGCGTTTTCTCGCGCTTATATTAATTTTATAGACCAACAAGATATCTTTATGTTTCGGGAGAAGTTTGACAATTACGTCTTTATAGATTCCAAGGGAGTGGAATATCCCGCAGTAGTAGAATTCGCGCCTTTTCAGAGATTACCAAAGAAACGAGTCGGCAAGAAGAAGGATCTCAAATGTGGCACTATCGAGAGCGATTTGTATTTTATAAACTTCCTGGAAGGTTTAAAGAATCAGGAGGTTGATTCAAGTGTAACTCAATCGAAAACTGAATACTCTTATCAACCACCAGACAGTGAGTATTTTTTAGTTACATATTTCTTTAAGTAAGGAGACATTACATAGACATTGAAAAATATTTTAAAATTATAATGATTGTACATTGCATAGATACAGCAAAGAAAATCACAACAACTCCACTACTTGAGTATCTGAAACTTCGTAAACAGGAGAAGCAACGTCTTAGGGATGAGAAACGTGAGGAAAGACGAAGGAGAGATATAGAAAAACGGAGAACGAGAGATGATCCTGTTATTTCTAAGGTAGAGTAATTATTGGGATATATTAGAATACAACAAATACAGTATAGAATATGATATGGAATAATAATTATTTTGCTTGTAATAATTACTTATCAAGCTTGAAAACAGTTTATACTTCATTCTTTACTGTATTTGCTGATACTAAGTATTTTCATCTACAGCACATATATAATGTGGAAAACGATCAATCATCCAATTTTCCCACATCTCATCAAACACATCTCTCTACAAATATTAAATTTGAAGATGCGTTTTTTCAATGTTTCGTCAAAAATGCAAGCATATACAAAGAGGACATTTTCCTCGATAGACTTATAGATAAACAAGAAAAATTATATAAGAATCATCAAAGATTCTATGAGCATGTTAAAAAGACAAAATCAATTAAAAGCATATTTGATGTCAAGAAACGATATTTAAATGCCAGTAATCAAATTAACTGTCAAACTTATTTCTATTTCCACAAAGGCGATCATGTAAGGAAAAATACTTTATTAAAAAAAAATATAATTATTTCTATTTAAATTATTTTTAGTATTAGAGTATATACAATAATATGAAATATATGATTTTTCATGTACGCTAGTAGTCGCGAATTTCTTCCTGACTTTAACGTGTGAAAAAGTTGTAGTACGAAAGAATCGTATGTCTGTTTGAAGTAGCATGTAAAAGAATGGGAATCAGGAATTTAATTTTGTGAATCACTTCTACTGCTGCGCCGTGAGATATATGGAAAAATCGATGTTTGACCAGCGTCGATGGTTTCCTTAAGAGAGGGGCGCTTATTATATATTTATCGCAATTACACTTTTGTATCTATGATTTTCTTAAAACCTTATGTGATTTTATATATACATATACATTGTAATATTGTAATTGTTTTAACTGGTTTGTATCAAATTTTTGAGAAGAATATGTTTTTAATAGAAACTAATTATACATTTATATTTGATAATTGTGTTCTCTTTGCATTTTGTTGTACAATGAAGTACACTAATATGATAAAAAAATATAAAAAATATAAAAAATACAAGTCTATAAGATAATTGATAATAAATACTAGAAGGTACACAAGATATTATTTTTTTCACAGGTTTTAAGAAATCCGGACTTAGATAAAGACTCGAGTAAGGACGACAAAGAAAATAAAGAGGAGAGAGATAAACTTTCGCCAAAGGAATTGAAGAATAGGCACAAAAGAGATGAAAAAATAAGAGAAAAATTATCGCGAGACCGGGAGATTAAACCTATTATTAAAGGGTATAGAGAGCGAATCGATGATAGAAACAAGGAAATAAAGCATCGACGATATGATGAGAAGAGGCCTTACGGAAGACGTGATGATCGAGAGGGAGTAAGAGAGGAGAGAAGATTTGATTTTAAAGATGACAGAAGATACGAGGCGAAGGAGGAGTTTAGAGAATCTAGAGACAGGAAGGTGGAGGAAAGACGCGGAAAGAGTTACGAGAAAATGAGACAAGAGAAGAAGAAGTTAGCTGAAACGAAGAAACAGATTGTTGATATTAATGGAGATGATGTGAATTCAAAAAAGATAAAAGAGGACTACGATATTGTACGAGAGAAAGAAGATGGAAATGGCAAAGAATCTGTGCATAAGGAGGATGAATTCAAACATGCCGGAGACAACGAATGCACGCAACATGATACTGCCGAGGATCGAGTAACAGTGGACGCGATGCGAAATTGTGAGGATGAAACTGGAGAAGAGGGAAATGGTTCATCTAATCCTGGTGAGAAATAATTATTCATATTTAGAACAATATTTATATATTTTCTCCCTTCATTTTTAATATCTTAAGAAAAATTTAATAAAAATTTTAATGGAAGATAAGAGCAGAATATTTATTTTCAAGTGAATAATTTGAGTCTGGTTGGAAATATAATGCAATCATTGTTTCGAAAAGTTAGGGGGAAGGTATTTGCGTAAACATTTTGCGACAATAACAAACAGATTAATATAGATGCAAACGATGAGGATGAATCTGAGGAGAAAGAATCAAAAGTCGTGAAGAGGCGAAATTCGCTCGAAAGTGGCGGCGAAGGTGGTGCAGGCGACGGTAGCTGTCTGCGACGTCACAAATCGTTAGATGGAGATGGTGAAAGTAATTTACAGAAAAATGAAGAAAAAGAAAAGGATAAAAAAGATCCACGATTGGAACGCAGAATACGAAATAAGGTAAGAGGCTATATATTCGTTCAAGAAGCATTGTGCAAAGTTATTATTCAATTGTTTATTATCGTTATTATCATTCTTTTATTATCGTTAGTGCTATTGAATATGTAAACGTTCCTTGTCAAACATGTATACTCAATTAGTTCTTCAACAATTTTGTTAAACATTTTTTCATTTCTTTTACGTGATTATAAATCAAATATGTATATACAATATGTATGTGCATATTTATTAATTACAAATATTCAAAAACTATCTTGATTGCAGGATCGTCCAGCAATGGAGATATATAGACCCGGCATGGGCAAGTTCAGTAAGCAGCGACTAGAACGTGAAAAATCCAACAACGATGAACGAGCATCTCTTTCCCAAAGTCCGACGCCAAATCCAAATACTTCTTCCTCCGTGACTGGCAAATCCGGGAAATCTGGAGCGACAGAAGTACGCTCGATGACATTCAAACGCAGTGTCACTCGTGATGCAGTGTAATTTTTTCGAATCATTTTTCGTCGCTCGTAACGCATCGCTCCATCGTGGTTGTGACGCTTTGATTTCGAACGAATTTACAGTAGATTTAATCATCATATAATACATAATTGTTCCCATCATACTGTATAAAACATGTCATATCATGTAATGTGATGATTCTATACGCGCATCCAAGATAATTATTTTACACACAGTCTGCTCGTATTTCGTTTTTTTTTTCTAGACATGATTTTATTATGTAATATTAACGAATTAATAAATATAATATACTCTATTACAGCTTTGTAATTTAGAACAATTATAGGAATAAGATTTTTAAAAAATATAGCCTACTTTTCCGACGAGATATATATAATCTGGACAGAGATATTACATACGAGGTAAAAATCGAGATTAAAATCTACCAACTACTAATATAAAGATTATTACACGATTGCAAAATCACATGGAGTCACTTTTTATTAAAATTTATTCTAAAAATATTGCACTAATTAATGCAGTAGTAATGAGTGTTTCATTTCATGTTAACACACACACACACACACATATATATATATAATATTATCATTCTAATATACTATATTTCATATATTATTATTTTTGAATAATATATATTTATATTATTGTGTGTGTGTGCGCGCGCGCGCGCGCGCGTGTGTGTGTGTGTGTGTGTGTATCAGTGGTCAAGTTTCCTAACCTGAAATCAATATTTTTTTTATAATTTTAAGCAATTATTATTTTCCAAATATATTTTTCGCTTTTTCCGATGAGATATATACAGGGTGGACCATTTTAATCTATAATGGAAAATATCTCGGAATGTTGGTGAGATACAACAAAATGTTTTAGACAAAAGTTGTATGGTTTCAAGGGGGACATAAGATGGTGTCATTAGTTTGATCTTGAAGAGCCACCTGAAGGACACGCGAAGGTCAGCTCCAACTTTTTAAATGGGACACCCTATATGCTTTTGCATATTCTTGTAGCTCATCTCAAGAGCTTACCAAAACACTATAATTAAGTTAGTTTTCATTAAGTACTTTCCAAGTTGAGGCTTGAAATCATTTTTTAATTTTACATAAACCGTAAAATATCTTGTAAAATATTCATTTTTCGATTATTTTACTTTAATACTTTTATGTACAAAATAATGAGAAGAATCAATTGGTGTAAAAAAAACTCATAGTTGTTTCGAAAAAAAATATGTAATTCACCATAAATTACACTAAAATATAATCATTATTATAAATCGTTATTATAAATCATTATTATAAATCAAATATTAAAAAGAAAAGTATTAAACAAAAAAATTTTTTAAATTAAAGGATATATCTCTCTCCGCAGATTTGTGATCATTTTTGTTTTTCTTTAACTTGTCGAAGGATTGTGAGATACATCGTTTTTCGCTAACAAGTCTAATAATTTACTTAACGTTAAAACATACATCTCTCGGAGCGATAATAAGATACCATATTCTCTTTCAAGAATCTGTCTTATCTCCATATAGCTTAGCGAATCGATGCCAAATTTATCGAAGCTGTCATTGATATTTACCGAGATATTTTCAATACCAAGGATATTGGCAATGACATGGACGACATGATCAATACTGTCGTCGTTATTTACAGATTTGTGTTTCTCGGCTATCACTGTAGATGATACTATTGGATATGGTTGTTGAAGAAAAACGTCTATAGTCTCAAGACAGCTGGACACACGCTGCGGTAAAACACCAATACGCGTTATACCGATGTTTTTATTCTTCATCGAATCTATAAAAATCAGAGTATCGTATAATGATATTAAATATAAAAAATGATTATTATTCGCTTTAAATATTTAATTTGTGCTTTTGTTGTAATAATATTAGAAATCTGCAATTTTAATAACGTTATAAGTCTGCAATTATCTTCTACTAATAGTTCCTCTATAATTTTACTGTATGTATTTCTTCCAATAAAAATTGTTAATGTTTCTAATAATAAAAATAAATAATTTAATAAATCTTCTCAAAGAGTCATACAAATCATTATGTTGACTACGTGAATATTTTTTTACAATAAAATGAAAACAGTTTTTAGGTAAAATTTAATAAAAGAAAAAGGGTAATGAAATCCGAAAAAGATCTAAGATTATTGAATCTCAAAGAAAGAAATAGAGAAATGTCTCACCAATATATAAACCAACATCTCCTATAACACCCCATTGAATAGCGAGACCGGGCAAACCAGCAGTATGCCTCTGTTCTATGATTTTCTCTATAGCTGAATTTGCGAGACCATAATTGGATTGACTCGCATTGCCTCGGTTAGACGCTATAGACGAAAACACAACAAAAAGATCCAATGATGGACAAGACTTTCTCGATACCACGTCCAGATTCCTCGTACCGTTGACCTTTGGCAAGATTACAGTCTCGAAGTCGACCACTTGCAGGTTCTCAAACAAAGCGTCACGTAAAACGACGGCCAGATTAAATATACCGCCCACAGGAGCCAATCGATTACTCTCGTCGATCAAACATTCGGCGCCCGAAAATGCTGTAATGTCTGCCGTAGAGATGATAACTTTGATGCCTTTATTGCGCCAATGTTGCACGCGTGACATCTGATAACCAGTGCGTATTCCAGTACGTGACACGAGAACGATGAATCTAGCGCCGCGGGTGATCATCCAATTGGTCAATTCCAAACCAAATCCACCAAGACCACCGATCAATACATACGACTTGTCTGGATACATATAAGTACGTGGTATGGCCGCTACCGTTGTTTGCATCGATAGCATATGTTTCTGTGGCTCTTCGTCTCGAATCTTCAGCAATACCTTGCCGATATGTTTGCCTGCCATCATAAATCTAAATCCTTCCTCGAGGCTTTGCTTCGAAAATACGGTCGTTGGTAATGGACGCACTACACCATTCTCGATTCCCTCTGAGATTAGCCTAACAGTTTCTAGCTTATCTTCGCTATCCTCGAACAGCATTTCTAAAAGTATACCATGATAGGAGCTGTTCTTTAAAAATATCGACATATCTATGCGATTGCCATTCAACATGTCGTACTTCCCAATATCGAGGAAGCGACCATTCTTCGCGAGGCACCGTACGCTGGCATGCAGTTTCTCTTCTGATAACGAGTTCAATACAACATCGACCCACAGCCTTGGGTTTCGTCCAATATCAGCTGTTCAAAACTCGTATCTCGGGAATTGCCAATGTGCTTGTCAGTCAATTGCGAAAAAGTCTTCTTGAGATAGAATCGTTTATTCTCTGTCCCGACAGTGACGAAGACGGTGCAGCCGGCGTGCAGGGCAATGTTGATTGCCGCTAGGCCAACGGCACCCGCACCAGAATGAATCAGTACATTTTTGCCCGCTTTCAATCGACCTCGTACAAACAAAGCATAATATAATTAAGTAAAGAGCATTAAGAGCCCACAAAACGCGGATGGCAATGCGTAAATTATTTCGAACATTAATTGTTCGCGAAATTTTTTTTTTTTTTTTTTTTTTTTTAAATGCGTTATTAGGAGAACATGATTTGTAAAGAGATCATCAACGCATTATCGACCTCCTCGCAAAATATATTCTCCTGATAATATAAAATAATAAGAAACGAATTTTCGAAAATTTTCACGCTTGCGTTATTAGGAGAACATGATTTGTAAAGAGGTCATCAACGCATCATCGACCTCCTCGCAAAATATATTCTCCTGATAATATAAAATAATAAGAAACGAATTTTCGAAAATTTTCACGCTTGCGTTATTAGGAGAACATGATTTGTAAAGAGGTCATCAACGCATCATCGACCTCCTCGCAAAATATATTCTCTTGATAATATAAATTATAAGAAACGAATTTTCGAAAATTTTCACGTTTGCGTTATTAGGAGAACATGATTTGTAAAGAAGTCATCAACGCATCATCGACCTCTTCGCACAATATATTCTCCTGATAATATAAATTATAAGAAACGAATTTTCGAAAATTATCACGTTTGCGTTATTAGGAGAACATGATTTGTAAAGAGGTCATCAACGCATCATCGACCTCCTCGCACAATATATTCTCCTGATAATATAAATTATAAGAAACGAATTTTCGAAAATTTTCGCGCTTGCGTTATTAGGAGAACATGATTTGTAAAGAGATCATCAACGCATCATCGACCTCCTCGCAAAATATATTCTCCTGATAATATAAAATAATAAGAAACGAATTTTCGAAAATTTTCACGCTTGCGTTATTAGGAGAACATGATTTGTAAAGAGGTCATCAACGCATCATCGACCTCCTCGCAAAATATATTCTCTTGATAATATAAATTATAAGAAACAAATTTTCGAAAATTTTCACGTTTGCGTTATTAGGAGAACATGATTTGTAAAGAGGTCATCAACGCATCATCGACCTCCTCGCACAATATATTCTCCTGATAATATAAATTATAAGAAACGAATTTTCGAAAATTTTCGCGCTTGCGTTATTAGGAGAACATGATTTGTAAAGAGATCATCAACGCATCATCGACCTCCTCGCAAAATATATTCTCCTGATAATATAAAATATTAAGAAACGAATTTTCGAACATTTTCATGCTTGCGTTATTAGGAGAACATGATTTGTAAATAGGTCATCAACGCACATCGACTCCTCGCAAAATATATTCTCCTGATAATATAAAATAATAAGAAACGAATTTTCGAAAATTTTCACGCTTGCGTTATTAGGAGAACATGATTTGTAAAGAGGTCATCAACGCATCATCGACCTCCTCGCAAAATATATTCTCTTGATAATATAAATTATAAGAAACGAATTTTCGAAAATTTTCACGTTTGCGTTATTAGGAGAACATGATTTGTAAAGAGGTCATCAACGCATCATCGACCTCCTCGCACAATATATTTCCTGATAATATAAATTATAAGAAACGAATTTTCGAAAATTTTCGCGCTTGCGTTATTAGGAGAACATGATTTGTAAAGAGATCATCAACGCATCATCGACCTCCTCGCAAAATATATTCTCCTGATAATATAAATTATAAGAAACGAATTTTCGAAAATTTTCGCGCTTGCGTTATTAGGAGAACATGATTTGTAAAGAGGTCATCAACGCATCATCGACCTCCTCGCAAAATATATTCTCCTGATAATATAAAATAATAAGAAACAAATTTTCGAAAATTTTCACGCTTGCGTTATTAAGAGAACATGATTTGTAAAGAGGTCATCAACGCATCATCGACCTCCTCGCAAAATATATTCTCCTGATAATATAAGATAATAAGAAACGAATTTTCGAAAATTTTCACGCTTGCGTTATTAGGAGAACATGATTTGTAAAGAGGTCATCAACGCATCATCGACCTCCTCGCAAAATATATTCTCCTGATAATATAAAATAATAAGAAACGAATTTTCGAAAATTTTCACGCTTGCGTTATTAGGAGAACATGATTTGTAAAGAGGTCATCAACGCATCATCGACCTCCTCGCAAAATATATTCTCCTGATAATATAAAATATAAGAAACGAATTTTCGAAAATTTTCGCGTTTGCGTTATTAGGAGAACATGATTTGTAAAGAGGTCATCAACGCATCATCGACCTCCTCGCACAATATATTCTCCTGATAATATAAATTATAAGAAACGAATTTTCGAAAATTTTCGTGCTTGCGTTATTAGGAGAACATGATTTGTAAAGAGATCATCAACGCATCATCGACCGTCTCGCAAAATATATTCTCTTGATAATATAAATTATAAGAAACGAATTTTCGAAAATTTTCGCGCTTGCGTTATTAGGAGAACATGATTTGTAAAGAGGTCATCAACGCATCATCGACCTCCGCGCAAAATATATTCTCCTGATAATATAAAATATTAAGAAACGAATTTTCGAACATTTTCATGCTTGCGTTATTAGGAGAACATGATTTGTAAAGAGGTCATCAACGCACCATCGACTTCCTCGCAAAATATATTCTCCTGATAATATAAAATAATAAGAAACGAATTTTCGAAAATTTTCACGCTTGCGTTATTAGGAGAACATGATTTGTAAAGAGGTCATCAACGCATCATCGACCTCCTCGCAAAATATATTCTCTGATAATATAAATTATAAGAAACAAATTTTCGAAAATTTTCACGTTTGCGTTATTAGGAGAACATGATTTGTAAAGAGGTCATCAACGCATCATCGACCTCCTCGCACAATATATTCTCCTGATAATATAAATTATAAGAAACGAATTTTCGAAAATTTTCGCGCTTGCGTTATTAGGAGAACATGATTTGTAAAGAGATCATCAACGCATCATCGACCTCCTCGCAAAATATATTCTCCTGATAATATAAAATATAAGAAACGAATTTTCGAAAATTTTCATGCTTGCGTTATTAGGAGAACATGATTTGTAAAAGGTCATCAACGCACATCGACTCCTCGCAAAATATATTCTCCTGATAATATAAAATAATAAGAAACGAATTTTCGAAAATTTTCACGCTTGCGTTATTAGAGAACATGATTTGTAAAGAGGTCATCAACGCATCATCGACCTCCTCGCAAAATATATTCTCTGATAATATAAATTATAAGAAACGAATTTTCGAAAATTTTCACGTTTGCGTTATTAGGAGAACATGATTTGTAAAGAGGTCATCAACGCATCATCGACCTCCTCGCACAATATATTCTCCTGATAATATAAATTATAAGAAACGAATTTTCGAAAATTTTCGCGCTTGCGTTATTAGGAGAACATGATTTGTAAAGAGATCATCAACGCATCATCGACCTCCTCGCAAAATATATTCTCCTGATAATATAAATTATAAGAAACGAATTTTCGAAAATTTTCGCGCTTGCGTTATTAGGAGAACATGATTTGTAAAGAGGTCATCAACGCATCATCGACCTCCTCGCAAAATATATTCTCCTGATAATATAAAATAATAAGAAACAAATTTTCGAAAATTTTCACGCTTGCGTTATTAGGAGAACATGATTTGTAAAGAGGTCATCAACGCATCATCGACCTCCTCGCAAAATATATTCTCCTGATAATATAAGATAATAAGAAACGAATTTTCGAAAATTTTCACGCTTGCGTTATTAGGAGAACATGATTTGTAAAGAGGTCATCAACGCATCATCGACCTCCTCGCAAAATATATTCTCCTGATAATATAAAATAATAAGAAACGAATTTTCGAAAATTTTCACGCTTGCGTTATTAGGAGAACATGATTTGTAAAGAGGTCATCAACGCATCATCGACCTCCTCGCAAAATATATTCTCCTGATAATATAAATAATAAGAAACGAATTTTCGAAAATTTTCGCGTTTGCGTTATTAGGAGAACATGATTTGTAAAGAGGTCATCAACGCATCATCGACCTCCTCGCACAATATATTCTCCTGATAATATAAATTATAAGAAACGAATTTTCGAAAATTTTCGCGCTTGCGTTATTAGGAGAACATGATTTGTAAAGAGATCATCAACGCATCATCGACCTCTCGCAAAATATATTCTCTTGATAATATAAATATAAGAAACGAATTTTCGAAAATTTTCGCGCTTGCGTTATTAGGAGAACATGATTTGTAAAGAGGTCATCAACGCATCATCGACCTCCGCGCAAAATATATTCTCCTGATAATATAAAATAACAAGAAACAAATTTTCGAAAATTTTCACGCTTGCGTTATTAGGAGAACATGATTTGTAAAGAGGTCATCAACGCATCATCGACCTCCTCGCAAAATATATTCTCCTGATAATATAAGATAATAAGAAACGAATTTTCGAAAATTTTCACGCTTGCGTTATTAGGAGAACATGATTTGTAAAGAGGTCATCAACGCATCATCGACCTCCTCGCAAATATATTCTCCTGATAATATAAGATAATAAAAACGAATTTTCGAAAATTTTCACGCTTGCGTTATTAGGAGAACATGATTTGTAAAGAGGTCATCAACGCATCATCGACCTCCGCGCGAAATATATTCTCCTGATAATATAAATAATAAGAAACAAATTTTCGAAAATTTTCACGCTTGCGTTATTAGGAGAACATGATTTGTAAAGAGGTTATCAACGCATCATCGACCTCCTCGCAAAATATATTCTCCTGATAATATAAGATAATAAGAAACGAATTTTCGAAAATTTTCACGCTTGCGTTATTAGGAGAACATGATTTGTAAAGAGGTCATCAACGCATCATCGACCTCCTCGCAAAATATATTCTCCTGATAATATAAAATAATAAGAAACGAATTTTCGAAAATTTTCACGCTTGCGTTATTAGGAGAACATGATTTGTAAAGAGGTCATCAACGCATCATCGACCTCCTCGCAAAATATATTCTCCTGATAATATAAATAATAAGAAACCAATTTTCGAAAATTTTCGCGCTTGCGTTATTAGGAGAACATGATTTGTAAAGAGGTCATCAACGCATCATCGACCTCCTCGCAAAATATATTCTCTTAATAATATAAATTATAAGAAACGAATTTTCGAAAATTTTCACGTTTGCGTTATTAGGAGAACATGATTTGTAAAGAAGTCATCAACGCATCATCGACCTCTCGCACAATATATTCTCCTGATCATATAAATATAAGAAACGAATTTTCGAAAATTTTCGCGCTTGCGTTATTAGGAGAACATGATTTGTAAAGAGGTCATCAACGCATCATCGACCTCCTCGCACAATATATTCTCCTGATAATATAAATATAAGAAACGATTTTTCGAAAATTTTCGCGCTTGCGTTATTAGGAGAACATGATTTGTAAAGAGGTCATCAACGCATCATCGACTTCCTCGCAAAATATATTCTCCTGATAATATAAATTATAAGAAACGAATTTTGAAAATTTTCGCGCTTGCGTTATTAGGAGAACATGATTTGTAAAGAGGTCATCAACGCATCATCGACCTCCTCGCAAAAAATATATTCTCCTGATAATATAAAATAATAAGAAACGAATTTTCGAAAATTTTCACGCTTGCGTTATTAGGAGAACATGATTTGTAAAGAGGTCATCAACGCATCATCGACCTCCGCGCAAAATATATTCTCCTGATAATATAAATTATAAGAAACGAATTTTCGAAAATTTTCGTGCTTGCGTTATTAGGAGAACATGATTTGTAAAGAGATCATCAACGCATCATCGACCTCCTCGCAAAATATATTCTCCTGATAATATAAAATAATAAGAAACGAATTTTCGAAAATTTTTACGTTTGCGTGATTAGGAGAACATGATTTGTAATGAGGTCATCAACGCATCATCGACTCCTCGCAAAATATATTCTCCTGATAATATAAAATAATAAGAAACGAATTTTCGAAAATTTTCACTCTTGCGTTATTAGGAGAACATGATTTGTAAAGAGGTCATCAACGCATTATCGACCTCCTCGCAAAATATATTCTCCTGATAATATAAAATAATAAGAAACGAATTTTCGAAAATTTTCACGCTTGCGTTATTAGGAGAACATGATTTGTAAAGAGGTCATCAACGCATCATTGACCTCCTCGCAAAATATATTCTCCTGATAATATAAAATAATAAGAAACGAATTTTCGAAAATTTTCACGCTTGCGTTATTAGGAGAACATGATTTGTAAAGAGGTCATCAACGCATCATCAACCTCCTCGCAAAATATATTCTCCTGATAATATAAATTATAAGAAACGAATTTTCGAAAATTTTCACGTTTGCGTTATTAGGAGAACATGATTTGTAAAGAGGTCATCAACGCATCATCGACCTCCTCGCAAAATATATTCTCCTGATAATATAAATTATAAGAAATGAATTGGTTTGTAGGCTCTTAATGCTCTTTACTTAATTATCATGTTGTTGAATATTTTTCTATATTCGAGTGTCACCATATGAATGATGGCAAAGCTATGACATGTATAGCCGCTTGCTATACGTCGTCAAGGCCAAACATATGATATTAATTGATAATTCTCTGCCGAAATATTTTGCGTACTATATATACACGCGACATTTTAAATAGAAGTATATTTTATTTTAAATTAATTAATTATGACGATTGATGTATCACGGAACAATCGCGATATATCGCAAACCACCATCGTGTTTCGGAGAGCGACCCGCCCACCGCTTCGCCGCGATCGTAGTATCTATATTTAATTAATTAATCGAACGATTGCATTCCGATTCATCTTTTCGTTCGGTATATATAAGTATTTAATAAATTAATCGAACGATTACATTCGGCTTGCCATTTTACTCGCCGCGTTACAGTGAATATCGCGCGAGATAGGCAGGCAACATGCGCGGCGTCGTGCATGATTTCGACCGTCCGCGCGCAGACGAAAAACAGCGAATTTATATCTCGACTTCCAGACGATTTCGTTCTTTTTGCATAAAATTCTACACCATTTCGCGGCACTACCGTTTAAATCTCGTCCCGATCGCCCGAAGAGCGGCTGACTTACAGTGAATATCCGAAATTTGCTTCTTGGACTCACACTTAAATGTAATATTTATACATATAATATAAATATATAATATAAATATATAATATAAATAATAGCAAGGAAAAGAGAGAACATATTAATATTTTTATATAATAAATTATTATTAATTAAATTATTTATATTTTTATTTATATTATTTATATTATCAGAGGGACATATATGTTATCCTCTGAGAACCTTCGTGGACATTTGTTTTGTAGTTCATATTTTGTTGTTAATGTTCATAGAGGGAGTATCACTTCCAGGGATAAAGCGAGCCACATCATCTCTCAGTCTCTCTGTGCACGCTCGGTCGGCTTCGGTCAGCTCCAATCAGCGTTGAGCGCATGCGCATCGCATCGCCTCCACGCTGTTGACAGATATGACCAGAGAGAAACCTGAGAGCGGCCACCTCGCTTTAACGGGCACATTGTCCTAATGCGCCGCCTGACAAAGTGGACGTCAACTAAATCCATTACAGGCGATAATAATACATGGTTCGTATCTGAGCTATGGTTCATGTCCGAGCTATGGTTCATATCCGAACTATTCACATGAGATGGACATGAGAGTTAGACAAGAGCCGATAATCTATCGTTCTGCTTTTGTCTCACCAATGATGGCAAATCACGCGGCGGTAGGCATGAGGCGAGCGGTGATTTTCTATCTTAAAGCTCATGTCTCCTTCCATTTCTTGTCGGCCCCGTCTCATATTTCACGCGCTACATTTTACATAATTCGGATAGGATTTCGAGTCGACTTCGGGCGCCCAATATATAGAGACAAATTTATTTATTTATTATAAAGACATTTATTAAAAATGTTTTTTAATAAAACCTTTTCTTTTTATTTAAAATAATTATATCTGTATTTCATAAATGCTTACAACTCTCATATTATTATAGTAATATTTTATTTTATATATTTTTTAAATAATTAATTAATTAAAAAAATATACATATCAATGCGAATGATATCTTACTTTGATGCATTTGCGTGTTAGTGTTAGACATGAAAAACATAATGTAATATAACATCTAGTGTATCGAATGATGTGAATAATTTTCTTGTAAAAAAATAAAGTTTTAATAAGATTGCTCACACATATACGGCACAATACAGCATCTAATGCGCTAGATATTGTATTACATTATGTTTTTCATGTTTTTATGATAAATATCATCCTGGCTCATGTCTTGATGAGATCGATAATTCGGATGATTAATTTTATGTAATCATTTTTTATGTAATTATATTTAATTTTGAAAATAATAATAAAAAATAGATAAATCAGTTTGTGAAACTATAATTCTTTGTATGATGATATACAAAATAACTTTACATTAACAATAAACAGATTCTTTAATCTTTTATTAATATATAAAAGAATTACGTTTCACTGTCGTGATTTGTCTGCGGTACTTCATTATCTGTGCATAACAGATCTCTTCATTGTTTTAAATTTATATTTTTTTAACGATCTGTAAGATCTGTGTATTTTGCAACACGTATTATCGTTTCTTTTATATAACACGACACATTATTTGTAAATATTTCTGCGTGTACACGTACGTGCGTATATGCTTTTATTGTGTTGGTTGTGTAATTTTTGTATTTTTTTATCACGTGTTGTATTTCTTTTTTATTTCTATTTTTAAGTTTTTTTAATTTTATTTTTATATTTTTTTGTTTTGCATTATAATAAACAATCACTATGTCGAGTCAGTGCTCTATAGATAGTTATTATGATAAGTGCGTGTATAGAAATAAAGTAAATAATGTAAGAATGGGAGATTTTCGCATAGGAAACGGCTATTCCGATTTCCAATGCAGAAGGATACAAGATGCAATACATGGATAGGCAATACAAGTATGTTTTTGTGCAATAATTGTCATTATTTTATTAATTTTTTGCCTTTTCTGCTCCCAAATTCAATACATATTATTTGTTAGTTTATTATTTCATAAAATAAAAATAAAAAAAACGACAGCAGGAGATTCGAACTCGGGTCAGCGCCGTGACAAGCAGTCATCTTACTTGCACTGCTACGCGCTATTATGAAGGAGCACTTTATCGAATTGATCATAACCAACACGCCTGACATAAAAAAATTTTTTTTTACCAAACATTCGGTATACCAATTGCTATGGCAGCTTGAAGTAAGCATGTAATCGTAATTTTCATAATGTGTTGTATTTTTGTTACAGGACGTACAAAGTTGGAAAACTTGTCTGCCAATACCCTTAAAAAATTAGGATTATGTGAAGATCATTTCGTTATTACATCATAACGAAGAACGTGAAAGTGCGACGAGTGAAAGAGAAAAGCAAAATCGTAAGCTCGTCGCGTGGCAGTCGCGTGGTCTGTCATTGATGAGACAAAAACAGAACGATGAATTATCGATTCTTATCCGACTGTCCATCTCTGAATAGTTCGGACATGAACCCATATCATAGACACAAACCATGTTTCGTTACCGAGCGTAATGGACATAGTTCACGTCCACTTTGTCAGACGGCGCGTCAAGCATCGAGAAATGTGCCCGTCGAGGCTGGTGGCCGCTCTCAGGTTTCTCTCTGGTTATTATAATTATTATTGAATTTTTTCATAATCCCCCTATGTATAAACATAAAAACCCGGAGATATGTCTGCTTAAATAAATACGAAATATGTATATATGTATACAATTAAACGACGCGGCATCCGGCGCGGCTTACAACTGCCAATCAGGCCGATATTACATTTGTCGTACAACAAACTTTTTAGCGGATTGATTGGCTACAGTATAAAAAAATTTCTGAAATCTCTATTTTGTAGACAATCAATGCGCTAAAAAGGTTGTCGCACGACAAATGTAATATTGACCTCAGAAATTATCTTTTTGGATCACTGGTCACTGGATGCGTTCAGAACAGTTAAGAAACGTTACTAGATTAATCTATATTATATCGCCATATAATATATAAAATCTAGTAATATAATCTAGTAAATCGACTGTTGTGACCCAAAAAAAATAATCTCTGATTGGCTATTGTAGGCTGCGCCGGAAACCACCTCGTGATGTAGGAAAAGATAGGTATAATTATTTCGATTTTGCCTCATAAAAATCGAAATCGATTAATCGACCGATAAAAAAATCAATGAAATATATCAATTATTTAAATTAAAGGATCAACATTACCGATTAACGAAAAAATATTCCCTACTTCTCACTGTTCGGCAGACCGGTTCAAGTAAGGTAAGGACGTAGATCCCGAGACGAGCGAACAGCCTTTCCGATGATCTTGAGGGATTAGTTCTGGTGAATGAACGATTATTTGTGTAAGGCCAACAAATTTTGCTGCCGCTCGGGTGAATCGTGTTGGCCCTCGATTTTACGTGTCGGTGATATCGATTATTCGCGTTTATCGCACTGATCATACGCCATTAACGCTTCCGTTCTTCCGCGATTTCGGAAATTACTTCGAAATAACAGAGGGCCGAGCGATTCGTCCGAGCTTTTGTTGCAGACCGCTGTTTCCCGGGAACGCTTCCCGCCAATCACCGTGTCATATTTCGCGTGTATATTGTATAAAACTGTCCGCGTTTTCGTGAGATCTTCGTCTTGTGAGCTTATTTCGTCTTGTTTGCATAATTTGTGCGTTACGGCTGTTGCAAATTGTCAGGAAATCTTCGTGTTTCGACCGAAAATTGTCGTATTAACGTGACGTCGTTGTATTGCGCCGTACGCCCTGCCGCATTCCATTCGCGCGGGGCTCGCGTATTAATCGATTGTCGTCAGGTAG